>NC_092713.1:99665138-99971234 GCF_047496885.1 Scyliorhinus torazame
CGGACGGATTTCCGCCCCGCCAGCTGGCGGAAATGGCGTTTGTTTCCCCGCCAACTGGCGCGGAAATGCGGCGCATGCGCGGGAGCGACAGCGGCCGCTGTCAGTTTCCCGCGCATGCGCAGTGGGGAGAGTCTCTTCCGCCTCCGCCATGGTGGAGGCCGTAGAGGAGGCGGAAGGGAAAGAGTGCCCCCACGGCACAGGCCCGCCCGCGGATCGGTGGGCCCCGATCGCGGGCCAGGCCACCGTGGGGGCACCCCCCGGGGTCAGATCGCCCCGCGCCCCCCCCCAGGACCCCGGAGCCCGCCCACGCCGCCTGGTCCCGCCGGTAAATACCAGGTTTGATTTACGTCGGCGGGACAGGCAATTCCTAGGCGGGACTTCGGCCCATCCTGGCCGGAGAATCCAGCGGGGGGTCCCGCCAACCGGCGCAGCCGGATTCCCGCCCCTGCCCAATCTCCGGGAGCGGAGACTTCGGCGGGGGCGGGGGCTGGATTCACGGTGGCCAACGGCCATTCTCCGACCCGGCGGGGGGTCGGAGAATGACGCCCCACGTCTCTGTGATGCCTACCACATCATATCTGCCAGTCACAATCTGGGCCACAAGCTCATCTACCTTGTTCCGTACACTGCGCGCATTTGTAAAGCGGGATGCAATTCAGTGTTCCATGCCATGCCAGAATCCCTGGGAATCCTGTTATCGGACTGCCATCTGAAGCTGTGGCCCAATAGGGAGGTCCCTCAACGTGTCGGCCCCGACGTAACATGGCGTGGGAGTTCAGGGGCTGGCCCGTAAGAAAATAGGCCCGGGGAGCGAGAGGCCGGCCTGCCGATCGGTGGGCTCCGATCGCGGGCCAGGCCCCATCGGAGGCACCCCCAGGGGCCGGCCCCTCCCCCCCTCCCCCCCACAGGCCGCCGCCCAACCATGTGCGCAGAGTTCCCGCCGGCTGCGACCAGGTATGGACGGCCCCAGCGGGACTCTGCCTTTTTAGAGCAGCCGCTCGGCCCATCTGGACCAGAGAATCGGCGGCCCGGCCACGTAGAGCGGCCCGCAACTGGCGCCGTGCCAAACGCACCAATGGCGGCGATTCTCCGCTCCGAGGAGAATCGCGTGCCGGCGTCGGGGCGGTGTGGCACGGTTGCGGGGATTCTCTGGCCTGGCGCGGGGCTGGGAGAATCCCGCCCCATAGCTGTAGTACTTAACTTGCAGTTCCACGTGTCTATTCCTCGAAGTACAGTAACTGTGCCTGCTTCTGGTTCCCACAGATCCACTATTTGCAGGCCATTCATAGCTTTCATAGTGGTCTGTGACTGACAGCTAGTAAAAACCATCTGCAGCTTTGATCCATTCATATACTTTCACACTTCAGTGTGGTGGAACCCCAATGTTTGTAAACATTGATCACATCAAAGAGAGGCAAGTGCAGTGAAATCACATGCTTAAATAATTGGAATGCACTTAGTGCAACTTACATCTCTTTGGTGGGGTCTGAGTCAGGCGGTGCGGGGACGGGGATTGGGCCTCGGATGGTCTGAACCACTGTGGCCTTAGCATGGTGAACCAACAGTTTCATCCTTGCCCACCATGAGGACTACCATGCCAGGTCCACCTTGCCAGGACCACGATTGTAGAAACCTTATGTGAACCGCGCCCACGTGATTCCCAGCCCCAAGGACCAGAGTATCATGGAAGGAACTGAGCATTGGGTGCCGGGCCCGTTAAATAGATGCAAATAGGTCATTCCGACCCATTTACATTTATTTACATGCTCCCGCTGGTGCGGTGTGGAACCCCTTCACGTTGCTGGTGGGATGTTGGAGCATGGTGTTCAGGTTGGTATCCGGCGACGATACCGATTTTGCCCTGACATCCGATTCTTCGTCCCATCTGGGAACGCATTGCAGGTGTCCCGGGATGCAGAAACCAGAAATATAAAGACAGATAGTAAGACTTTTACAGATATTTTTAAAAAGTTAACAGTGTGAATGCTGGTCCTATAGAAAGTGAGTCTGAGAAGTTAATAATGGAAAATGAGGAGATGGCAGGTGAATTGAACAGGTACTTTGCATTGGTCTTCACTATAAAGGATACAAATAACATCCCAGCAATAGTTGTAAATCAGGAAATGGAAGGGAGTGAGGAACTCACGAAAATTACAATCAGGGAAGTGGTAATGAGTAAATTGATGGATCTGTGGGCTGACACTAGACTTGATGGACTTCATCCTGGGGTCCTAAAAGAAGTGGCTAGTGAGATAGTTGATGAATCAGTTTTAATTTTCCAAATTCCTAAGTTAAGGGAAGGTTCCTTAAGATTGGAAAATAGCGAATGTAACTTCTTTATTCAAAAAGGGAGACAGAAAGCAAGAAACTACAGGCCGGTTAGTTTAACCTCTGCCATCGAGAAAACGTCATAGAGAAGTGATTATTAAAGATGCTATAGCAAGGAACTTTGAAAATGTCAAGGTAACCAGAATCATAATGATTTTATGAAAGGGCAATCACGTGAAACCAATTTATTGGAGTTCTTTGAAGAAGTGACGTTGGCTGTGGATAATGGGGAACAAGTAGATGTACTATACTTAGATTTCTTGAAGCGATTTGATAAGGTGCCATATCAAAGATTTAAAAATGAAAGCTCATGGTGTAGGAGGACAACATATTGGCAAGGATAGAAATTGGCTGGCTAAAAGGGAACAGAGGGTAGGCATAAAAGAGTCTTTTTCTGTTTGGTGAGATGTAATGAATGGTGCGCCACGGGAATCAGTGCTGGGGCCTCAAACTTGGATGAAGGGATTAAAGACATGGCTGCCAGATTTGCTGATGACAGAGAGATAGATAGGAAATTAAGATGTGAAGAGGATGCAAGAAGGCTGCGAAGGGACATAGGTCTGGCAAATGGGGTAGAATGTGGGAGATATGAAATTGTCCATTTTGGCAGAAAAAATATAAAAATAAGCATATTAACTAAATGGTGCGATATTACAGAGCTCGGAGATGCAGATGGATCTGGGTGTCCTAATGTATGAATTGCTAAAGGTTGGTATGCATCTGCAGCAAGTCATTAGCAAAGCTAATAGAATGTCATCATTTATTGTGAGGGGAATTGAATACAAAAGTAGGGAGGTTGTGCTTCAGTTCTATAGGGCATTAGTGAGGCCACATCCACAGGACTGTGTACAGTATTGATCTCCTTATTTAAGGAGGGATGTAAATATATTGGAAGCAGTTCAGAGAAGGTTTATTGGACTAGAGTCTTTGGAACTCTCTTCCTCAAAAGGTGATGGAAGCAGAGTCTTTGAATATTTTCAAGGTAGAGATAAATAGATTCTTGAGAAGTGAGAGAGTAAAACATTATAGGGGGCAGGGAGGAATATGGGGTTGAATTTACATTCAGATCAGCCATGATCTTATTGAATGGTGGAGCAGGCGAGGGCCGAGTTTCCTACTCCTGCTTCTAATTTGTATGTTGGTATGTAAGTTCGCAATTTACCCAATTATGCAAAAACAGAGTTCTGCATGTGCATAACATAGTTTCCAAGATCATGAATGGAACAGTCATGCCAAAAAACATATCAGTGATGGTCGTTAGGTCAGAACTCTCAAATTATACGCTGCATGGACAGTTAGCAACAGTTCCGATGACATTAGAAAGTACTTTCTAAGTGGAACAGAGAAATTGGTTTGAGCATGAACAAATTTCTAAACAAAGGAATGGGGTAAAGAAGATTGAACAAAAGACATATAACAAGGGTAAATTTCAAGGCAGACATATTAAGAAAAATGTTAACTCAATTACTAGACCTTAGAGGGCTGTAGATAGGAAAGAAAGATTCTCCTGACAGGGGAAACAAAATTGAAGTTGGCTTTAATGTTTGAAGGAGTAATGGGTGGAGGTTCTTTGTTAAGATCGTTAAGATTAGAGTTGGAGAAGAAATATGGGTTAAAGTAATGATTTTTCTCTTTAGAAGAATTAATGACAAGAAAGAAGGAAGATGAAAAAAAGGATTCACAAAAATTATGAGGAACAGATTTGGTTTGTTATGGCAAATTAGGGAAACAGATGGTTTCTATTCAATAGAGAGATATTCAATTTGATTTTGCTTGATAATAAATTTGAAATACGGACAATTATTATTAGTTGCTCAATAGAGACAATTGATTAATTTAGTGCAGTGAAGGAAAGGCATTTATAGCCACAGCAAATGTGTCTGATGATGTAAAGTAGCAAAGGCAAACAGTTGAGATGTCAAAGTGAACATACACACATAACCTGTTAAGGGTTGCAAGTTGGAGTGGCAAGTGTAATGGGAATTGGAAGAGGGAAGACGATTCAAGTTAACTATTGAGTGGTGATGACATTATTGGAAGGATCATCTGGAAGATGACATGCTTCTGACATTAGGAAGATGAATTGAGAGCCGCGGGAAATGACTGGGTTGTTGAGAAATGACTGGGTCATTGATATTAATGATGGCATCTTGTTAATGCAACTCACTCCCAAACAGTCAGCATCAGGAGTTACTACAAGTCAAATCCCAGAATGTTTGAAAAAAAATTATGATAAATCAATGTCAAGTTAATAATGTTTTGATATATGCTCTATAATTAAAATCATGCAATACGCTTGCAGCACAGGGTTGGGATATGGTGATCCTCTGCTCAGAGCATGTGGAAAGAAAGAAACTTTTTCCTGTATTAGTTCAGTATCCAAATTCCCTTCTAGACTAGGAAACGTAGGGACAGAGTGCTCACTTACGGTCAGGTGGAAAAACAGCAGTCTGATATCTATTAGGGGGATTGCAGGGACATAGTTCAACATTTGTACTGTGTTTTGTGACAGTGATATTACAAATATTGGATTGAAGATCAGGCTTTGATGACCAGGCTTGACTGTGATACTCCATATGGTGGGATAGCACTTTTCCACTTACTGTTTACTCACTTGGGTTAGCAAAGACTAGACTCAAACTAGGTGGCCCAGGAAGACATCAGCTGGTCTAACTCCCAGTACTCTGAACACAAACTGTAATGAAACAATCAGTTCCAGTGAGAGGGAACAGGTCTACATCCATAGTCTGTCTGGGACGCCATGAGTCATGAGCGGTTCTTTAGCTTGCTTAGTTTGATGTTCGTTACAAGTAACTGCACCGGCCATGAGGTCCTTGATTTAATTGCTTATGGTTGGCCAAAGAGCTCTTTGCTTGGCTTCCTCGCACTCAACTTGATTCCTTGATGGCTTGCGTGAATGCACTTCAACATCTATTTCCTCACCTCTTTAGCGATAATGACTCAGTCCCTTTGTACAAGATGCCACCTTGGCCAATCACGTCATCTCTGTATGCCCAATACTTTCTTCTTGCAACAGGCGTGGTATTCTTGGGTTCAGGCCATTCTTTCATCACAACATCCTCTTGTAGAGTTACATCATGTTGCATAGTTTGCTTGATCAGAGCAAAAAGCTTGTCTGTCAGTATGTGTTAAACAGTCAATGGCCAGCATCATGCTAACACTGCAAGTCTCTTTTAGTACACGAAGGGTTACAAGTCTGAACTTTTGACATGTTTCAGCTGATGAGGGAATTCTACCTTGTGTCCTCTGTCTGGAGATCTTCTTTTTTCCCATTGGATTAGGTTCTCAGTTAAATTTGTCCACTTTGAGGGAGCATCTTTCCATCATAGGGCTTCAATTTGATCTTAGTTGACTTCATTTTTGTGTCACCATCTTGAGCAACTTCACACGGGCCTGTGAAGCTCACGACGTTGCATGCAGCACCAGTGTATAACTGATACTTCACAGTAACATGATGCTCCCCTTCTGTATTCATCATTCCAACAGTAACAAACTATTTTTTACTTCAGGATTTAAAGACACCAACTTGTTTTAGGGTTTTGTGTGATTTGTCACAATCATCGTTCAGTATATTTTCAGCATTCAACTTTATAGGCTTACTGTTCTTCTTCCAGTAAAAGACTTACGTGCAAAGTGGTTCAGCTTCTTACAGTTAGTGCACTGCTTTCTCTACATTGGACATGCTTCCTTTTCCTTCTTGTGGTCACCTCCACAGTATTTTCATCCAGTAGTCCAGCTTTAATCTTTCTGCTGGTCCTTCTGCAACTTGGCTTTCCTTTTCTTCATTGGCCTGTGCTTGGAAAGCTTGGGCTGTCTCCCAGCGTAGTGCAAAGCCTCCTCCGTTCTCCATTAATACTCTTCAGCTAATAATCAGCCACCTCAGAGCTTCTGTATATGTCAATAGTTTTCTCGAGAGCAAGTTCATCTTCTCAGCAGATGACTCTCTTGTTCCTAAGATAATCCTATCTCTGATGAGGTCATCCTTCAGTTGCCAAAACTCTCAAGGTTTGGGTCAACATGTCAGTGCAGTCACATAATGATCAATATTCTCCCATCCTTCCTGAATTGTAGGGCAAAATTCTCCCCAAACGGCGCGATGTCCGCTGACTGGCGCACAAAACGGCGCCAATCAGGCGCTCCGCATCTTTGGGGGCCGAGCCCCAACATTGAGGGGCTAGGCCGGCGCCGGAGGGATTTCCGCCCCGCCAGCTGGCGGAAACGGCCTTTGTTGCCCCGCCAGCTGGCGCGGAAATGACATGTCGGGGCGGCGCATGCGCGGGAGCGTCAGCGGCCGCTGACAGTTTCCCGCGCATGCGCAGTGGGGAGAGTCTCTTCCGCCTCCGCCATGGTGGAGACCGTTGCGGAGGCGGAAGGGAAAGAGTGCCCCCACGGCACAGGCCCGCCCGCGGATCGGTGGGCCCCGATCGCGGGCCAGGCCACCGTGGGGGCACCCCCCGGGGTCAGATCGCCCCGCGCCCCCCCCCCCAGGACCACGGAGCCCGCCCACGTCGCCTTGTCCCGCCGGTAAATAGGTACTCTAATTTACGCTGGCGGGACAGGCAATTTATCGGCGGGACTTCAGCCCATCCGGGCCGGAGAATCGAGCGGGGGGGCCCGCCAACCGGCGCGGCCCGATTCCCGCCCCCGCCGAATATCCGGTACCGGAGACTTCGGCAACCGGCGGGGGCGGGATTCACGGCGGCCAACGGCCATTCTCCGACCCGCTGGGGGGTCGGAGAATGACGCCCGTAGTGTTAAACGCACATTGTTCATAAATATTATTAGTAAAGGGCTCAAAGCAGGTCTTTAAGTACTCCAAAATTTCATAAGGCCGGTTTTTCTGCTCCTCAGTGTGGCCTCGGGTGCAATCGAGCTTGTAGCACTCCTTTGCCATCACTGAAAACATTGTTGCTACTCTCATATTTTCAGGTTTCTTATTCAACTCTGGCAAATTGGAATGATTGACAATTCCCTCTCAAACTTCTCTTCATGTCTCTCAGAGTATTTATACAGGAAAATGCAAAGCCATAATGACTCATTCAGCTGTTGATGTCCTGTACAAAGTTGCAGGCCATAGTTTTAATTTTTCTCAATTTTTTCTTTACATGTGCTGGCTCCCTTACAACTATCAAAATCCCAGCTGCACACTTCCGGGGTTGCTGCTGACACCATGGGCGGGATTCTCCGACCCCCCGCCGGGTCGGAGAATCGCCGGGGGCTGGCGTGAATCCCGCCCCCGCCGGTTGCAATTCTCCGGCACCGGATATTCGGCGGGGGTGGGAATCGCGCCGCGCCTGTTGGCGGGCCGCCCCCGGCGATTCTCCGGCCCGGATGGGCCGAAGTCCCGTTGCTGGAATGCCTGTCCCGCCGGCGTGGATTAAACCACCCCTCTTACCGGCGGGACAAGGCGGCGCGGGCGGGCTCCAGGGTCCTGGGGGGGGCGCGGGGCGATCTGGCCCCGGGGGGTGCCCCCACGGTGGCCTGGCCCGCGATCGGGGCCCACCGATCCGCGGGCAGGCCTGTGCCGTGGGGGCACTCTTTTCCTTCCGCCTTTGCCACGGTCTCCACCATAGCGGAGGCGGAAGCGACCCCCTCCACTGCGCATGCGCGGGGATGCCGTGAGCGGCCGCTGACGCTCCCGCGCATGCGCCGCCCGGCAAAGTAATTTCCGCGCCAGCTGGCGGGGCACCAAAGGCCTTTCCCGCCAGCTGGCGGGGCGAAAATCAGTCCGGCGCAGGCCTTGCCCCTCAAGGTGAGGGCTCGGCCCCTTAAGATGCGGAGGATTCCGCACCTTTGGGGCGGCGCGATGCCGGACTGATTCGCGCCGTTTTTGGCACCGGTCGGCGGACATCACGCCGATTGCGTAGAATTCCGCCCCATGTTCCATGTGGTGGGGAAAATGGTTACTGCCCTAAAACGTTAATTTACATATGATGGCGCCTGAGGTCACGTGACTATGGCAACCCACAGTGTACAAAGGTATTTACGCAAACATCCTGTAAGGTTGCACAACATAGGTATTATTAGAAGACTCCATTTCACATCAGCGATGACATGTAGAAAATTTAAAAGCAAAAGATGTCTGGAATAATTTATATTGGCGGAGATTAATTGATTTATGTTGCAGCCATAATAACACAAGTGTTGATCCAAAATCTCAACACACAGAGACTTACTTAAAATCATGTTATATTGTTGAAACATAATACTTAACCATTAGGCTCAGATCCATCTTATAGAAGTTCCTTTCAGATTGCTTGCTGACTATTTTTCTTTGGAAAAATGCCACAACAATATTAATCTGACACTCAACTGCTTGCATGTGAGTGAATGACCACACAGTGAGAATGATTTTCATCTCAAGCAAGGCCGAACTGGGCATACAACCCAGGCCCACACAGGAAGAGCAGCTCCCCCTCCTACCTGGGACTGCATACTTCCCCCATCCTGTTTGCATTTCAACTTAATTGCACTATTGTCTGAACTCTTAATAGTACTCCGTGATACACTGCCAGTGATATTTGCCAGAATCTCAGACAAATTCTGTCAGGCAAAGTCTGTCGTAGTTTGCTTTCAAAAATTCTGCTATCTCCTCCTGGAAATTTTAAGATTTATGCGGACAATGAGTGGCCTATTTCATCGCCACCTGAGAAGCGGATTTATTTTTTAATGTTGGGCTCATCAAGGTGAGGGGTGACAGGACTGGGAAATGGGACTGCTTCTCAATTCCGCAATCCAGTGTCAGCATCAGGCATTCCTGGGTCAAGTATAGTGCAAGTTAGATTTCAAATGAAGTGAATGTCAGCTATTCCCCACAGGCAGTTCACAGTTGAAGCGAGTGAGGCACTGTCGCACCGAGAATTGTGTGTGTACACACATACGAGCAGTTGATGCATAGCAGTTCCGGTTCCAGCTCTGATTGAACAATGGAAGCAAGGCAGCACAGGACGTGGCTGAAAGGACAGCACCGTGTGATGGCTCTTTATTAAAACAAACAGCTCCTTCCCATGTGGGGCGAGAACTGATCGTCCATATCAAAGAACTGTTGGATATGATATATATGTAGCTCACCAACCTTCCTTGGAGTGGACTGCCCAGTGTGTCACTGAGATAGACCGAGCTGGAAAATATCAGCTTTGAGGGTTAATTTAATTTAGGTGGGGCAATGGCATCTGTGCTTCATACAGCGTTCGCACTTCAAGAGAGCAGCGATGATATCAGTCAGCATTTCCATTCCTGATTACTGCACGGAAAATTCATGTGCTTGGACATTAGGCATGAACAGGCTTTGCACCCAGCTGCGACAGCCACCTCAGCAGTTAAAGTGCCAAGCATCACTGGCAATCGAAGCTCAAGCATGAAGAATTCCCACCATGGTGGTACAGAAATACTGGCAGCACCTGTGAAACTATATTCCAGCAGGGGTGAATGATTTCAGGTAAAGAGGGAAGAAAGTTTTTTTTTTAAAAAAGCATCAAATCGTCCAATTGCTCCTAGATTCTGCAGAGTACGACCAGTGCACGGACCTATAGAGGGTAACTTTTGCCGTTATCAAGATAACAATTTCATTAACCAATCCATGCTATTACACATACATGAGTTCAGTTAAACTGAGGAAGCTGATACTAATTAATTTGTTGCAAATCTTACATCATACAATCATTTAAAATTCTGAGCGATATGGTGGATAATCTATTAATTGGCTGATAAACAACAGTATTATTTTTAAAAAGTATTTCCCCATTGTTTTATGTTGATTTATATGGCGATGGGCATCATTCGATACAGCATTTAGCTTCTAATTTGGTGGCAAACACCCGACAATATGTGGCACAGAGATCTGCAACTTATCATCCCCCGAGATGCTGAACACTTCCAAAACGTGACCAATCAGCAACGGACGCAAACTGTGCGCGAGGCTCATTAAGGAGCTCCCAAACAAGACACAGTTTCAGGAGGCCTTATCATGAAAATGGAAGCATTCAGGCAGTGTTCTTGACACACAGCATCCATTCGCAATAAATGCTTTGGAAAATACGTTTTACAAGACCTTTTAAGACTGATCCAGTAGTCCTCTCCTTGTTACAGGGTCAAACATTCTTTTTTGTTTCCTTTTTTTGTCTTGGGCAAACACTAGCAAGAGTACCCTTGTTAAAGCAAAATCAGTATCGGCAGATTTCAGCAGAGCCCTTTAGTGCTGGTGCCCAACATTCCTGCTTTCAACCCACACTTGGTCCCAGTACATCATGCACTGCTAGCACCACTGAAACATTTAAATAAGCTGACCTTGCATTGTCTGTACTATGCCAATTGTGCATTATCTGCCCAATTTGAATTTAGCATTGTGAATTTTGTAGATACGAGCGTAACATTGCACAATCACTAGAGTACAGTAAGAAGTCTTACAACACCAGGTTAAAGTCCAACAGGTTTGTTTCGATGTCACTAGCTTTCGGAGCGCTGCTCCTTCCTCAGGTGAATGAAGAGGTATGTTCCAGAAATATATATATAGTTTCTGAACACTGTTGGACATGTTTCTGGAACATATCTCTTCATTCACCTGAGGAAGGAGCAGCGCTCTGAAAGCTAGTGACATCGAAACAAACCTGTTGGACTTTAACCTGGTGTTGTAAGACTTCTTACTGTGCTCACCCCAGTCCAACGCCGGCATCTCCACATAATCACTAAAGTAGTTCTATCTTTAGCTTACTCATAATAATAATAATCTTTATTAATGTTAACAGTAGGCTTACATTAACACTGCAATGAAGTTACTGTGAAAATCCCCTCATCGCCGCACTCCAGCACCTGTCCGAGTAAACCGAGGTAGAATTCAGAATGTCCAGTTCACCTCACAGTACGTCTTTCGGACTTGTGGGAGGAAACTGGAGGAAACCCACGCAGACTCTGCACAGACAGTTACCCAAGCCGGAAATCAAACTTGGGACTCTGGTGCTGTTCAGCAAATGCTAACCACTGTACTACCATGCCGCCCATACCTTTAGCCAGTGATGCTGGCTAAGAGAGGACTGCCTTGGTCCTTCTCCAGCCATAGGGCAAGTCTGAAATCACTATTCTAACTAATACATGTGGTAGATTTCATGACAGTCATTATCCAACATTCTCCCATTGGGGTCACTATTGTTGGTTTGATCAATGAACCTTGGAGAATTGCGAGAAATACTTCTGTCAAAAATTGGGTGTGAATTAATGGGACAGAAATAGAGTCCCATTTTGGACATGTTTAGCATAGTGTTTCTTGGCGCCTGCAGCATTAAGAAAGATACCGCTATTTAATAGCACTTTGCCTTGTTCTTCCTCGCCGAGGCCGCACTTACATAATTTCCTGAACTGTGGTCACCTAAAATGGCCGCATGAAGGGATTGATGGCAAATTTGGCCAAGCCTGAGCACCGACAGGCAGCAGCCTGCAAATATACAAAAGGCTGCAGCTCAGACTTATGCAGAAACTGACACAGGAAAAATGCCGTCAAAAAGCCATCCCAGGACAATGGGCTCCAGGTAGAAACTGATAAGTGGCAGACTCAGTGGTGCCTGCTTTCCTTACTTCGGGAGGCCTACGTGCCTCAGATACTAACAGATATGGCCGACCAGGACCCGTCCAGCCATCAAGGTGGCCACCCCAATTGGCTAAGATCGATCAGGGTGATTGAGACCTGATCGATCCATTGGGTTTTCATCTGGGACCTCCCAAAAGCGCGCAAAAATCCCAGGGATAATCCCAGCCCATCACTCGCTCTCTCAACTGCAGCTTTCGACAGCCAACAACAACCCTTCACCAGCCAAGGACGGGACCATCCACAGAGGGGCCCGAACCGAGGACACAGATGACCAGCAACAGACATCCAGCACTGCCAGACGACAAGATTATTTCATACAATTATTGTATTAAGCAACTTGTGTGATCATTTGTACATCGTATATGGGTTAAATGCACACTGTGGTTTAGAAGGCACAACAGAACTGACGAGCTCAGCTTGGCAGTACAGGAAGAGCATTCGGGGATTGGGGCTCCATTATTAAATTACACCCTGATCTTTCGACCTTCCGCAACCACCCCACTGTGGCCTCTGGACCCCCCCCCCAACTGCACCCAACTTATCTCTTACAGGGTCCTTGAGCCCCCCCCCCCCCCCTCCCCTACCCAGTTCTTAAGGGAAAGACGCCCCTGGCCCGATCCCTGGCACATGCAACCTGGAACTGTCAGCGTGGCAGTCTGGCAGTGCCAGGTTGACAGTGCCATGGTGCCAGGAATAATGCCAAAAGACCAGGTTGGCAGTGCCAAGATGCCAGGCTGACGGTGCCAGTTGGAGTGCCAGGGTATGGCCCTTCCCATAGCCCGAGCACCCAAGGGTCTCTGATGGCCTAGGAGACCTCCCCATGCACTGTTACACCTGGTCCTCGTTTGTGAAACCAGTGCTAGGTGAGGTCTCCAAGGCGCAGCCGTTAGTCACTGGGTGCCAGTAGAATATGGCACAGACATATTTAAATGAACCTAATGGCTCACTTAAATATGTCAAGGGTAAGATCCAGATTACGACATCTTGCAAAATTCCGTTAAAATTTGCGAGCCGTTTCGAGCATCGTGAATCTCACAGAGGCCTCTCACAAGATTCAATTGCCTTGCTGCATCACCAAGTTGGGTGTGACGAGACCATTAAATCATGGCCATTATTACCATTTCTTTAAAAAAGCTACAAACCATCAGCAAATCATCACTCAAGCCAGCTAGGCCAAAGGATTGAGTTGCAAATGATCAAATGTTGATTACACACAGCAAACGGTCAACTGAAAGAAATAATGGATCCACATGGATCAGTGTTGTTCAATAGTTTGTCAATCACCACATGGTGAATCACCACATGGTGAATCAGCCACAGACATGTAGCCAGTTAATGCTGTTCAGTTTTACAGCCATAACAATACTGAGCTGTGTTAAGGATGGGATTCACTCCCTAGACTAGAGCAAGGAAGAATCGACCATCAGGCTGTTAAGCACTCTTATGAAGTGCAGTAAAATCAGGGTTGACTTTTAGGACAGCAGTCTGATTGCTCTCGAAATTTTATTGGGGAATCGAGTGTCACAGGGGATGCTAATGAAAGGCCTTGCTTTTGTCTAATTGACATTTGTTCACAAAACAGTTGTGCTGCTTGAGTTATGGACTGGACTGCATGATTGCCAATGATGGTTGAAATGTGCAGTTTTGGCAAGCTGGGGCAATGCAGCCATATCCAAATATGTTCAGTATTTATCTTAACGGACCTATTGAAGTGAGCGCTCAAAAGGAATAGGACCCGTTTAGTGTAAAGAGAGAGATTGAAGTAAGTTGGCCACGAGCCAAAGATCTATGAAACATCCGAATGCTGTGTTCAGAAATGGCAGACGACAGAGTGTAAAGCAAAGCAAGGGTCAGAGGATAGAAGTCAATATTTAGATAAAAGTAAATTACTGCAAATGCTGGAATCTGAAACCAAAGCAGAAAATATTGGACAATCTCAGCAGGCCTGACAGCATCTGTGGAGAGAGAATGGAGCTAGCGTTTGAGTCTGGATGACTCTTTGTCAAAGCTGGATGTAGAGTTCTGTCGATCTCTTCCCTTCCCCAGAGACTTGTAACACCTCAATTCTGATAAAGTTGAGACATTTTACTCTCAAAAACATTTGCTTTTCTTGAAACAAACTGCAGCACGCTGTCAGAAACAGAACACTTCAGTTAGCAGATTGTCACCACCCTTTGCGGGTGGGTGCAACAGGCTTGCTTTGCAGAACCAAGAGATTGCCAAGCCCTTTCGAAGCTGTTCTCCAGGCCCTGCTAACGAGTGTATTAGTCTTGATCAATGGTTTAAAACCTAATTTCAAAAGATGGGGGGCGGGATTCTCGCTTTGGGGAACTAAATCCCTCTACCTGCCGGAAAACAGGCGAGAATCACTCTGGACTTTTTCCTCGAAAGTCCGGGGTGATTTCCCCATTCTCCAGAGGCCTGGCAGGCCTCCGGCGGCATCCCACAGTTCTGGCTTCCGGCGGGCCCTGCTGGACAGACCGCGCAGCCACGCATGCAAGTGGGTTCGCGCATGCGCGCAGTGGCCCACCACAGCGCGGGCGCCGCCGACATGGCGGACCACACAGCGGGCCCACACGGAGGAAGATAGGGCACTCCCGAATCGCGATGGCCCGTTGATCGGTGGCCCCTGATCGCGGGCCTGCCTGTCGTCGAGGCCCCCCCCTGTGTCCGATCCCCACGCCCCCCCACCCTAATGCCCACATCTGCCGCGACTCCGAGTTCCCGCTGGTTGGAACCACATTAGAACCACGCCGGCGGGACTCGGCGAGCACTCGGCCTGTCGAGCGTGGAGAATCGCCGGGGGGGGCTTTTCCAACGACCCCTGACTGACGCCGCGTCGATCGCGCGCGCGAATGGCGGCGATTCTCCAGTCCGATTTTGGGTAATTCTCCGCCCGCCGAGCACGATTTCGGCGCGGAGGGTCGGAGAATCCCGCCCTGTGTCTTTGTTTTAAACTGCACATATTCCATGTCAAGTGGGAATATGATCGCAACACATTTGGTGAGCACTGAAATCCTATTGGACAACACTGTCATAAATCAAGATTTTCAGTGTATCAGTGCAAATATTGCCCTCTAGTGGTCACATGATAATCTTGTAACTTTATTTGCAATAAACACATGGAATAATTTTCATGAAATACTTGAAGAGCTAAAAAATGAAGAGGTGGCCAAGATAGGGTCTTAAGCTGAAACGTCAGTTTAGCCCATGTTTAGTGCATGACGCCTTCTTAGCAAAGGAGTCAAAGTCAATGACGTCAAGTCAGAAGGGTTGTTCAGAGACTCATGAAACAATTGATTGCCACTTAAAATGTCCTCGAACACTCACTAAAGAGGCTGAATGGCATTTAATGGTTAATACTTCAACTAATGCCCTCTCTAAACAGCGCCCAACTGTTTGTGAATAAACACAGCATTGATTTTGATTGCAAGCTCTATTTAAAGAGATACTCACCACTTAAAGTGATACTCACCATTTTATGGTCATTGCTGCTGGAGCAGTGAAGAGGACGTCTGTAACACAGCAGGAGTCTTTCTGGGACATTTTGCCAAGACTTCGCCAATAGTCGAGCAAGATTTATTCCGGAAATTCTTTTGAGGACTTCACCTAAAAAGACTAAGTGCTGTGCTACTCCACCTTATTGGACACCTTGCAGGAGTCACCGGGAGAAAGGGAGTGCATAGTCATTGGTATCTTGCTCGGGGTTTCCCTTTGGCCTAGATAAGGAATGGGAGGAGGGCATGTGGGTATTCAGAGCAGCAGCAGGTGCTGCATGAGAAAGGGACAGGCGAATGAGGAGATCGAGGTGGCATCCCTCCCACCATGGGCACAGGATATCCCTCTCTTCTGGACTCCTCCACCAGGATCTCCAGAACCTGTGCTCACTCCCTTAGCTCCTGAGCCATTCTGAAATATGCCACTGTGTGCCAGTCAGCGCTCCCTACACCTTTTGGCATCAGTAGGCATGAGGAGCGCACATATGGTAGTCCACAAAAATTGTGTTTTATCAGCACCTTAGAGCTAAACCTGCAGGGTTTTTGGTTAGCACCTCCATACAAGTTCAAATTATGGCAATCAGCAATTAGGACCAAAATTGTGTGCTAAATCTGAACTTGCAAAGAGGCTAGTTTTGGCAGCACTGTACCTATTTCCTGCCCACTTCCATACTTTGGCAAAATAATCCCCACAGCATTTGGCACAGGAAAATGGGTCCAAAACCCATGTATGCCTCACTTACGAGTGTCAACCATGGAGGGAATGCATGTTAAATGTAGTGCATGTAATAGATGTTGATTACAACTCAGTGACGGGAGGAAAACTCCTCAGGGTTGTTTTCTTTGTGGTACAACAGAAACCTGTGCATCAACTGGAATTTTATCAGAATCATCGGGATGGGTTGGGAGGAGTGAAGGCTTGCAAAATGGTACAGGAAGGCATTGAGGGAGGCGCAACATCTTCCCGCCACTATACCAATTTGCCAGCAGCAAAAATGCCTCCCACCGGGAACACAACTGAACCACTTAAGTGGCCAGCCAAAGGCTATGTTCTGCCTTTGCAGGCATTTTGCACATGGCATGTGTGTGTGTGTGTGTGTGTGTGCGTGTGTGTGTGTGGGGGAGGAAACCCCCCCAACGATTCCTGACAACCTCCCGGTGGAGGTGATGGGTAAAGGTTTGGGGTGCTGGGTGAGGGCATGTGTGTGGAAATAAGGGGATGCCCTTTCTTTTTGGTGCGCTATGGCTCACAATGGTGGCCCCCTGTGCCTCAAGTCCATCAACCCAACACATGATTATTGTAGCCTGCCTGCCTGGGCTTGGTGTCCCGCAACCCCACTTACCATTCTTGATGATACCAGCCACCATTCTGCAGCTGCATTCTCAACAATGGCCACCTTTAATGGTGGCACTGCTGAGTTTCCAGTCCTCTGATTGAGCAAGCAGACCCAATTAATTGGCCATTGCCAGGAAGATGCCTTTCTGGGTCCTGCCGTTGGCTGAGATGTTGCCCAAGTCAGGCTGTGCTGGTGGAACTTCTACTGTGTGCCTAAAATCCTTCCCCAGAGCTTTCACTGCATTGCTGATGCAACATTGCTGCATAAAGAACTTACAACATGGATATAAAGAAATTCCTAAAGCATAATCGGGATGGGAGAAATAATAACACAAAACAACCATTTCTTACCTTCGGTTTGTATGCATTCAGCATGGACATTTCAACATTTTGCCCTCGTACAGGTTTTGGCTGTCGTTGGATAACTGGTGTTGATGACTTTTGATTATTACGACAAATACAGATGAAGAAGAACAAAAGAGCAATTGCCAGGGGAATTGTCACACTAGGGACCAGAATGTAAAGAATCTCCATCTTGTTGGTTTCTTTGGAGTCTGGTTTGCAAAGAAATAAAAAAATCTTAGTCCATTAATAATAAGACACAGCACAGCATATCGCAGTGAGGAAGAACATTCATTCCTGCAGCACCTTTCACAACATGGGGAATGCCAGCGTGTTCCACAGCCAACAAAGTTGTAATTCAGTAAAATGCAGCAACCCATTTGTGCGCAACCAACATCCCACAAATAACAATCAGATCAATGACCATATAACTTGTTTAAGTGATGCTGTTTGCTGGCAAGGACACCAGGATAATTCCCCTGCCCTTCTTCAAAGAGTTCAATGGAATTATTTATATCCACCTCTAGGGATAGCCAAGGTCGCAGTTTGTCTCTGCCAATAGATGGCACATCAAACAGTCCAGCAATCCTTCAGAATGTTACTGAAGTCAGTCTAGTTTATGTGCTTACATCTCTGGATTGTTTTTTGAAATTGCCAACCTACTGATATGGAGGCAAGAGTGCTCCCACCAAGTCAAAGTTGGCACATTGTTAACAAATGTACAACCAACAAAGGTAAGAAAAAAACAACACTCCATCGGGCTTCAAGAGTACAACACCACGGGCGTGATGCAACGGAAAGGTTTCCAAGTGTCATTTGTGGTGGGTTTTGCTGGGAGTTTCTCCCTGGCTCTGTCGGCGAGTCCCCACCACTATCTAACCACGCTTTGGCACCTTTTGGGGCCTTGGGGAGTTTGGTCCACACTTAGAATTATTTTCGCAACAGGGGTGCTGAAATCGCTGGACAGACCGACTCTTCAGAGATTGGGGCATCCACGGGCAATGTCACCCCAATGCACATAAAACACTGTCCCCCCCTCCCCCCCACCCCACTCCACCGCTGAGGACAGCCAGCTATGAGGACCATGAGGGACCCCCTCTTCAGGCCCTCCTTTCCAGGACTCCTATCTTTCACCCCCCCCCTACCTCCCAGCTTTCACAGTAACTTCAACGAAGCCTACAATAAGCGATTATTATTATTATTAGAGGCCCCTAAATACCTGTCCTGTACCCCCACCCTTCATACCCCCTCCACCTCCTTTCATGGGCATGGCCCTGACCCTTGGAAGTGCCACCGAGAGTGGTCCCGCTGGCTTTGTGGTGCCACCTGGGCACCTTGGGAATGCCATGATGTCAGTCCAGCAGTGCCAAGGTGCCCACATTCCAGGGAGAGGGCCAGGGGGCCACCCTGTCCTATCCCTTACCACCTAGGGCTCTCCGATGACCCAGGAGATCCCTCTGGTGCCGTTCCGCCTGGTCCACATTTGTGTGGGCCAGTATTGAATGGCGCCCAGCCCTGGCCTCCCTGGGGAGGCCGGTAGATCCCGGGAGGCTGGTGGAACTTGGGTATGTACACTTATGTAGGTTTAAAACCTAATTAAGTGAGCGCGGCCTGATCCTACCCATTGTGGGCGGGATTCTGGTCACGCCGCCATGTTGGACTTGGGTAGATCCTGTGAGGCATCGTGGCTGCGGGAGGCCTCACCCGGCATCTAGCGGCCATGCCACGCTCCCGGTTGGGCACGATGCGGCCAGTAGATCGCGCCCCACATTTCTACAGGACTTCAGCACATAAGTACCATAGTAACAAAAATCAACACCAACTCCTTAATCCTTCAACAAAAAGACAATATAAGTAAGAAAATTTGCTGGTGGAATAAAATTTCTTGCTTTTTTAGTACTATAACCTATAGTGAACTTTAACATTCCACCAATGTTACAAAACACAATACCACCTTATTGAGCATCATACACCTCAATAATAAAGTACAAGTTACGTTATTTTAAGCACAGTGCATTTCAATAAAAGTACAACATATTGCAGTTATAAAATAGTTTTCTCTACAGTAAAACACAGTGGGCGGGATTCTCCAATAATGGGGCTATGTCCCCACTCCAGAGTCAAAACGCAGGCGTTTCACTCTGGACTTTCCTGAAGAAAGTCCAGAGTGATTCTCCTACCTGAAGGGGCCTATCAGGGCCCCGGAGAACTCCTTGCAGCTCTGGCTGCGGATACGGGCCCCTGCACTTCCGGTCAGGAGTCTGCGCATGCACACGGGGGCGGCTTTTGGCAGCCGCCCCATGCAACATGGCGGCTCACACCGCGGACCGATCCCGAAAATATAGGCCCCCCCCGCCTAGATCATGTGCGCCTGCGGATCACTGGCTCCTGATCGCTAGCCTGGCCGTCCAAGAGCCCCCCCCCCCCCCCCCCCCCCCCCCCCACGAGGGTGGCCGCAGACTGACTCCGTAGCCGCCACTGGCTGTTCACGACAGGCAAAACGTGGTTAGAACCATTGCTGTCGGGAACTCGGCCAGTTTTCGTCGGAGAATCGCTGGGGGGGGAGGGGGCCTCTGTGAATGGCCCCCTACCCGTGCTGCGTAGACAGCGTGCGTGCGATTCTCTGGCCAGCGGCGTCGCGCTGGATTTCGGCGTCAACACCCATTTTCCGCCCCCGCGCCGATTGCGATTTCGGAGTGGAGGGTCGCTGAATCCCGCCCAGTAACTACCGACTTTCAACAGTGACCGAGGGCGGGATTCTCCGCCCCCCACGCCGGGGCGGAGAATCGCCGGGGGCTGGCGTGAATCCCGCCCTTGCCGGTTGACGAATTCTCCGGCACCGGATATTCGGCAGGGGCGGGAATCGCGCCGCGCCGGTTGGCGGGCCCCCTCCCGGCGATTCTCCGGCCCGCGATGGGCCCAAGTCCCGCTGTTGGACTGCCTGTCCCGCTGGCGAGAATCAAACCACCTCTCTTACCGGCGGGACAAGGTGGCGCGGGCGGGCTCCGGGGTCCTGGGGGGGGGGACTGCGGGGCGATCTGACCACAGGGGGTGCCCCCCTGGTGGCCTGGCCCGCGATCGGGGCCCACCGATCCGCGGGCGGGCCTGTGCCGTGGGGGCACTCTTTTCCTTCCGCCTTCGCCATGGTCTCCACTATGGTGGAGGCGGAAGAGACCCCCTCCACTGCGCATGCGCGGGGATGCCGAGAGCAGCCGCTGACGCTCCCGTGCATGCGCCGCACGGCAAAGTCATTTCTGCGCCAGCTGGCGGGGCACCGAAGGCCTTTCCTGCCAGCTGGCGGGACGGAAATCAGTCCGGCGCGGGCCTAGCCCCTCAAGGTGAGGGCTCGGCCCCCCAAGATGCGGAGAAGTCCGCACCTTTGGGGCAGCGCGATGCCGGACTGATTTGCGCCGTTTATGGCGCCGGTCGGCGGACATCGCGCCGATTGCGGAGAATCCCGCCCCTGATTCAGAGGCAGTATGATTATGGATATTACTGAGGATCTAGTGTACCTCAATTTTAAGGTGCACTTTCAGAAAAAGCTCAACAGGTGATCTTTTTTGCACCTACTTTCTCTGTTAAATTTTTCTTTTGTCTGTCTCTATTTCATCAAAACGTATATGGCAATTGCCAAACTTTCCTCCATTATTCCTCCTGCATGTCGAAGATACTGGGCGGGATTCTCCACTCCCACGCCGAAGTATCCACGCCGTCGTGAACGCCGTTGAGATTCACAACGGCGCGAAACGGCCCCTATCCCGACCGATTCAGGGCCCGATAATGGGTTTGGAGCGGGGCCGCGTCATTTACACGCGCCAGGCCTTGTCAGCACATAAAGGCGGCGCTGCATACACGACACGGCCGGCGCCGCATAACTGGCGTCACCCACGCATGCGTGGTTGCCGTCCTCTCCGAGTCCGCCCCGCAAGAAGATGTCAGACAGATCTTGCGGGGCTGTGGAAGAAAGGAGGTCCTCCTTGAGAGAGGACGGCCAGACCCCATTTGAGGCCCCCCCCGGGTGCAGGACCCCCACCCCCCCGCAGGCTGCCCCCCCAGCGTTCCCGCCGGCAGCGACCAGGTGTGGACGGCGCCGGGGGGAACCCGCCATTTTGGCCTGGCCGCTCAGCCCATCCGGGCCTGAGAATAGCGGGGGTGGTGGAGAATCGCCATTTTGGGTGTCTCGGGCGATTCTCTGGCCTGCGCAGCGCGGAACTCGATTGGGCCGTTCTCATCGCTTGGGAGAATCGCGGGAGGGCGTCGGATCGACGTCACGGGAAATTTTGGCGACCCAGGCAATTCTCCCAACCGGCGCGGGAGTGGAGAATCGCGCCCACTATCCTGCAGACTATTGTGGCTCATTGCATATTCCCTGTACCACTCCACATTTTGCTTTCCCAGAGCCCCGAATAGTGTGGAACACTCGCTCATCCTCAGCTTTTCTTCCTCATACAAGGTTCTGAAAGTCCAGACATTGTATTGCCTGACCACTACTTGTTGTTTTGACTTCTCGCCTGCCTTTGGAATCTTGTTATTGTCCTGAACTGCGGATTTTGACCCTCACTGGTATTTCTGTAAAAGTACAGTATACTGACCCAATGCTTTACATCTCGTCCCTCTATCAAAATATCAAGAGATATTGCTTACCACATAGTGGAATTTCACACAACTCCAATTTCACTGATTCATCCAGGGTAAAGCACCACGGAGCATCCTTGTGATTTCCTGGGTTCCGGCAATATGAGTGGCCTCCATTGAGTTCAGGATATTTAACTGAAGTGTAAGAATGACTGTGTGGATACTGAGAGTTCCATGGCTGACACTGTCGGCCTGATTTGGTTACACTCACGGTGCCCCGATAATCAATACCGCTAATATTAAAACATTTGTGATCTGTTGGAGGGCGGAAAAGAAACACAGTACAGAAACAGTCACTTGGTAGCACCGAGCTTGAACATTGCTGAAAGGAGACACAATTAAACTTTTTGTCATCAGGACAAACACAAGAATGCCAAATTTCAAACAATCACGGCAATTTATACTATAGCAGAAACGAGTGCTGATTGGTTGTCAAGCCAATTCTGATTGACCAAGGCCTTGCCATGGAGAAAGCAATGGGGAATTATTGGTTCCCCAAGTTCCCAGGTAATTCAAAAAAGGCACAAGGTTTGAACATATTCCTATTGTTTGCAGAGAATGGTCTCTGCTTGTGAATGTATGTCATTGCTAGTAAGTGCAACTGAACCATGTTACAATTTTGGCTGATTATTTTAAATTATTTCCATGGCAATGCCTCAGCCAATCATAATCAGCTTGCCAACCAATCAGCACCCCTTTCAGAAATACCATTTAGCAAAAAAAGATTTTTGAAAATGAGGAGTTTTCTTGATGGATGAATTAAGTTTCCTAGCAAGTACCCAAGTCATAAACTAGAAACATTCCAGGTTCTGTTCCTAATTTGTGTTAAGTGAGTGAGCTGAACTCAGCCAGAGCCACCTGTGGAGCACTAAACTGGCCGCAGCGGCCCTGGTTTAGGAACAGGCAAATGAGCTGGGGTTCATACTCTCGATATCATTACAGCAATCCCTACTGGAAAGACATGCATCTAGATGTTGGATAAACAAAGAATTGGGCTCAGCTGTGATGCCCCTTGTGGTCAAATAACTTGTTGACTCCTTCTGCACTGTAAATTCTCTGATAATCTATGAATAATGGTGTCCAACTGTTGCCTATGAAACCATATCCCAGCATGGAATTAAAGCATTTTAGGAAGGGAGAAAATGGGTGAGAAAGAAAACATAGTACTTGAGCCTGTCAATAGCCAATTTTATATTAACCAAGGAAAACTGCAGGAATGCAACAATATCTTTCCTTGTTTGAATGTAGCTCCATATTTTCCTTCAGGTTTCATCTCTATTTAGCAAGCCAGTTGGCCATGAAAGCTGATTGTGACTTCCCCGTTGTTTAGTAGCTAATTGCACCATCCTCTATCCTGAGCAATGCACACCGGCACTGTCCCAAGGTCTCTTCTGAGTTAATTGACCTCAGCGTAGGCAATGGCACAGAGGTTATTACCCTGGATTAAAGATTGTCCTGGGTAGAGATGAGGGGAAATAAATTAACCAGGATTTCAGGTGCTGATTGCAATGCCACTATTGGCAGCATATCTGGTGTCCATTCATACAACAGAGTCAGGTGTAGCTGTAGCAGCCCCCTGGTGGAAGAGTTAATTCATGAAGAACAACCACTGGAAGGAAATAATTATTGACACTCGTGGAATTATCCTGGGCGCCAGATACTGCCTTCAGTGAAAAGAATGTAAAAATCAAAATCCAGAGACACCTCTCAAACTGCTGGCAGTTGAAGAACACGTCCTTACTTACTCTTATTGATGGGTTCAGCCATAGGTATTCCGATGCGCATGCAGTTTGCCGCCTCTGGACTGTCTGGCATGGGGAGATCTTCACAGTTTGGCAGCTTCAATCTCATTAGGATCAAAGGATTTGACCTGGCAAAAATATATTCTGTCTTGCAAAGGTCATTTTCCAGGATCTCACACTCATCTCTGCAAAGGTCACGAGGTTTGGGTACTGACGAGGTATCATCGCAGTAAGGAAAAGCAAAATGGCACAGCGAGGGGATGGCAAACTGGGAACAACGATCTGTTAGGTGATTTGAGGTTCCAATCATGGTGAAAGCAGCTATGGGGTAAATGAGCAAGATTATTAAATTGCTTAGAGATTGAAATTGTTCCAATTTTGCAATCCAGTAGCAATAATTATATCGGATAAAACTACTTGACTCAGCTCAACTTAACTATGGAGGACAATCAAAATTACAGAGGTTCTTCAACTAATTACATCAACACGTATCATTAGATGAACTTACAAGAGACACTGCTTCACAAGAAAAATATTCTAGGATAATTAGTTAACTGTAAAGAACTCTGCCCTTTAAATGTCCCAGAGATCCTCTGATAGGTTAGTGGATAAATTCATTGCCTAAACACCAAGGATCTGGAGGTCCCAATTTCAATTCAAGTCAGTGCTGAGCTATGTGAGGTTATGCATTTTGGTAGGCCTAACATAGAGGGGAAATATACAGTAAATGCAAAACTCTTGAGGAATATAGAAAGTCAGAGAGATCTGGACCTGCAGGTCCACAGATTTTTGTAAGTAGCAACACAAGTGGACAAGATAGTCAAGAAAGCACATGGAATGCTTGTCTTCATTGGACGCGGCATTGTGTAGAAAAACTGGCAAGCCATGCTACAGCTGTATAGAATCTTAGTTAGGCTGCACTTGGAATATTGCACACAATTCTGGTTGCCACACTATCAGAAAGATGTGGAGGCTTTGGAGATGGTGCAGAAGAGGTTTACCAGGAAGTTGCCTGTCCTGGAGGGTGTTAGCTATGCGAAGCGGCTGAATAGACTCGGACTGTTTTCATTAGAACGACGGAGGTTGAGGGGTGACCTGATAGAGGTTCTCAAGATTATGAGGGGCATGATAGAGTAGATGGGCAGGCACTCTTTCCCACGGTGGAGGGGTCAGTCACCATGCGGCATAGGTTTAAGGTCCGTGGGGCAAAGTTCAGAGGAGATGTGCGAGGCAGGTTTTTTTACATAGAGGGTGGTGAGTGCCTGGAACGTGCTGCCGGGGGAGGTTGTGGAAGCAGATATATTAACGGCGTTCAAAACGCATCTTGACAAATTTATGGGTAGGATGGGTATTTGGTTTTGGCCAAGGGTGGTATCATGACCGGTACAGTTTTGGCAGGCAGAAGGGCCTATTCCTGTGCTGTATTGTTCTTCGTGCTATCTAATCTCAAATGGAATAGCAAGACGGCTTCTGATGTCTCCTCAATAAAACTGGTTGGAAAATATGCATCTTTGGATATCAGGTTGCATTAGCAAGTTGGACCTGTCCGCAATACTCATTTACCATGGTTGAACAATGTATCGGTTCACACATTTCGAATGGCCTCTTGAGCAGGATATTGGAAGGTGACGAATGTCTATGGAACCATGTGGCCCTATGAATCAGCACTTCATCCAACTTGGCAAATCCCAGAGACGGAACCCATAATTTACTAACTGCATAAAAGCTTCTAAATTTCAGTGTGACCACAGCGTGAGAGCATGCGGCCCCTTAATCAAAGCACAAATGCAGGAATAGCTCATCATTCACATTGCATACCTGTGATTTGATTTTCAATTTCCCCTTGCATCTGGAGCGAATCCACATATATGCTACTGTTTGCGATGAACCTTGCACAGGCAATACCCCTGTACGGCTGACAAAAGCCATCTTCTTCAAACATAACTCTATAGAGTGAAAGGAAAGGCAACAGCCCAGTCACATTTTGAAGCGTTTGTTTAAATCATGATGACCACTAGAGGCCACTGTTAGAAACATCTTTACCAATTTCAAACCCTTTCTTGTTGCAATATTCAAAAACCATCCAAGAACATCTTGAAAAAATTAAGTTATTGAAAAAACAAAGGCCTTCAGTGAATTTCTAATTTTAGCTCTTTCAGCTGACACAAAAAAAAACTAAGTCCTTCAGTGCTTTATGCTCACAGTATTAGTGATAATCTATTTCTTACTAATTATTCTTTCCACCTCTCGATGTCTCTAATTCTAATGCAGGTACAGCACAAGCACTGGCATCCTTCACACACAAGTGACAATTCTTCACGAGTGTATCCATACAGTGGGTATAAACAGACTATCACAGCCAAGCCGAATCCTATCCATTGGGACCACTCCCAAGGAATCAACACATTGGTGGGGGCGGAAGGGGGGGGGGGGGGGGGGGGGGGAGCGAGAGAGATTCTTCATTCTCGTCCAGGGCGGGCCCCGTTGTGAGCGAGAGTGGAGCATTTGGCATTCCAGCTCAAAACACCATTCCGTTTCAAGCGACACCGGAAAATCCTCGCCGTGACGGAGGATGGAAGATTTCAGCCATAATCCAAGCTGATATGCTGCCTTGTCAGAGGTGTTACTCTTTGGGCGAGTAATTAAACGGAGTCCTGTCTGCCTGTTTGGTGAACATTAAAGATCCAATGGCAGGGGAGTCTCCCAGTATCTTGGCCAACATCATCAAACACCAACTGACTATATAGCATTATGGTTTGAGAGATCATGCTTTGTGCAGTTTGGTTGCTGTGTTTGTTGAAATAATTAATAGAGTGGACTGGAAGGAACATGTGTGAACCATTTTGAGACAAATTCTTAGAGACATAATAAAGTGCTACCTAAGCTCAAGATGTTTTTCTCTCCTTTTGGGGACCATTGGATTTCAATCACCAACAAATATCCTGACCCTTGTTATTCCCCCTGGGCCAATGATAATGTTGAGTTCTAAAGATATATACATTCAGGTTGGAAGGTCGGTGAATGACATGACCGACTGCAGAGAAAATAAAAGAAAGGGCAATCATTTTTCCTAAAAGAACGTTATATGTGCCAGTGTTGAGTTTGCAATGGCTTATTAGATGAATACATTATGCCGGGCCATTTGCACCAAGGAATACCCTGCAATGTGGTTACATGGAATACTTTGATTACTTGCTCGGTGAGGATCAGCTAACTGCATACAGATCAAAGTTCAAGATTTTCCAGATCTGTACAGCTTAGTGCTCTATCCTTTACCAACTAGGATTGGAAAATTACAATATTCAGATTACATTCTAAAGCAAAAACTGGTCCATCTAATTCTGTTGTGCAATCTATTAAATCTATTGCTTTGTTACTATTTCTTTCCTCCTTTGTCTTTCAGCTGTAGTTCTGAACCTGGTTGGGAAACATGTTTTCATCTTTGTGCACTGCCACGTGGATTGGAGTCTAGGAGTTGGTCCAGTCTAGATGCAAGGGCAAGGCGGCATAAGAGTGATTAAATTTTGCTAATCTTTCCTCCTCCTTGTGACAAAATATCTTGAGTTAAATGTTATACCTTTCCCTCTGGAGAGTTTGTTCACGGGTGGGAACCCATGGTCTTCCTGATTCCACCTTGAGTAAGTTTGTGGCAGGGAGACTCATGGCAAATTAATGGTCACTCAAGGGCCTCGTCCTGCTGTATTAACGTAGGGGCCGGGAGGGGGTGCTCACCATGCATGGAGCTTGACAAGTAAACCATGTGGGGTTGCTTGCATGGTCCATTTGGGGGGCAGGGTGCTCCTCGTTCAAAGCCATTCATGGCTTGATTGAGGGGCCTGCCATTGATAAGTATAGGACCTGGTATCGAAGGGAAGGACCTGATATTGGTAAGGGAGAGCCTGCTGAAAGCCACACCTCCTGCCTCTGCTGTGCCCCAAACTCCCCCCCCCCCTCTCCTCCCACCTCCCCCACTGCGAACTCCTCCTGAAAATCCCTTCCACCATCACTCACTCATGGTCTGGGATCCAGCGATGAGTCAAGGCCTTGGGTGGGTGTTGTAACTGTAGCAGCCACGACCTTCCCAGTGGTGCTGTCGGTCAATAGAGCTACCGACCTCTGATTGTCTGGCAGCTCTCTCTTGGGGGGACTTCTGCCTCCTGGGGACCTAGATCCTAGGGAAGGCCCATTGTGGTTGTTAAGTGCGCTTAATATGGTGGGTCCCTAAAAGAGGCAACAGAGGACTCTTGCAAACTGGAAAGCTGGCAGGTGAGTCCCACATCACCTCCATCAAATACCGACCCTTGTCTTTGCTCAATGACTCTTCTCAGTCGTGCAGCTGCGATGAAGAATTGGCAAGTTATGGAGTAAGGGGTCTTAATATCCCAGGCACTGCTACAGGAGTATTTAAAGGAGGAGATCGGGGTTTCCCACTGGTTGGAAAGTGGTGAGAGTCCTTCGTCATTACTTTCAGGGAAAGCCTGCTGAATTAAGTGCCTCTCAGGCATTTAACTGGACAGTGGCAGGCCTATGCCACGTTTGAGGACCCAGAGGGTGGAAATCCTGTCTGCTGACTGCTGTCAGCCAATCAAAGGCTGGCAGTTCTATTGACTAGCATCTCCACTGAGGAGGTGATGCCTGTTGCTGGGCACTACACCCACCCGAGAGTAGTGGGGTCAGCAGCAAGGGCAGGGGTTGGCTCGAAGCATGTTCTCCCCCTAACTGATACTGGGTCCCTTGAACATGGGCATGGACTGCTTAAGTGTCTGCGGAGTTGCAAATAGTGCTGAACATTATACAACCATCAGCGAACATCCCCACTTTCTGATGGAAGGCAAGTAATTGATGAAGCAGTTCAGGATGGTTGGTCCTAGGGCGCACTCCTGAGGAACACCTGCAGTGATGTCCTGAGCGCCTTTGAACAAGAAACTTCCCTGAGCTCCACCCCAGGGCTGCAAGCAACTCTGCTAAGGTGTGCCTGTCATGTTCCCTGCATGGGTGAGGCACCCCACCCGCTGATGGGTTAATAACAGTGGCATTAAGATGAGGCCTTTAAATGGGCATTAATTGCCCACTTTAGGGCTTTATTTGATGGTGGGAGAGATAAGCCATCAATAGACTTAATCGGGTGGAGATGGGAAGATGGTGGTGAGGACATTAAACAGCTCTGCTGTCAGTGAACTGTATTTGCATTAAGAGCATTAGTGACACATTCACTATACCTTAGCGGCCAATGCCGTACCAATTTTCAAGCTGGCAACTCCAGAATCCCAAGAAATCCACCAGTGGATCATGGGACCTCTGAAGTCTTTAAATTTCTTTTTGTTTTTGGTGTGGTTTTTCTCTTCCATACTGAAACCATTCTAAATATAATAAATATAATTTCCTGCAACGTTGGCAGTGTTTCCAGTGGGTGGCTCACACTGCTGTTAAAAAGGCATTGGTTCCCAACAAGAAAAGCTTGAAAAGCACCACTGTAAATATATGTACAATGTAATTAGTAATTATACCTCGCTAGATTGATTTGTGCTTGGCGGCAGCATCTAAACTAGCTGCTTCAGCCATGCGATTCACATTGCTACCATCAGAGCTGAAGACATTTTAGGAGTGACTTTCATGAACTCTGTATTTATGTAATATCCTTATAATAACCTACAAATCTTGGGAAAAGCCGACCACAAAATTCCAATAATTCCAACAACTGGAAGTACCACACAGAAAAACCGCTGACAGAAAAGGTTATAATTTGGGAAGGAACTGACTCATATCCAACCAACATGGAATGAACAATCATTCCCAAATTCAATATAGCACATCACAGGTGGGATTCTCCACCGGCGGGATGCTCCGTTTTGCAAGCGCCCGGCGGTTTCTCGACGGCGTAGGGGTTTCCCACAATTGTAATATTGACCGGCCAGCGTAACGGAGAATCCCGCCGGTGGGTCGAGGCCGAAAGGTGGCGCGGCGGGGCAGAGAATCCAGCCACATGTCCTCCAAAATGGAATCAAAATGTATTTGAGGAAAGGGTATTTCACCTGAAATAAATGTAATCGCACTAAAAGGCTGCAGGCATTCTCAACAGCCCCAGGACATCACTGCAGGTGTTCCTCAGGAGAGTGCCCTAGGACCAACCATCCTGAACTGCTTCATCAATTACTTGCCTTCCATCAGAAAGTGGGGATGTTCGCTGATGGTTGTATAATGTTCAGCACTATTTGCAACTCCGCAGACACTTAAGCAGTCCATGCCCATATGCACCAAGACCTGGGTGACTGGATGACCCTGGAGAGATATCATCTCCCACTAACATCCTGAGGGTTAACATTAATCAGAAGCTTCTCAGCACCAGCCATAAAATGATTGGCCGGAATCCTCCAGTCGTTTGCTGACAGCGGGATTCTCTGCTCCTGTCGGCAGCTCACCCCCACCCACGGGTTTCCCAGCGGCGTGGAGTGACTTCTGTTGGAACTCGCATTCACAGCAGCGAGAATAGAGAATCCTGTCGGCAGAGAACAACGCACCATCTCCCGCCTCCAAGAAACATGGGTCTGGAAGGCGGGAGAATCCCGCTCACTATTTTTACAAGGACAAGTCAGAGGCCAGGAAATCTGCAGAGAGCTTATCCATAAAACCCTAAGACATAGGAGCAGAATTAGGCCATTTGACCTATCGGGTCTGCTCCGCCATTCAATCATTACCGATATGTTCCTCATCCCCATTCTCCTGCCTTCTCCCCATGATCCCCTTGTCCACCATCTACAAGGCACAAGTCAGGAGTGTGACGGAATACTCTGCACTTGCCTGGATGAGTGCAGCTCCAACAACACTCAAGAAGTTGAACCCCCAGCATGCTTCATCCACCACCTTAGAAATTCACTCCCTCCACTACACAGTATATACCATCCACAAGATGCACAGCAACAACTTACCAAGACTCCTTCTAAACATGTCACTCCCGAGAAGGACAAGGGCTATATGGGAACATCATCACCTGCAAGCTCCCCTACAAGTCACACACCATCCGGAGTTGGAAATATATTGCTGTTCCTTCACAGGAAGTCAAAGTCCGAGAACCCCTCCCTGTGGGTGTACCTACACCACATATACTGTAATGGTTCAAGAACACGGCTCACCAGAAATTAAAGATGGCAATAATTTATGGCCTTGCCAGTGAGGCTCACATCCCATGATTGAAAAGGGCATATACGGTTAACTTCAAAGGACGGCAAGGTGGAACAGTGGTTAGCACAGCTGCCTTACAGCATCCGTGACCTGGGTTCAATTATAACTTGTGTGACTGTGTTGAGTTTGCACATTCTCCCCCTGCCTGTGTTTCCTCTGGTTTCTTCCCGCAGTCCAAAGATGTGGAGGTAGGTGGATTGGCTATGCTAAATTGCCCCTGAGTGTCCAACGGTTAGGTGGGGTTACAGGGATAGGGTGGGGGAGTAGGCCTAGGTAGGGTGCTCTTTCAGAGTGTCGGTGTAGACTCGATGGGCTGAAGGCTTTCTGTACTGTAGGGATTCTATGATTATTCTTCTATTCTGAGATGCCAGGAGGAGCAGGAATGGGCTTCCTTGCTACACAAAATGATTGAGTGTTGCTGCTGGTCTAGGCTTGTTGCCCTACTCCCAGGATTGGCCTGCAGCCCAATTTTCCAAGTTTGTATCTGGTATACTGCATTAAGACACTTGGTTAACATTGGCAGCATGGGACTTGAGGCCTGATTTCTAGTGAAGCTCAAACCAACATCTTTGGGTGATCATTCAGATCTGCTGTCAATTTTGCCATACTTTCTTATCCTATACAAATATCTAGTCCACCCGCCATACCAACTATCTGCTTTAAACAATTCTATTTGCCAAGTATGTGCCTGAGATACACTGTCAGACTGGCTGAACTGTAAGAGTCTTAGACACAGTAGATGGTTTAATGGTTCTTTTACATTAGAAAGGTGGTGTGACAGAGTTTTACAGCTGTTTGAGAAGGACTGGGGGGCAGAATCTAGTTACGAACCCTAATATTTCTTGTTTCCTTTATCTCAGCAGCTCATTTTAACTGTGATTTTTAAATCATTCATGTGATATGGGTGCTGCTGGCTAGGCCAACATTCATTGCCCATCCCCAATTGCCCTTGAGATGGTGACGGTGATCTGTCTTGAACTACTGTGGTTCAGTGTAGGTACACGTACACCGCTGTTAGGAAGGGATGGTTTCGGCCCAGTGACAGTGAAGGAATGCTGATAAACATTTTATTGAGGTATTTTTGGTTTTACAGCAACAACAAAATAAACAATATACATAAGTCTATAAACATAGTGCAAAAAGCCTGCTTCCTCCCTTACAGGTCCCACCTTTGTTAACATCCCCCCCCCCCCCCCCCCCCCCCTTCTGCTGACGATTAATTTTCTGCAAAGAAGTTGACGAACGGTTGCCACCTCCGGGCGAACCCTAACAGTGACCCTCTCAAGGCGAGCTTGATTTTCTCCAAACAAAGAAAGCCAGCCATGTCCGATAGCCAGGTCTCCGACTTCGGGGGCTTTGAGTCCCTCCAAACTAATAATATCCGTCTCCGGGCTACCAGGGAGGCAAAGGCCAGAACGTCTGCCTCTTTCTCCTCCTGGATTCCTGGATCTTCCGACACCCCGAAAATCGCCACCTCTGGACTTGGTGCCACCCTTGTTTTTAATACCGTGGACATGACGTCTGCAAACCTCTGCCAGAATTCCCTGAGCTTTGGGCATGCCCAGAACATGTGGACATGGTTCGCTGGCCCCCCCGCACACCTATCTTCTGCACCAAAGAACCTGCTCATCCAGGCCACTGTCATGGGAGTCTGGTGAACGATCTTAAACTGTATCATGCTGAGCCTGGTGCATTTTGTGGACGTCTTGATTCTACTCAACGCCTCCGCCCAGAGACCATCCTCTATCTCTACACCTCTTAACACCTCCTCCCACTTGCGCTTCAGCTCCTCAGTCTGCATGTCCTCTGATCCCATGAGCTCCTTATAGATGTCAGAGACCTTCCCTTCTCCCACCCACACTCTGGAAACTACCCTATCCTGAATCTCCCTTGGTGGTAGAAGCAGGAAGGTTGAGACCTGTCTACGTAGGAGTTCCCACACCAGCAGGGACCTAAATTTGTTTCCCCATGCCAATCCAAATTTCTCCTCCAGCTCCCTCAAGCCAGGAGAGCTCCCTTCTATAAACATATCCCCATCCTCTCAATTCCTGCCCTCTGCCATCTCCGAAACCCCCTGTCCATCCTTCCCGGGGCAAAATGGTGGTTATTGCAGATTGGAGACCAGACCGATGCTCCCTCCGCTCCCACATGCTTTCTCCATTGCCCCCAGACTCTCAGGGCTGCCACCACCACGGGGCTGTTGGAGTACTGTGCTGGCGGGAATGACAGAGGCGTCGTTATCAACGCCCCCCAAACTGGTGCCCTTACATGAGGCCGCCTCCATACGCTCCCATGCCAACCCTCCCCCACCACCCACTTCCTGATTGTGGCTATATTCGCCGCCCAATAATAGTTACTGAAGTTTGACAGCGCCAACCCGCCCTCGCCCGGGCTCTGCTCAATCATCCCCTTTTTTACTCGCGGGGTCTTGCCCGCCCATACAAAGCCCGTGATAACTTTGTTAACCCGTTTAAAAAAGGTCCGCGGAATAAAGATGGGGAGACACTGGAACACAAACAGGAATCTTGGAATCTTCACCGTCTGGACCCTCCCAGCTCGTGACAACGGGAGCGCGTCCCACCTCTGAAAATCGTCCTTCATTTGGTCCACCAAAGGGGCCAGATTAAGTTTGTGTAACCGTTCCCATTCCCGCACCACTCAGATGCCCAGATTCCTAAAACTTCCCCCTACCACTTTAAATGGCAGTTCCCCCAGTCGCCTCTCCTGTCCCCTTGCCTGGATCGCAAACATTTCACTTTTCCCCATATTTAGTTTGTACCCCGAAAACCAGCCAAATTCACCCAGAATCCTCATGATTTCTTCCATCCCCTCCACTGGGTCTGATACATACAGGAGCAAGTCGTCTGTGTAAAGTGAGACTGTGTTCCACTCCCCCCCGGACCAACCCCTTCCAGCCCCTTGAGGCCCTGAGCGCAATTGTCAGCGGCTCTATAGCTAGCGTGAACAACAGTGGGGAGAGGGGGCATCCCTGTCTCGTCCCCCGATGTAGCCTATAATAGTCCGATGTCGTCCTATTAGTCCGTACGCTCGCCACAGGAGCCTGATACAGCAACCTGACCCAGTCAATAAAGCCCCAAATCCAAACCGTCCCAGTACCTCCCGCAAATATTCCCATTCTACTCGATCAAAAGCCTTCTCTGCGTCCATTGCAACCACAACCTCCACCTCCCTACCTTCTGGGGGCATCATGATCGCATTTAGCAACCTTCTTACGTTGGACACCAACTGCCTACCCTTAACGAACCTTGTCTGGTCCTCCCCAATCACGTCCTTAACACAATCTTCAATCCTAGAAGACACAATTTTGGCCAACAGTTTTGCGTCCACATTCAATAGGGATATCGGGCTGTAGGACCCACACAGCTCCGGATCCTTATCCCGCTTCAGAATCAGTGAGATTGTGGCATGTGACATCGTCGGAGAAAGCATCCCTCTCTCCCTTGCCTCATTGAATGTCCTCATCAACAGCGGCCCCAATATCCCAGCTACCTTTTTATAGAACTCCGCTGGGTACCCATCCGGCCCCGGGGCTTTACCCGACTGTGTGGCCTTCAGACCCTCCGCTATCTCTTTGATCCCGATCGGGGGCCCCAGTCCCTCTACCAGCTCCACGTCCACCTTCGGGAAATTCAGCCCCCCTAAGAAGTGCCTCATCCCCTCCGGCCCCGGTGGGGGTTCCGACCCATACAGCCTACTGTAGAAATCCCTAAACGCCTTATTCATCCCTGCTGAGTCTCCCACCGGGTTCCCGTCTCCATCCTTTACTTTTCCTATCTGCCTGGCTGCCTCCCTCTTTCTAAGGTGCTGTGCGAGCATTCTGCTGGCCTTCTCTCCATGCTCATAAATCGTCCCCCTCGTCTTTCTCAGCTGCTCCACCACCCTCCCTGTGGTTAACAAGCCGAATTCCGCCTGTAGCCTCGGCCGTTACCTTAAAAGCCCTGCCTCGGGGTCTCCGCATACCTCCTGTTGACCTGCAGTATCTCCTTTACCAGTTGGTCCGTCTCTGTCCTGTCCACCTTCTCCCTATGGGCCCGTATCGAGATCAGCTCCCCTCTAACCACCTCATTCAATGCCTCCCAGACCACCGCTGCTGAAATTTCCCCCGTGTCACTGACCTCCAGGTAATTCGGAATACATTCCCTCAACCGCCCGCACACCTCCTCGTCTACTAAAAGCCCCACGTCTAACCTCCAGTGCGGGTCCTGATTATTGTTTTTACTAACCTGTAGGTCAACCTACTGCGGGGCATGGTCTGAGATTGTAATCGCCGAGTACCCCGTGTCCACCACCCCCGTCAGTAGAGCCCTGCTCAGAATAAAGAAATCAATAGCTGCCCAAATTTCCATGGGTCCCCCCACCCCCGCCCAATCTGCTCCAGGAACCCTTACAGCTCCATAGCCATTGCTGGCACCCTGCCCGTTTTTGAGCTTATCCAGTCTAAACCAGGGTCAATAACTGTATTGAAGTCCCCTCTCATGACCAGTTTATGAAAATCCAGGTCCGGTATCTTCCCCAGCATCCCCTTTCAAAACTCCACATCGTCCCAGTTTGGCGTGTATACATTTACTAGTACGACCTGCACCCCCTCCAATTTCCCACTGACCATAATGTACCAGCCTCATCCATCCAAAACTTTTCTTCCCGCCTCAAACACCAATCGCTTGTTGATCAGGATCGCGACCCCGCTGGTCTTCGAGTCCAGTCCCGAGTGAAAAGCCTGTCTGACCCAACCTTTCCTTAACCTAATCGGGTCACCTACTCTAAGGTGCGTCTCCTGCAGCATTACCACGTCCGCCTTCAGTCCTCTTAAATACGCGAACATGCGTGCCCATTGAGCCCTCTTACGTCCTAGGTGATCAGTCTAGTTGGGGGGCTCAGCCCCCCCAGGGAACTACAGGCTGGTGAGCCTTACTTCATTGGTAGGGAAATTACTGGAGAGAATTCTTCGAGACAGGATCTACTTCCATTTGGAAGCAAATGGACGTATTAGTGAGAGGCAGCATGGTTTTGTGAAGGGGAGGTCGTGTCTCACTAACTTGATAGAGTTTTTCGAGGCGGTCACTAAGATGATTGATGCAGGTAGGACAGTGGATGTTGTCTATATGGACTTCAGTAAGGCCTTTGACAAGGTCCCTCATGGTAGACTAGTACAAAAGGTGAAGTCACACGGGATCAGGGGTGAGCTGGCAAGGTGGATACAGAACTGGCTAGGTCATAGAAAGCAGAGAGTAGCAATGGAAAGATGCTTTTCTAATTAGGGGGCTGTGACCAGTGGTGTTCCGCAGGGATCAGTGCTGGGACCTTTGCTGTTTGTAGTATATATAAATGATTTGGAGGAAAATGTAACTGGTCTGATTCGTAAGTTTGCAGACGACACAAAGGTTGGTGGAATTGCGGATAGCGATGAGGACTGTCAGAGGATACAGCAGGATTTAGATTGTTTGGAGACTTGGGCGGAGAGATGGCTGATGCAGTTTAATCCGGACAAATGTGAGGTAATGCATTTTGGAAGGTCTAATGCAGGTAGTGAATATACAGTGAATGGTAGAACCCTCAAGAGTATTGAAAGTCAGAGAGATCTAGGAGTACAGGTCCACAGGTCACTGAAAGGGGCAACACAGGTGGAGAAGGTAGTCAAGAAGGCATACGGCATGCTTGCCTTCATTGGCCGGGGCATTGAGTCTAAGAATTGGCAAGTCATGTTGCAGCTGTATAGAACCTTAGTTAGGCCACACTTGGAGTATAGTGTTCAATTCTGCTCGCCTCACTACCAGAAGGATGTGGAGGCTTTCGAGAGGGTGCAGAAGAGATTTACCAGAATGTTGCCTGGTATGGAGGGCATTAGCTATGAGGAGCGGTTGAATCAACTCGGTTTGTTCCCACTGGAACGACGGAGGTTGAGGGGCGACCTGATAGAGGTCTACAAAATTATGAGGGGCATAGACAGAGTGGATAGTCAGAGGCTTTTCCCTAGGGTAGAGGGGTCAATTACTAGGGGGCATAGGTTTAAGGTGAGAGGGGCAAGGTTTAGAGTAGATGTACGAGGCAAGTTTTTTTTACACAGAGGGTAGTGGGTGTCTGGAACTCGCTACCGGAGGAGGTGGTGGAAGCAGGGACGATAGTGACATTTAAGGGGCATCTTGACAAATACATGAATATGATGGGAATAGAGAGATACGGACCCAGGAAGTGTAGAAGATTGTAGTTTAGTCGGGCAGCATGGTCGGCACGGGCTTGGAGGGCCTGTTCCTGTGCTGTACATTTCTTTGTTCTTTGTTCTTTACTGATCAGCCATCCCCTCTCTTGGGCCAGTCGCCAGCACACGCCCCACGCCTCCACCAGCCCGCCCCCAGGCAGCCTCCGCCCCCGACCTCCTCACTGTCCCTCAACAAAAGTCCCTCCCTCGTCAACAGAACATTTTCCCCCCCTCCCCCCACTAGTAACAGCACAAAATAAATCAACCCCTTTGATAAGCCTAACATCTGCTCATCCCCCACTACGCGTCCGTAAGCTAGCACGCCCAGTTAGCTTGGTGGCCCTCACCCCTGGCGCCAGACAATATCCCACCTATTGTTCCCCCCCCCTCCCAAATGCTGATAAAAATTGACGTTAGGGTGGTGGGTGACCTGGAGGGGAACTTGCAGGTGGCTGTGTTCCGATAAGCACCTGCTGTCCTTGTACATCTATGTGGTAGACGATGTGGGTTTGGAAGTGCATTTCATTCCCATTGATTATAGCCCTTTGATGCCACACTCACTACTCAAAGGCAGTCACTCTCACTGTACCTTGACAGTGACTTTAAGATTAAGACTTTTAAGATGACTTGGTGGTTTCTGGGAGTTGCAGTTACAATTAGGTTTATTTTGTATTTATTCTGAAAAAATAAATGTGGCTTTTAAGAACTTTGAATTTTCCTCAAATATACCTTGTGGGGCACACCCAACTTTTCTGTGATGCAGATTATTAGCCTGTTTATGGATGAGTTATAGCTTCCAGACAAAGGTCCTTTGTTAGATTTAATAAATATATTGAAAATTAATAGGGGATTTTGGCAAAAAAGATAGGGAGAAACTGTTTCCACCGACAGGGGAGCCATAGAAAACAGATTTAGGTTAATTGGCAAATATCCAGAGGGGGCGGTGGGAAATTAAGAATTTTTTAAAAATGCAGCCAGTTATAATGACTTGGAATGCACTACCTGAAAGTGTGATGGAACCAGGTTTAACAGTAACTGTCAAAAGAGGATGTACACACATACACACACTTAAAAAGGAGGAATCTTTCAAAGAACCAGAACAAACACGATAGGCTGAGCAGCCTCCCTTTGTGCTGTTAATCTCTGATTTGTTACTGTGTAGTATACAACCCTTATTAGAACAATCAACATCCCCAGGGAAATGACAGGCTGTCACTTCTGGAGTGACCAAAATTCATCCCCAATATCTGGGGCGGGATTCTCCGACCCCCCGCCGGGTGGGAGAATTGCCGGGTAGCGGTGTGAATACCGCCCCCGCCGTCCTCCTAATTCTCCCGCCCCCCAAATATTGCCCCGGCGTGAGTCGCGCCGCCTGCTTCGGAGAGTGGCGGGGTCCGGCACAACTCAATGGGCCCCGGGGCTGACCGAATTCTCCGGCCCGCGATGGGCCGAAGTCTTGCCCGTTCTTTGCCAGTCCCGCCGGCGTAAATTAGAGTAGGTCCTTTACAAGCGGGACCTGGCGGCGCGGGCGGGCTCCGGGATTCTTGGGGGGTCGCGGGGGGGGGGGGGGGGGGGGGGGGGGGAGATCGGGTCCCGGGAGGTGCCCCCACGGTGGCCTGGCCCGCGGTCGGGCCCACTGATCCACGGGCGGGCCTGTGCCGTGGGGGCACTCTGTTGATCCCCACTGGAGGCTGTACTGGGCCGCCATTCCCGGTGCAGAAGCAGCTCCCTCTGCGCATGTGTGAGGATGACGCCAGCACACGCTGGCACTCCCGCGCATGCGCCAACTCGCGGAGGCCCTTCGGCGCCAGTTGGCGTGGCACCAAGCCCCTTTGGGGCGGCCCGACGCCGGAGTGGTTCACGCCACTCCGTCTTGCTGGGTAGGGGAGAATCCCGCCCTTGGTCCCTCAAACCACATACTTGTGCAGTTCTGCACTTTAAAAAAAACAAAGGATTGCAGTGTGCTGTGATTTGCATTTATTTTCTGACAGAATCAAAAGAGGAAGAAAGGGTAAAAATTATGGTTGGCCGGAACAGAGGTCAAAGGTTTAACACTTTTATACGGCATTCCTCTGTCCAATATGTTAATGGAGACATTAATATTTTTATTATTATCTCTGGGAAACGGACAAAAGAAAGTCGGAAAAAGTGTTCATCCTTTATAATCAGAAGCGTAAATTCTAATCTTGCATAGTTTAATGTCTTACAAACTGATACACAGTAGAATGGTCACGATGTGAAACTGGAAAATAGATGAAAGTTTGTATTCAACTCTTGTTTTGATGGTACTGAATTGTACTCATCCCTTCTAAAGTTACTAAAACATAAAAAAATCATTATTTTAAAAAATAAATTGCATCACCTTTCTGTAATCCAGATAATCCCCTTGTAGCTTCAGGGCTGCCACAGGGGATAGGTGTGAGAATTTTGTCCAATGAATGTAAGCTACCTTGTTGGTTGGGACGACTATCGGTGTGTGTTATAAAATGTTTCACTTTACAAATTAACACAACATATATGATGTCAGATTTCTCTGAATGAAACAAGATCCCATAAAGCTGTATTAAGGTTTCTGCAATTTTATTTAAGATATCAAGATGACATCCAGGATAAAGTAATTTAACTATATACAAGCACCTGGGTAAATTTGGATTACAATCGTGCGAACGTGGAGGTTAAGCGGTGATCTGATTGTGATCTTTAATTTAATGAAAGAAATTGATGAAATAAATAAAGGTGGGGGAGGGGTTGATAAATTGGGCACTGCAGGGGAAGGTGGGAGGGGTGAATAAGATATTGCAGTGGGACCGTCGCACATTCAGAAGAAAGAAACAGCAATTGGCAGATGTCTGATTGTGTGCAGGTAAGCTCGTGGGGGCTGAAGGGTACATCCTGCTCTTTATGATGCACAGCCGTGCCATAAAGACACTTATCTCATGGGTACAACCCTTTGCCCCATGAAAAATAAAAATTTTGCTAAAAAGGAGGCATGTGCCGTCCTTAAAATATATCAATGACCAACTACCTCATTAGATCAGATTGGTCACCTGCCCCTCGACTCGCCTCTATTAAACGGAAAGTGGGTGGATTGGAGCTGGGTCGGTGTATTCATGTATATATTACTAGGACCTGTACACAGTAGCGCGGGAGTTCTCGCCAGTGTGGTTACAGGCATGGCATCTAAGAGCTGCTGAAGGTCTTAGTCAACCATTTAAGTTGTAGTCCTTTTGTCATCATTCCTGCACAACCTGGTAACCTTACAGGACTCATGCTTGATACTTACTTTTCCACGGTGCAGAAAACGGGGCTGTGCGCAGTCTCAGCCGTGCATTCCCTGCTGAGGCACCCTATCTAACCCAAGTGACGTTTAATTGCGTTGTTTCTCGGCGCTATGCTCGTTATGGGACTTCATTCCCATTTAGTTAAATCGGCACCTAATCTTCACTGTATACATTCAATGTAAGTCATACAGCCCAAAGGGGTTCTATGCAATTCCCTTCCACTCAGTTCGCGATAGCTGAAAGGTCTTCGATAGCGACCTTCCAACATTGTGTCACTGCATTGGCTGCCCCGAGCTTTAGTGCATCATTCAGCATGTAGCCCTGAGCTTTGGAATGTGCCATTGTGCAATACTGGGTCGGGGACAATTCTTTGCTCGGGAAGACCAACAGGTTTCGGGCAGACCAAAGAGTGTCTTCCACCGAGTTTATCATCCTCCAGCAACAAATGATGTTTGTCGGTCATGTCTCAGATATTCTAGGCAGGAATGCCTACCCAATATGCCTCAGTCCCTATTTTGCTTGCAGCCCACCCTACCTCCAACCACATTTCCATGGATCTGGGCAAATTCAGCCCAATCTGTCTTTTATTTCTTTGATTTCACTTAAATGCTTCATAATGTCTCATGCTAATATCCTGGGCGCGATTCTCCAAAATGGAGACAAAGTGTTTGCGTCATCGTGAACGCCGTCGTGTTTCACGACAGCGCGAAACGGGTGTGGGGACTACCGATTCTGGCCCCCATAGGGGGCCAGCACGCCGCTGGAGCGGTTCACGCTGCTCCAGCCTCCCTTCCCGGCCCCAAATGGGCGCCACGCCAACCCGCGAATGCGCAGTTGGGCCACACGAACCCGCGCATGCGTGGGGGACTTCTGCAACGCTCCGGCTACGACGCAACATGGCGCGGGGGTTCTGGGGCCGGAAGCGGAACAAAGTAGGCCCCGGGGGAGGGGGAGAGAGAAAGAGGCCGGCCCGCCGATTGGTGGGCCCCGATCGCGGGCCAGATCCCATCGGAGGCCCCCCCCGGTTAAGGAGTGCTTTTCCTCGCCCCACAGGCCGCCCCCGACCCTTCGTGCAGAGTTCCCGCTGGCAGCGACCAGGGGTGAACGGCGCCGGCGGAACTCTGTCGTTTCCATGCGGCCGCTCGGCCCATCCGGGCCGGAGAATCAGCGGCCCGGCTGCGGACAGTGGCCCATGACCGGCGCCGCGCCAAACGCGCAGGCGAAAATGGCGCCGATTCTCCGCACCTCAGAGAATCGCGCGCTAGCGTTGGGTCGGCGTGGCGCGGTTGCGGCAATTCTCCGGCCCGGCGCGAGGCTAGGAGAATCATGCCCCCTATCTTCCATTTAATTATCTTCGCTTCTTTAAACACTTCACTAGTCATTCTATCTTTGTTCTGTGCAGGTAGTTTTGTTGTTTTTTACAAGCTGCTCTCCTTTAATGCATTCTAGTTCTGAAGAAGACTCCATCGCTGTAATGACTGGTCTGTTTTCTCCACAGAATCAGCCAAACTTGCTGAGCATTTGCAGTAGTCTCTGTTTTTGTTTCAGATTGATTGATTGATATTTATTGTCACATATGCCAAAGTACAGTGAAAATTATTTTCTGCGGCCAAGGGAACGTACACAGTACGTACATAGTAGACAAAAGAATAATCGACAGAATGCATTGACAATGGTACATCAACAAATAGTGATTGGCTACAGTATGGAACAAGGGCCAAACAAGAGCAGCATAGGGCGTTGATTTACAGCATCTGCACAATTTTGCTTTTATGTTTGAGGGCCTTCCGTGACTATTTGACCTTGTGGATCAAGGGAGCTGATGCCTTAAGCCTTTTCATGGTGTTAAAACTTAAGTGTCATTGCATTCCACTGTCTGATTAGGTTTTACTTCTGGCGGTGTTTTTTTGAAACTACAGATGTGTGAATGCGCAATGTAACGAAAGGCCATGTGCCCTGTGACGTGTAAGATGTGACATTATCTCCTTACAAGGTGGGTGCCTGGTTGCAGCAGCACTAATTGGACCAGGAACAGATGTGGGACTTGCCAACAGGGAGGAAAGGAAAACTGGAGGGATGTAAGCAGCACCCCCAGGCCACATGTGCTTTGCTGCTCGGGCCTCAGAGACAACGGTTGTTTGGGTCACAATTCAAGAAAGTAAAAGGGGAGAAAACTACAGCCACTAAGAGAAAACACAATAGTTCTTAAAAATAGAGAAAAAGCAGTACAATACTGTCAAAGTAAGCATGGCAACTGATGTCCGGCATTAATACAGCAATAATCTATTTCAGGGCACACTCCGACATCATAAGGATGTGCATTCACAGAAATAAGAAAATATTCCATGCAGCCGGTTGGACTGTCTGGGGAAAGTAACCAACAGAGCTGAATAATGGTGGCAAGCATTGGTAAACATTCAGAGATTTTCGACAAAGGTTTTTGGGGCATTAGGAGAAATTCATTGTGCATGGCTGTTGAAGGACTTATGGGATCAGTCGTCTTCTGATTTTTTCAAAATGTTCTTTCTCTTACATTTTTCTCTTGAAGGCACTGAAATATGTTGTCCAAGTGACTGTTTGTTATGTATGGGCCTTGAGAATGAATGGCAATGACTTCCGGTTGCGGCTATGCGGAGCTAAGCCGCACATTCGGCGGCTCCCGCTAAAACGGACTGTTGGGCTCTCTAGAGGGGCCCCAACGGAAATTTCTCGACGACTTGCAGTGTGGGAAGGTGATAGCAAGGTCCACCCCCCCATAGTATATGGATTGGACCAGGAGCGGAGCGGTCAAAAAAGCGTTTTTGGAGCAGCGAAAAGTGCGAAGGAGAAAAAGCAAGATGGCGGCAGGCGGAGATCAAGGGGCATGGGTGCAGGAGCAGCAGGAGTTTCTCAAGCACTGCTTTGAGGAGCTGAAGAAAGAGGTGCTGGCACCAATGCTGACGGCGATCGAGGGGTTAGTGGAGACCCAGAAGGCCCAAGGGGCGGTGATCCGGGAGGTGCGGGAAAAAACCACGGAGAACGAGGATGAGATCTTGGGCTTGGCGGTGAAGATGGAGACACATGAGGCGCTGCACAAGAGGTGGGCGGAAAGATTCAAGGACCTGGAGAACAGGTCGAGGAGGAAGAATCTTCGGATTCTGGGTCTCCCTAAAGGAGTGGAGGGGGCCGATGCCGGGGCATATGCGAACACGATGCTCAACTCGCTGATGGGTGCGGGGGCCTTTCCGAGTCCCCTGGAGCTAGAAGGGGCTCATCGGGTCCTGGCAAGGAGGCCCAAGGCCAACGAGCCGCCAAGGCGGTAGTGGTGAGGTTTCACTGTTTCGTGGATAGAGAATGTGTCTTGAGATGGGCCAAGAAAGAGCGGAGCAGCAGGTGGGAGAATACGGAGATCCGAATCTATCAGGACTGGAGTGCAGAGGTGGCAAAGAAGAGAGCTGGTTTCAATCGGTTCAAGGCGGTGCTCCACCGGAAGGGGGTGAGGTTCGGAATGCTGCAGCCAGCGCGATTGTGGGTCACGTTTCAGGATCGACACTACTACTTTGAAACGCCTGAGGAGTCTTGGACCTTTATACAAACTGGAAAGTTGGACTCAAACTGAGGGTTTGTGGTTGTGGGGGGGGATGTCGGTTGTATACAGGGTTTTAACTATGCGTAGGGAATGTTCCACGAGTTGGGTGATGGATGGGGATGGGGGAAGAGATCTGATGGGGAGACTGTGAGAGAATGTGGGCGCCGGTGCTGGAGGGAGGGGAGGCCCGGGGATGGGGGAATTGAGATAAGGCCGCAACAGGAGCGGCGCCAGAGGGGGCGGGGCCGGCTCAAGACAGCGCGGGCTTTTTCCCGCGCTACGGAAGGATGGGGGGGGGGGGGGGTTGGAGGAGCGCACACTGATTGCTGGGAGGGGGGATTCCCACACGGAATGTGACGGCGGGGGAGGCCGGTGTCAGCAGGAGTCAGCTGACTTATGGGAGTGTTATGGGGGGAGCAAAAGAGCTAGATACAGATCTAGCGGGAGTGGGGGAGGGGGGGGAAATAGGGTTGCTGCTGCATTGGCCGATGGGGAACTGGAAACAGAAGAGGTGGTCGGGGCGGGGGGCCCCCGTCTGGGGGACTGGAGAGTGCGGGAGGCGCGGGCACGGGACTGGCCTAGAAAAGGAGATGGCTAGTCAGCGGGGGGGGGGGGGGGGGGGGGGGGGGTTGCAGGGGGCGTGGGTGGTATTGGTCAACGTATACGCCCCGAACTGGGATGATGCTGGATTTATGAAGCGCATGTTGGGGCGGATTCCGGATCTGGAGGCAGGAAGCTTGATAATGGGGGGGGGATTTCAACACAGTGTTGGACCCAGCATTAGATCGCTCCAGATCTAGGATGGGGAAGAGGCCGGCTGCGGCCAAGATGCTTAGGGGGTTTATGGACCAGATGTGGGGAGTAGACCCGTGGAGATTTGCTAGGCCCCTGGCCAGGGAATTTTCTTTTTTCTCTCACGTACACAGAGCCTACTCCCGGATAGATTTTTTTGTTTTGAGTAGGGCGCTGATCTCGAAAGTGGAGGGAACGGAGCACTCGGCCATAGCTATCTCAGACCACGCCCCACACTGGGTGGAACTGGAGTTGGGAGAGGAGAGGGACCAATGCCCGCTGTGGCATCTGGATGTGGGATTACTGGCGGATGAGGAGGTGTGCGGGAGGGTGCGGGGGTGCATTGAAAGGTATTTGGAGGCCAACGACAACGGGGAGGTGCAGGTGGGGGTAGTATGGGAGGCGCTGAAGGCGGTGGTCAGGGAAGAGTTAATCTCCATCAGGGCTCACAGGGAGAAGAGAGAGGGCAGGGAAAGGGAGAGGTTAGTGGGGGAGATCCTAAGGGTAGACAGGAGATATGCAGAGGCCCCCGAGGAGGGACTACTTAGGGAGCGGCGAAGTCTCCAGACGGAATTCGACCTGTTGACCACAGGGAAGGCAGAGGCACAGTGGAGGAAAGCACAGGGGGCAACGTACGAGTATGGGGAGAAGGCGAGCCGGATGCTGGCACATCAGCTCCGTAAGAGGATGGCAGCGAGGGAGATAGGTGGAGTTAAGGATAGCAGGGGAACTACGGTGCGGAGTGCGGTGAAAGTAAATTTAAGGACTTTTACGAGGAGCTGTACAGATCTCAGCCCCCAGCGGGGGAAGAGGTGATGCGACGATTTCTCGATCAACTGAAGTTCCCGAGGGTGGAGGAGCAGGAGGTGGCTGGTTTGGGGGCGCCAATTGGGTTGGAGGAGCTGGTGAAAGGACTGGGGAGCATGCAGGCGGGGAAGGCCCCGGGGCCAGATGGGTTCCCGGTTGAGTTTTACAGGAACTATACGGACCTGTTAGCCCCGTTGCTAGTGAGGACTTTCAATGAGGCAAGGGAGGGGGGGACCCTGCCCCCGACAATGTCCGGGGCGCTGGTCTCTCTGATCCTGAAGCGGGACAAGGACCCACTGCAATGTGGGTCGTATAGACCGATCTCGTTCCTCAATGTGGATGCTAAGTTGCTAGCAAAAGTGCTGGTTACGAGAATTGAGGACTGTGTCCCGGGGGAGATTTATGAGGACCAGACGGGATTTGTAAAGGGCAGGCAGCTAAACACCAATGTGCGGAGGCTCATCAATGTGATTATGATGCCCTCGGTGGAGGGAGAGGCGGAGATAGTGGCAGCTATGGACGCGGAGAAGGCCTTTGACCGGGTGGAGTGGGAGTATCTCTGGGAAGTGTTGCGGAGGTTTGGCTTTGGGGAGAGGTTTACCAGGTGGGTTAAGCTCCTATATAGAGCCCCGGTGGCGAGTGTGGCTACGAATCGACGGAGGTCGGAGTATTTTCGGCTGTATCGAGGGACGGAACAGGGGTGCCCCCTGACCCCCTGTTGTTTGCATTAGCAATTGAGCCTTTGGCTATGGCATTTAGGGAGTCCAGGAAATGGAGGGGGGTGGTCCGAGGGGGAGAGGAGCATCGGGTGTCGCTGTATGCCGACGACCTGTTGCTGTATGTGGCGGATCCAGTGGAGGGGATGGTGGAGGTCATGCGGATCCTAAGGGAGTTTGGGGACTTCTCGGGCTATAAGCTCAATGTAGGGAAAAGTGAGCTCTTTGTGGTGCATCCAGGGGACCAGGGAAGAGGGATAGACGACCTACCGTTGAGGAGGGCGGAAAGGAGCTTTCGGTACTTATTCGGTACCAGGTTGCTAGGAGCTGGGGGGCCCTGCACAAACTTAATTTGACGCGTCTGGTGGAGCAGATGGAGGAGGACTTTAAAAGATGGGATGTGTTGCCACTCTCGCTAGCGGGCAGGGTACAGTCGATTAAAATGATGGTCCTCCCGAGGTTTCTTTTTGAGTTCCAGTGCCTTCCTATTATGATTACCAAGGCCTTTTTCAAGCGGGTAGGTAGGAGCATCATGGGTTTTGTGTGGGCAAACGCGACCTCGAGGGTAAGGAGGGGGCTTCTGGAGCGTAGTAGGGACAGGAGGGCTGGCGTTGCCGAATCTGGGTGGCTATTATTGGACAGCCAACATGGCAATGATCCGTAAGTGGGTAATAGAGGGAGAGGGGGAGGCATGGAAGAGGCTGGAGATGGCGTCCTGCAAAGGAACGAGCCTGAGGGCGATGGTGACGGCACCGCTGCCGCTCTCGCCGACAAGGTACACCACAAGTCCGGTGGTGGCGGCAACGCTAAAGATCTGGGGGCAGTGGAGACGACATAGGGGTGCGATGGGAGTCTCGGTGTGGTCCCCGAACCGGGAGAACCATCGGTTCGTCCCAGGACGGATGGACGGGGATTTCGGAGCTGGCATCGGGCAGGGATCAGAAGGATGGGGGACCTGTTTATAGATGGGACGTTTGCGAGCCTAGGGGCGCTGGAGGAGAAGTTTGGGTTACGCCCGGGAAATGCGTTCAGGTATATGCAAGTGAGTGCATTTGTGAGGCGGCAGGTGAGGGGATTCCCGTTGCTCCCGGCACAGGGGATTCAGGACAGGGTGATTTTGGGTGTATGGGTCGGAGAGGGCTAGGTTTCGGCGATATATCAGGAGATGAAGGAAGAGGAGGAGGCTTCGGTAGAGGAGCTGAAGGGCAAGTGGGAGGAGGAGTTGGGGGAGGAGATAGAAGAGGGTCTGTGGGCTGATGCCCTGAGTAGGGTTAATTCCTCTTCCTCATGTACCAGGCTCAGCCTGATACAGTTGAAGGTTATTCACAGAGCGCATATGACAGGGGCGAGGCTGAGTAGGTTCTTTGGGATGGAGGACAGATGCGGGAGGTGCTCTGGAAGCCCGGCAAATCACGCCTACATGTTCTGGTCGTGCCCGGCATTGGATGGGTTCTGGAGGCGGTTCGCGAAGACTATGTCCAAGGTGGTGAAAGTCCAGGTCAAGCCAAGTTGGGGGCTGGCATTATTTGGGGTGGCGGACGAGCCGGGAGTGCAGGAGGCGAAAGAGGCCGGCATTCTGGCCTTTGCGTCCCTGGTAGCCCGGCGGAGGATCTTGCTCATGTGGAAGGACGCGAAGCCCCCCAGTGTGGAAGCCTGGATAAATGACATGGCAGGGTTCATTAAGCTGGAGAGGACAAAGTTTGCCTTGAGAGGGTCTATGCAGGGGTTCTTCAGGCGGTGGCAACCGTTCCTAGACCATCTCGCGGAGCGTTAGAATGAGGTCGGTCAGCAGCAGCAACCCAGGGAGGGGGTGGTGTCTCATTTGGTTGGGGGGGGGGGGGGGCGTAGTTGGGCAGGCGGGGAGGTTTTTTTCCCCTAGGGGTACTTGTAAAAAGCATATGGGAGGGTTATTATGTGCGGGAGAAACCCATTGTATAAGTTCTGTAGTATGTTTGATTGATATGTTTATGTTTTGTTCTGTTCTTTTCTCTTTCTCTTTTCTGTTACGGGAGGGGGGGGGGGGGTTTAATTGGTTGAAAATCTTTGTTGGATAAACTTTGAATAAACATATTTTAAAAAAAAGAGAATGAATGGCAACAATAAATGTGGTTTCACCAGTAACCCAGAGATGCACTTTCCAGCCCGTGTCATTGGATGTCAATAAGGAGCAAGAACCCTGGCTAATTATTTTTTCTCCTTCTCTTAGATCAGGAGGTGACAATTGCAACACCTCAGATCAGTTTGCCAAGCAAAAACCAAATCAAAGACACTGCCCTTCCTGGTCTGCATGACTCCATTCCACAGGGAGCACCATTTTATCAACAAAGTCATTTATTAAAGGAAGGCATAATCATATTGAGAAGTACAGATACTGAACAACATAGATTCCTTGAGAATTAAAACAATAATATTTATATAGCACCTTTTAGGCAGCAAAATGTCTGAAAATTCTGCTCTGGAATGTGGCAGAACAAAATTAGGCAGCAAGCCACATAAGGAGGTATAATAACAATAATCTTAATAATAATAATCTTTATTAATAATAATAATATAATAATCTTTATTATTGTCACAAGTAGGCTTACATTAACACTGCAATGAAGTTACTGTGAAAAGCCCCAGTCGCCACACTCCGGCGCCAGTTTGGGTACACAGAGGGAGAATTCAGAATGTCCAATTCACCATCAGCACATCTTTCAGGACTTGTGGGAGGAAACCGGAGCACCTGGAGGAAAGCCATGCAGGCACAAGGAGAACGTGCAGACTCCGCACAGACAGTGACCCAAGCCAGGAATCTAACCCAGGTCCCTGGCGCTGTGAAGCCAACCACTAACCACATGCCAACCACTGTGCTACTGTGCAAATGTTCACATTGGAATGCAACCTTAACAGCAGGTATCGATTCACATTTGGTCCGAATCTTCGGCTATCCCAGATCTGAGCATACAATAAGTGACTGATTTGACAATCAAATTTGCAGGGCACACATACACGATCTGATGAATGGAATGAGTATACATTAGTGACAACCAACTTACTGAATCACAATTTGGCTGGTTAATAATGTTTTGGGCCTTTTTCTATACTACTTTACTTTGGAGAGTGGGCATGAACGGCAGACACATATTTTATTGCTGTATATTAAATACATGAAGAGCATGGTGGAATTTGGATACAACCCAGGTTAAATTTTGAAAACTGTCACTATCACCCATTCAAATAATCCTGAAACATCAGTCACAATTAAGCATAGATAGCCAGGGTGAGTTATTTGAAATACTTATTGGAACAAGGCTGGGGACTGGAGACAGGGAAACTGAAGTTGGTTAAAATTCATTAAAATGGTTTATGTTCACAGCAAGCCATTACTCCATGATGCTCAAGGAACAAGTGAAGGGACAAGCCTTGATGAATCACCGCGCAAGTAAAGTAAAATCCAACCATCCTTCTCCTTCCATAGATGATGTGCAATCTATTCTAACTTAGAAGATTAGGATCAATAGTCCCTGATCAACATGGGTAACCTGTGTCTTTCAAAATAGAATACATTTGATATATATTTTCCCCAGTGATAACGTTAACCCAGATCTAAAAGCCCACTGTTCTCAATTATAAGCTCATTAATTGGAATATACCAGAGAATGACCAAGAATAGAGTTCTTTGATGCATAAGCTTCACAAATATATTTCAACAAAGCCTGTAGCTTGTCCATCATCAGTGGAAAGTCCTGCAAAAACTTTCATCAGCCTCCTGAGAATTAGGGTCAAAGATTTCAATTCTTTGTAAACTTTTGGTTAGCAGAAGCTCCAGTGAATTATACACAGTGCGTTAAAAATCCTCTTTTATAGCATGGCTGATTTTACAAAGTTGGTGTAGCGATCTGCCTTCCTATTAACTAACAGATGTTCATGCGCTTAAAAAAAAAATCAAACTTTATTTACAAAACTACCAATTTATCGTGCAATAAATAGTTATGTTTAATATGAATTTTGTATAAAATGAAGAGGGTGTAACCCGAATCCCAAATACATATATATTCCGAGGCTAACCTATTTTGCAATCTGCCAAATACAATCAGGAACTTGTCCCTTACCGTGGTGCCAAGTCTGAACCTACTGCTGATTGAGCAAACAGCTACAAGCTGGAAGCCTGTATACAGTTGGCAGGGTGCCCTCAATCTGTTATCCTCAACATAAACAGATTCTGAAACTCTCACTCAACAAGGCTGAAGTAGGCACAAAGCAGTGTGATTCAACACTGATTTCAACTCTTGGAACAAGACAAAATGCTCTCTCCCTCTCCTCTTGGTAAAGAATAAAAATAAACAACATGGCGTTTCTCGATTTCCGACTTCAGCTAACATCAAAAGTTAAATTATTCATCGATCAACACAAGGACAGGACCAAAACTCATGGCAGAAAACATCACCAAGTTTGAAAAGAGTGGACTAAAACGTTAGAACAACAGTGCAAGTTAAGTTGCATTAAACTTGAGTTTTAAAAACGTGCAGATTTAGGAAGCTGGAAAACCTGAGGGAGATAAAGAGTTCCATAGTTTTCACAAATTGTAAAGTAACGGGTTAAAGTATATGACAATCCAATGTGTCTTAATTTCAATAGTGATAAGTTTTGAAAATTAAGTCCTGAAGCTACTGTTTCAGATAATCATGTCTGCAAGATGCACAGAAGTTGAAATGTCCCCTTTTTTCTTTTTGCTGCTAGCATTCTTTGTGGAAAGTTGGTTAAATAACTCTGCGTTGGCACAAAGAAGATTTTTTTCTTCTCAAGTTTGAGCTCAGAACACCAGGGGTTTACTCCGAAGATCATTCATCACAGAGATGTAAAGCTTAAGGGAAATGGATATAAAGCACATAGTATGGCTTCCAGGTCGAATGCTCCAGGCTGATTTGTGAAAGGGAAAAGGGTATATAATGGCTAATTCTGTGTCTCTCAAAACACGCCTTCTCCACAAAAAAACAAAACTCAAATCCCAGCTGGTAGTTCAATAAAATGAATTACGTGGCTGAAGCAGTGAGTTTAGATACTGCCCCCTAGTACAGAGTCATCAAGAGTGCAAACTGAAGAATTACAGAAATCAGGCACTGTCAGGGCTGGAGAGCAGTGAACCAGCAAGTAGTATTCTCCTGTAAGTAAGCGTCCATTTGAAATTAAACTTAAGGCTTCTCCTTAATAATTTTATGAGCCAATACTGTATTGTTAAAATTGTGTTGCAATGGTGAGATCATCACGAGAGCAGGAAGGAGGCCAATTCCAGAGAATCAGCTGGAGCCAGACACACTGAGTGCATTATCCCCCCCAATATTTTCAAACCAATAAGACTGCGAGATTTTGACATTTCTACCAGTGAGGAGTACAAATGTTCAACAAATTTACCTTCCTTTTCAATTTTCCTCTGGCCCCTTTCTAAGACACAGTCTCTTGCTGCTGGGTTCCGAGTGCCAAATGCTGAGAGTCCGTCCAGTACCTCGCTTGACCACTCATCATGAATGGGGCAATGCTGGTAGGCTATTCAATAGTGGTGGCCTCACAGCTGAGCTCAAACTAGTTCTTCTCAAAACAAGCAGCCATACCCACTTTTCAACAAGGATTGTTGACATATGGGGTGGGATTTTCCAGTTCCCCAGTGGGATTTCCCATTGAAACAACCCCACACCATTGCGAAACCCACTGGCGGGGATGCGCTGCCAGCGGGAAAAGTGAATCCTGACGAACAGAGAATTCCCGCCATGATCAGGACTAGGAGGCTTAGGGGGATGGGAACCGATACAGGAAGTTGGAAGGTAGTAAAACAGGGACAGAAACAAAAGGCAGTAAGGGGGAAAGAGTAAGGCAGAGAAGCCATAGTCAAAAATCAAAAAGGGCGACAGTACAAGGTACAGTGACTGAGGGGAGCTCAGTGAATAGGACCAGGAATACTAAAAGAAATAAAACGGGAAGTGAAAACATTAATGTTAAGCGACGCGGCAGGTTGTTACAGGAAGATATGGGTTCAACGACAAGGAAAATTAGGAGAAAGGTTAAGAGGAAATATAACTTAGGAGAGGTTACTGATCGAGGTGTTAAGGTTCAGAACAGAGGTAAAAAAGCCAACATAAGTGTACTTTACCTGAATGCTCGTAGTATTCGGAATAAGGTAAATGAGTTGATGGCGCAAATCAGCGTGAATGACTATGATTTAGTGGCCATTACTGAATCATGGTTAAAGGATGGTCACGACTGGGAGTTAAATATCCGAGGGTATCAAACTATTCGGAAGGACAGAGTGGATGGTAAGGGAGGTGGTGCAGCTCTGTTATTTAAGGATGACATCCGGGCAACAGTAAGGGATGACATCGGTGCTATGGAGGATAAGGTTGAATCCATTTGGGTGGAAATCAGGAATAGTAAGGCGAAAATGTCACTGATAGGAGTAGTCTATAGGCCACCAAATAGTAACATTATGGTGGGGCAGGCAATAAACAAAGAAATAACTGATGCATGTAGAAATGGTACAGCAGTTATCATGGGGGATTTTAATCTACATGTCGATTGGTTTAACCAGGTCGGTCAAGGCAGCCTTGAGGAGGAGTTTATAGAATGTATCCGCGATAGTTTCCTAGAACAGTATGTAATGGAACCTACGAGGGAACAAGCGGTCCTAGATCTGGTCCTGTGTAATGAGACAGGATTGATTCAGGATCTCATAGTTAGGGATCCTCTCGGAAGGAGCGATCACAATATGGTGGAATTTAAAATACAGATGGAGGGTGAGAAGGTAAAATCAAGCACTAGTGTTTTGGGCTTAAACAAAGGCGATTACAATGGGATGAGAGAAGAACTAGCTAAGGTAGACTGGGAGCAAAGACTTTATGGTGAAACAGTTGAGGAACAGTGGAGAACCTTCCAAGTGATTTTTCACAGTGCTCAGCAAAGGTTTATACCAACAAAAAGGAAGGACAGTAAAAGAGGGAAAATCGACTGTGGATATCACAGTATCAAATTGAAGGAAAAAACATACAAAGTAGCAAAGATCAGTGGGAGACTAGAGGACTGGGAAATCTTTAGGGGGCAACAGAAAGCTACTAAAAAAGCTACAAAAAAGAATAAGATAGATTATGAGAGTAAACTAGCTCAAAATATAAAAACAGATAGTAAAAGTTTCTACAAATACATAAAACAAAAAAGAGTGGCTAAGGTTAATATTGGTCCTTTAGAGGATGAGAAGAGAGATTTAATAATGGGAGATGAGGAAATGGCTGAGGAACTGAACAGGTTTTTTGGGGTCGGTCTTCACAGTGGAAGACACAAATAACATGCCAGTGACTGATGGAAATGAGGCTATGACAGGTGAGGACCTTGAGACGATTGTTATCACCAAGGAGGTAGTGATGGGCAAGCTAATGGGGCTAAAGGTAGACAAGTCTCCTGGACCTGATGGAATGCATCCCAGAGTGCTAAAAGAGATGGCTAGGGAAATTGCAAATGCACTAGTGATAATTTACCAAAATTCACTAGACTCTGGGGTAGTCCCGGCGGATTGGAAATTAGCAAACGTGACACCACTGTTTAAAAAAGGAGGTAGGCAGAAAGTGGGTAATTATAGGCCAGTGAGCTTAACTTTGGTAGTAGAGAAGATGCTGGAATCTATCATCAAGGAAGAAATAGCGAGGCATCTGGATGGAAATTGTCCCATTGGGCAGACACAGCATGGGTTCATAAAGGGCAGGTCGTGCCTAACTAATTTAGTGGAATTCTTTGAGGACATTAACAGTGCGGTAGATAACGGGGAGCCAATGGATGTTGTATATCTGGATTTCCAGAAAGCCTTTGACAAGGTGCCACACAAAAGGTTGCTGCATAAGATAAAGATGCATGGCATTAAGGGTGAAGTAGTAGCATGGATAGAGGATTGGTTAATTAATAGAAAGCAAAGAGTGGGGATTAAGGGGTGTTTCTCTGGTTGGCAATCAGTAGCTTCAGTGTTGGGCCCACAACTGTTCACAATTTACATAGATGATTTGGAGTTGGGGACGAAGGGCAATGTGTCCAAGTTTGCAGACGACACTAAGATAAGTGGTAAAGCAAAAAGTGCAGAGGATACGGGAAGTCTGCAGAGGGATTTGGATAGGCTAAGTGAATGGGCTAGGGTCTGGCAGATGGAATACAGTGTTGACAAATGTGAGGTTATCCATTTTGGTAGGAATAACAGCAAAAGGGATTGGTATTTAAATGATAAAATATTAAAACATGCTGCTGTGCAGAGAGACCTGGGTGTGCTAGTACATGAGTCGCAAAAAGTTGATTTACAGGTGCAACAGGTGATTAAGAAGGCAAATGGAATTTTGTCCTTCATTGCTAGAGGGATGGAGTTTAAGACTAGGGAGGTTCTGCTGCAATTGTATAAGGTGTTAGTGAGGCCACACCTGGAGTATTGTGTTCAGTTTACTTGAGAAAGGACGTACTGGCACTGGAAGGTGTGCAGAGGAGATTCACTAGGTTGATCCCAGAGCTGAAGGGGTTGGATTACAAGGAGAGGTTGAGTAGACTGGGACTGTACTCATTGGAATTTAGAAAGATGAGGGGGATCTTATAGAAACATATAAGATTATGAAGGGAATAGATAGAATAGATGTGGGCAGGTTGTTTCCACTGGCGGGTGAAAGCAGAACTAAGGGGCATAGCCTCAAAATAAGGGGAAGTAGATTTAGGACTGAGTTTAGGAGGAACTTCTTCACCCAAAGGGTTGTGAATCTATGGAATTCCTTGCCCAGTGAAGCAGTAGAGGCTCCTTCATTAAATGTTTTTAAGATAAAGATAGATCGATTTTTGAAGAATAAAGGGATTGAGGGTTATGGTGTTCGGGCCAGAAACTGGAGCTGAGTCCACAAAAGATCAGCCATGATCTCATTGAATGGTGGAGCAGGCCCGAGGGACAAGATGGCCTACTCCTAGTTCTTATGTTCTTATGAATGTTCGCCACCTTTCGGGTGAGGCCAATAACAGTGCGCCATTGCGAAACCATTTTTAGTTGGGAAAAGGACAATAGTTTGAATTAATAATATTTCCCTTCCCTCCTATTAAGTACTTGGCTCCTTTCAAATAGTCAGCCTCTTCCCTCCCTACTACAATGCTCAATCACTTTATGAGTGCTTAAGGGCACGATAAAGGAAAGCAGACCAACACAAGCTAAATCTTGCAGCAGAGGTATTTACTGATGAAGAAAACAGAACCATGCTGCCTGTTTACAATGAAGGATGTGGGATGGATCAGTTCATATTATATTTACAAGGTGGAATGGTGGCGCAGTGGTTAGCACTGCTGCCTACGGCACTGAGGACACAGGTTCTATCCCGGCCCTGGGTCACTGTCTGTGTGGAGTTTGCACATTCTCCCCGTGTCTGAATGGGTTTCACCCCCACAACCCAAAGATGTGCAGGTTAGGTGGATTGGCCACACTAAATTGCCCCTTAAGTGGAAAAAAATAATTGGGTACTCTAAATTTATTTTTAAAAATGAATAATTAAAAATAAAATAAAAAGCAAGCAATTGACTCTGATCACCCATTCACACAACTGAAACATGAACAGTTTTGAAATGAATTTCACCAAGCATTTAAAGAAAGTAGATGTTCCACAATTTTCTTATCTGTAGCTCGAACATATTGTCGTGCGTGTATGTGGGCGTGTATACATGTGACAGAGGTATACTAGTGTATACTAGTGCTGGAGGTTTCAGAGGGTGTGTCACACGGAAGAAAAGCCAGCCAGCAGCAGCACCCCTGCAAAAAATTATAGGTACCTCCCTTTCGGACTGTTGAAGTAAGCTAAATCAGTTTAATATAAATGAAACAGAATCCTGTTTCAGGCACGTTTAGCGTTTTCCGATGCTTGCAACGTCGAGAATGACCCCGCTATTAAACGGGACTTTGTTCACTCTTGGGCCTGCGAGACGAACGCCTCGCCAAGATCACACTTAGGCTCTTTTCCTGCAGTAACGAGCTCAGCCAATGAGCCCCCCGTACACCAGCTCTTAAGGGCAGGGCTCCCTCAGGGCCTGATCCCCAGCACAGGCACGATGCCATCTGGGCATCTTGGCACAGCCAGCTGGGATCCTGGCAGGATTTATTAGCAGGGTGGCACCTGGGTGGCACTGCCAGGGTGCCCAGGTTGGCAGTGCCAAGGTCCCTGGGTGGTATTGGGAATGTCAGGGTACCAACCTGCCCAGAGCCTGACCAGCCAGGGTTCCCTGATCACCTGGGAGACCCTTCCAAGTGCCAGTTTGCCTGGTACACATTTGCGGAAACCATTCCTAAGAGACACCACTCAGGGTCTCCGAGGCAAGGCCGTTAGGTCCCGCGCCTTGGATAACTCTGGCGCGAACATAGAATCATAGAATTTATACTGCAGAAGGAGGCCAATCGGCCCATCCGGTCTGCACAGGCCCTTAGAAAGAGCACCCTACTTAAGCCCACACCTCCACCCTATCCCTGTAACCCCACCAAACCTTTTGGACACTAAGGGCAATTTAGCATGGCCAATCCGCCTAACCTGCACATCTTTGGGCTGTGGGAGGAAACCGGAGCATCCGGAGGAAACCCACGCAGACACGGGGAGAAAGTGCAAACTCCGCACAGACAGTGATCCAAGCCGGGAATCGAAGCTGGGATCCTGGAGTTGTGAAGCAACTGTGTTAGCCATTGTGCAACCGTGCCCCACAAACATATTTAAGTGAGCTTATCTGTACACGGAAATATCCAAATCTAGATCCTGCCCACGATTGCGACGCCTCACGAGTTTTCGTGAAGCATAATGAGCATCGTAAATTTCATGAGGTCTCTCGTCAGGTTTACTGGCCTCTTTGCGTCCCGTGTCAGGCACAACATGGCCATTAGATCATGCCCCACAGCTGAAAAGGAAAGAGGGAAACTTCTCCGCCAAGGTGCAGAACTCTGGAGTTTCATAACCGACAATTTGCCTGCTGAAGTCATCACTACTAGAATCTAAGTTGTGACAGCCACAAAGCTCAATCATCTGCTGCTCACGAGTGAAGGGCTGTTTCAGATACCTTTTTTTGCTTACTTACTTTGGACTCAATTCTCACATGTAGTCTGTAAGAATGTAGATGCATGTTTTTTAAAAAAAAACATTTTCTTGCCTTTAGTAGTTAATAAACTCACTCTATCTTTAACTCAGGAAAGCCTAACTAAATTGGTGCATTTTACAACATTAAGAATTGGGATTGGGAAGAGGGAGAGGAAGGCATCCTTTTGTAGATTAATCTTATTGCGACCAGCAGAGGAGGTTGAATAGAGAAAGGGAGACAGTTCATCCCCCCTCATCTGGGGCATAACAATTTGGGGATATCCCAGCCGGACAGTAACAAATTGAGCGATCTTGCGCGGATTAACACATTTTGATAACCTCACATGCGGACCGGTCATAACAATATGCAAGATATATACTTAGTAGTGGAAGGTAATCAGGTATTTCTCTCAGGGCTTAGTGTATGTGTAAAATATTTTTGTCTTTTTCCCCCCACTTCTGACTTCTCCCATACTTTCCCCTCCTCCCATACTGGAAGACAGTTGCTCAGTTCCAGACAATCTCCGCTACCTCATTTGAGTGTACATCTTCAATTGGAAGAATACACAATTGATGATTACCAGGAGGATCAATGGTGGGGAAGGAGAAATCCAATCAAACTGTTCCTATTCTAATCTACTATCCACATTTTGCAGCAAACCACTGCACAGTGTCCAGGGTTAGAACCCTGGCACATCGTTCATATCTGACCCTCCTTGAACTGAAGCAGATCCATCCAATTGCAGAAGCACAACCATTGCCCTAGCTGAGGTCAGTTAACTCAGGAGAGAATGGGATTAAATCTAGAAATTTACATATAAGCGTATGAAAATAACAGGCAGGAAAAGACCAGCCCATACTTGATAATGCCTGGAGCATTATCTAGACAGTTCATACCCTCCCTACCCCCAACAGCCATACAATTTCTTGGGAGAGGTAACATGACTTAGTATAAAACTATTTACGCACCAAATCATTGGGAAAGCGGTTTTGCATCCTTCATGCTAATGACACAGCAGCTGAGCAACAGAAAGGAGCCAACAACAGGCTTGTGCCAAGACCTTTATATCATTGCCTTTGAATGCATTTTATCCGCCTGGGAGGACCGTAGGCTGTCCAAAAAAGGCCATCTAGTCCAAACAAAAGTCAAAACCCACCCCCTCAGATGTGCTTTTGACTGCACTAAAGCCTCATTCATGAAAGATAGCCAATATGGATATGATGGGGCAGTCTTGACTGATTTTCTTTGTGAGTCTGACAGAGGATCTTGATAAGACAGTGCGCGTGGTGTTGGGTTTCAGCAAGGCCTTTGATACAGTTCCCATGGAGAGACTGGAACTGAAAATAAAGCAGAAATCGGTGGAGACATTTTATAATGGCTGCAATATTGGTTGACTGATGGAACCTAGAGAGTAATGGTACAGGATTGCCATCAGCCTGGGAGAATGTTACTAATATGGCATCCCACACGGGGGCTGTTTTGGGAGCTTTTTGTTGAAAATCTTCATAAATGATCTAGAGCTAGGAGTTACTGTTGCAATGGTCAAATATGAAGAGGCCACAAAGCAATTGAAGATGATAGACTATAAAGTGAAGCAGAATACTGGGAACTGGGTAGACATGTGACAGATGAAATTCAACATAAAGAAATAGAAGATGTTCCACATGGGGCCAGAAATCCACAATGGGACCATTAAATAAATGGAGAGAAAATAAATCTAAATAGAAGAGGTTCTGATCGACAATAAGTCATCGCAACAATGCTGGCAAATGTGACCAGGATTTTCCCCAATATAGGCAAAGACTGATGTCGGATGGAGAAAATGGTGTTGAAGCCGTCGACAGCAATGGCGGCTTTTTCTGCCATATAGTGCAGGTGGAAGTCATGAGGCCCACAACGTATCACAGGTGGGTGGCCTCTGATACCCCCGCCATTCTGCCATCACACCAAAATGGATGGATTTTTTGATGTGAAGGTATGATTCTGGTGCAGAAGGCCTGATAATCAGAAAGTAATTTATTATAATGATTACGCAGCCTGTCACTGAAGGGAGAAGGGACAATCGCGGAAAGCTCTTATACCGACATAAAACGCGACTTTGCACATCTCGCGATATTTTGCGCTCTCGTCGCCAAACTCACCCGACGCAAACAGAAGCAAAAAAATCCCACCGAGCGAATGAAGCAAATCAGACGCTGCGTGCTTCACAGGTCAACAAAGCCAGAATAGTGATGTAATCGCACCATTTTCTAAATCTTTGCTCCAACCTCACTTAGTTATTATGGCCAAATCACAGAAAAGGATATTTTAGCTATTGAAAGGATACAGAAGAGCACAAACAAAATTAGTGAGGGGAAAGGATCCTAAAGGGGCTGGATAACGTAGACCAGGGCAAATTGTTTCATCTTGTCCAGATCAGAATGCTTGTACGTGGAGGTAATAAATCTGGGGCACATTTTAGTCAGTGAATGGTCACTCTAAGAAACCGGGATTCTCCCAGCCCCGTGCCGGGCCGGAGAATCCCGGCCACCGCGTCACGCCTCCCTGACGCCGGCACACGATTCTCCGTGCAGCGGAGAATCGACACCATTGGTGCCGGCGCGTTTGGCGCGGCGCCGGTCACGGGCCACTCTACGTGGCCAGGCCGTCGATTCTCCAGATGGGCCGAGCGGCCGCTCTAAAAAGGCAGAATCCTGCCGGTGCCGTCCACACCTGGTCGCAGCCGGCGAGAACTCTGCGCGCAGGGTCGGGGGGCGACCTGTGGGGGGGGGGGGGGGGAATCCGATGGGGCCTGGCCCGCGTTCGGGGCCCCCCAATCGGCAGGCCGGCCTCTCACTCCCCGGGCCTTTTTTCTTACGTGCCGGCAGCTGAACTCTCACGCCATGTTGTGAAGGGGCCGGCACGTTGAGGGAGGCCACCGCGCATGCGCGGGTTGGCGCGCACACAGTTCGTGCCAGGATGGGAGGCTGAAACGGCGTGAACCGCTCCAGCGCCGTGCTGGCCCCCTGTAGGGGCCAGAATCAGTACTCCCAGCGGCCCGTTCACACCGTTGTGAAACGCGACGCCGTTTCCGACGGCATGGACACTCTGCCGCCAAATGGGAGAATCTCGCTCAAACTTCACAGGGAGATATGAGAAGCAGATAGCACTTATTCAACCAAATGCAAGATATCAGGCAGAAAATATTTCAGAACTGTAGTAGCGAGGCCCTTTCCTATGAAGTGAAATTGCAGAGCAAATTTTTGAAGAAACACATTGATCATTTGCGGAGATGGGAGCCAGTGTTTCTGCCTGATCCAATTGTGCCAGCAAGTAGTGTCCAAGGAGTGAAGTGGCTGATCAGCCAGAGGCAGGCCAAATTGCTGCTCTCAGTGAAACCGAGAAAATGGCTGAAAGTGATGTGCTGTTACCACGTGAGAGTCCAATTGAAGCAATTCCAACCGAAGTTACCTCGACCGTGTGACATCAACCAGCTGAGCGACATTGATCCGAGAGAGAGAAAAAGTCCCCTGACTGATAAACTCTTAAAAGTTCTCATTATTGCTAATGTTTTGAAAGTTGTATAAGTTATCAATGTACTATGAAATAAGAAGCTTAAAGGGAGAGGGATTTAGTAATGAGCCCCTTTACGTGGGTGTGCATCGGAAGGGTCATGTAACCCTCTCGTCCAATGGGGAACGAGCACGGATCTGGGACTAGAGCGTGTGCTTTTACGGCTAGATTTTTTGGGAGATCCCAGTGTTGATAAAGACAATGGGTGGGATTCTCCGAGCCCACGCCGGGTCAGGGAATCGCCGGGGACATGGGAAATTTCCGCCACGCCGCTCCCGACGAGATTCTCCGGCGACCGAAGAATCGGCACCAATCACGCCTGCATGGTCACCGTGGCGCTGGTCAAGTGCCGCTGAATGAGGCCCCACGGCAATTCTCTGCGGTCCACCGGCCGAACGCCTGTTGAGTTCCGCCGGCGTGGTTACAACTTGGTACCACCCGGTGGGGGGGGGGGGGGGGGGGGGGGGGGGGGCTCCGCGGGGTCCAGGACCGTGATCGGTGGCTTCCAATCGGCGGGTGCCCGCAATCTGAAGGGGGCCTATCTCCTGCTGCGCGGGCCCGATGTAGGTCTCCACCGTGTTGTTCCAGTGCCCGCGCACGGCATGCTTGGACCTGCGCCGGCCGTGCAGGGCCGCCTTCCGGCACCGGAGCAGCGCGCAGCACTCCAGCGCCGTGCTGGCCGCCTGAAGACCGCTGATTGCTAGGTCAGGAGGCCCCAAATTGTCCGGCATTTTGGAGAATCCCGGCCAACATCATTTGTCATGCTCTGTATAAAGTTGGCATTAATAATAAACCTGTCATTGTTAGTTAGCTAACTGGTGGTCACCAATTATTGCATTTACTACAAGCACAACATGTGAGTAATTTGAGACATAATATAAGCTGACTGCGTGGTTGGAATATATCACTTTGTTCCCATGGTTCCAAAAGATTTCTGTTTCCAAGAGGCTTTCTTTGCCTCATGTGTGGGTGTGTTATGACTAATTGGTAGAGATCGATTGCTATGATCAGTCAACAACCCAATTAGAGTTGTATCATTAACTCAATTAGAGTTGCATCATGGAACCACCAGGGTGGAAGACAACAAACTAGAAGGAGCGTGGTAACTTTTCATCTAAGAGTTCCGATGTCACTTTACAGTTATTGCATTATTAAATGTTTGACACAACAAACTTCTGTTAATAAATGGTCAATACATCCTCACTGCTTGACTTCCGGTGGCGGCCATGGAGTGAGTGGTCGCATATGTGGTACTCCCGCTCGTGGCAGTCTTTTTGTGGCCTTTTCCATGGTTTGCAGATGGAATTGTGAAGGAAAAACGTGCAAGGTGTGAGCAGAGGAGATTGATCCCATAGTTTAGGAGCTGCGGACCAGAAGTGTCCGAAAAAGAGGAAATCATTTGGTTGGAGCGGGTGTGATGCTGGCAATGCACGCGGAGATGGCGGAGGGGCAGGTGTCGGTCCTGCCGGCTCATTGGTCGATGGAGCAGTTGGTGAGCTTCTTGAACGAGAAGTTCACCCAGCAACGGAAGGATAGTTTAGAGGACCTGGTCCGGGCGGTGGACTCGATCAAGGCAGTGGTTGACCGCGTTGAGACGAGACTGCAGCCCAGGGGCAGGCAAACAGAAGTTGGAGGAGCTGGCGGGGGGAGCATGGCGATCAGTTCGCCTCGATGGCAGTGGAGATGTAACTGATGCGGGACCAGCAGAAGCGACTGCAGGAGAAGGTGGAGGATCTGGAGAACCGGTAATGCAGATAGAATATTCGGATTGTGGGGCTGCCGGAGGGGTGCGAAGGAGCGGATCCTGGTGTGTACATAGGGAAGATACTTGAGAAGCTGCTTGGGGAAGGTGTGTTTAACCGGCCTCTGGAAGTGGATCGAGCCAACAGGGCGCTGATGCGCAAGCCTCAGGGGAGCGAGCCGCCTAGGACGATGTTGTTGCGGTTGCATCGGTTCCTTGATAAGGAGCGTAACATGAGGTGGGCTTGGCAGACGAGGCGTTGCGCCTGGGATGGTGGCGCGATCCGTGTATACCAGGGCTTGGGTGCAGAGCTGGCTAAGAAGAGAGCGAGCTTCAACAAGGTCAAGGCGGCCCTATTCAAAAAGGGCGTAAAGTTCGGACTACTGTACATGGCTCGCCTATGGGTGACTTATGGGGGCCGGGAGCTGTATTTTGGCTCGTTGGAAGAGGTAGTGGAGTTCATGAGAGACAGTGGACTGGCAGGAGGAGGACGTTGAACGTTGGTGGAGGAGATGTAAAGTTACTGTACTTTGGGAAAAAAAAGTTTGTTTTGGTGTTCGAGACCATGTCCTTTTCCCCCTTTTTTTTTCCCTCTCTTTTTCGGCTTCAGGTTTGTTCTTTGTTAAGGGATGGGGGGGGGGGGGGGGGGTGGTGGTTCCTGTGTTCGTGCTTGGGGAGGGGTTGTTTGTTTCTTATCTTTCTTCTTTTGATTGTTTACACGGTTATTTGAACCGGGGGGGGGGGGGGGAGGGAGGGGAATCTGCAGGGGGTAGGATGCTAGATGCCAGGGGCATGGGCTGCCAGGCTAGCTGGGCGGGCTAGTTCACAGAAGCACAATGGGGGTGAGCTGAAGGTCAGTGGGGGGAGAGAGTTGGGGGATTTGTGGGGGGAGGGGTAATACTGCTTACAGGGGTGGGGCCTTTAAAGAGGACGAGGAGTGTTGATGACGGTAGACACCCGAGGGCGGGCCAAGGGAGGTGCGGGGCGTGGGCCGAAGACTGGCCTAGGAGAGGCTACGGCTGATCGACAAGGGGGAGGGGGGGGCTATGGCTGATCAACAGGGGGGGGGGTAGGGTGCCCCCCTGACCTACTGGTCACGTGGAACGTTCGGGGACTGAATGGGTCAGTCAAAAGGGCTTGTGTGTTCGCGCACTTGTGGTAACTGAAGGCTGATGTGGGTGGCCATGCTACAGGAGACACATTTGAAGGTGAGGGATCAGATCAGGTTGAGGGAGTGATGGGTTGGGCAAGTGTTTCATTCGGGGTTAGACTTTAAGCAAAGGGGGTTGCGACTTTGGTCAATAAGCCGGTGGCGTTCGAGGTGGGGAACATAGAGTCTATATGTGCTGTCAGCCCTTCCAAGAAGCTAATCTGCATCTGTGAACTCACACAGTGAGGTTAGCAGCGTTTTGATTGTAAGGGGCAGTTTATCGTCACCTGATGTCCACAGATATACACTTCCAGGAAAAGTAATACCACTGTGATTGGGAGAGGAATCTGGTCTGATTTTTAGTTTCTCCTCCCTAGCTCGGGGACACCGAGTCAACAGTTACCCTGGAAGGGATCAATCAAGCCAATTCAGTGTACAGCGGGGCTGAGGTTTAGACCCCTGTAGTCTGTGTGACTCAATCTCAGGCAAGGACAGTGAATTGAGGCTGAACATCAGGCTCACGATCCAGCCGGCACAATTGTAGCATTCTGCTGCTGGCCATTCCAGGAACTGAGACTAACTTCAACTGACACTTGCCATGACGGACCTGCTGCTGGTCCAGTGAAGATTATGGTTGTTTGAAGCATCTGTTATCACCCCCTTTGTTTAAATCATCAATGCAGCTGTATATTCACTCTGGGCCTCATGGATGGCAGCGCAGACCAAACAATTAGTTTCATGCCCGCTTTTAAGTTGTACATACTGCCCAACCACTGCAGTCTGATCACCCAAGGATTTTATCACACCTACCAACTTTCCCTAAACATTCCTAAGCGTAGTCTCTGGCAGAAAACACAGTGCAATTCTGACCGGGTGGGTTGGCGCGATCCAGATTGCAATCCACCCACGTTGCACGGTTGTACAGTGGTTAGCACTGTTGCTTCACAGCGCCAGGGTCCCAGGTTTGATTCCTGGCTTGGGTCACTGTCTGTGCGGAGTCTGCAAGCTCTCCCCATGTCTGCGTGGGTTTCCTCTGTGACAATAAATATTATTATTATTATCGGGCTGTTTAACCCTCTCACATTCCAAATGATAGCCTAATAGGGGGTGATCTACCACCTCCCCCCCCAACCCTGGACCCAGCGTCAGCCATCACCATGCCGTGGGGCAGTCCAGCAACTACTCAAAGAGCCGGCACCAAATCCCCCTTCAGGACAGAACAAAGAAAAGCGTACAGTCACCATCAGAGAACTACGCTCGCCCTCCACCGTTGCCTTCCATCAATACCGCAACCAAATAACCCAGCAAACAAGGCAAACAGAGACGTTCCCCCCCACCCCCCAACCAAAACAAAAACAGAACACCACAGTTCATGCTAAAAAGCCCCCCACAGGGTGAGCTGCAGATACACCCATCCCTCCGCTCCCATTAACTGACCAGCAAGATGGCCCCCGCACAGAAAAAAAAGCATAACAACGAAAACCCATACTGCTAACCAGCCCCCCGCCTAAACCCAACTTTAATTGTTCCAGGATAAAAGAAAGATTCATGAACAACAACACCCAACCCACAAAACCAACTCACAGTAAAAATCCAAGTACAAAGCTTCAAAATGTCTAATAAACACCAAAATTACACTCCCAACCCGAGACATACATCTTCCAACCAACATAATTCACAGTTATCTTGATCCCAGTCCATGTTTCTGCACAAATGCCTCAGCCTCCTCCTGAGTTACAAAGTAGTAATCTTTTGACTGATAAGTCACTTGGCGGTACGCAGGGTAAGCCACGCCAAATCGAACTTTGCTCTGATACAACGCAGCCTTGGCCTTGTTGAATGCTGCTAGCTTTTTGGCCAACTCTGCTCCAACATTTTGATAGATCCTCACAATGTGGCCTTCCCATCTGGAATCCAGATGATCTTATGCCCACGCAGAACTCTTTCTTTATCTTGAAAACTATGAAATTGCACGATGATCGCATACGGTAACTCACCAGCACTGTGTTTCTGCCTCAACAATCTGTGGGTCTGATCCAACTCAGGAGGGGACGCCATTTTCCTCTCACCCACCATCTTCCGAAACATCTGCGACTTAAATGTTGTCGGACTTGCCCTCCAGCAACACAACCACCCTCAAGTTCTGTATTCTGGAGTGATTTTCCCAAACATCCACTTTGACTCTTAATGCGCTGTTGTCACACCCGCACCATCTCCATTTCCAGAGAGGTGATCTGGTCACTTTGCCTTGAAAGAGCCACCTCCACCTCTCTTAGCTCCGTGCCCTGTGCCTTTGCCACTTCATCCATTTTTGCCAAGGTAGTTCGAACAGAGGACATTGGCTCCTCCATCACTCTTTCATGATCCTCAGAGACCTCCCATCGTAGTTTCGGAAGTTCCCCCGCTAGGATGGCTGTCAGAATATCAGTGGTTAGTGGAGTGGCCACCGATGCTACAGTAGCCTCCACCATTTTCCTCAGGCAACGCTCTTAAGGTTTCCAAGTTTGATGACTTATTTTCCTGCTGCCTAATCTTGTTAGGCATCCCTTTGTTATGGGAGTCTTAACCCATAGATCTAATCAAACTCAGCCCAAATCTCCTCCAGAAATCAGGCGAAAAGGGCTTAAATAAAGGTTCCCTGGCCGGAGCCACCTTGTGTGCAACTGCTCTTCTAAATGTCGCCACCGGAGGTCCGATGAAGGATATCCTCAATGTGAAAACAGGACTTTGTCTCCACAAAGACTGTCCGGTGGTCACTTAGAGCTCGGCCAGCTAGGTCATTAATGCTGTTGCCTAGCCACTCTTCGTGATTGACTTTGAAGTCCTCCACCCAGAGTACATTCCCTTGCCACCCTCAACACTTCCTCCAAGTGGTGTTCAATGTGGAGGAGTATGGATTGATCAGCTGAGGGCAGGACGGAATGTGGTAATCAGCAGGAAGTTCCTTGCCTATGTTTGACATGATGCCATGAGATATTGCGGGGTCCAAAATCGATGTTGAGGACTCCCAGGGCAACTCTCTCTTGACTATATATCGCTGTGCCGCCACCTCTGCTGGGTCTGTCCTGCCGGTGGGACAGGACATACCCAGGAGTGATGGTGGTGTCTGAGACATTGATTCTTTGAGTATACTGTTGCTTGACTAGTCTGTGAGCTCTCCCAATTTAGTAAGGGGAACTTTGTAGGGCTGTTGTAGTTTCTAGTGCTGACGTTGATGCCAAATGGTCCATCCAATTTCATTCTTTATTGACTTTGTAGTGGTTTGATACAACTGATTGACTTACTGGGTCATTTCAGAGGGCATTTAAGAGTCAACAACATTGGTGTGAGTCTGGAGTTGCATATAGACCAGGTAAGGTTGGCAGATTTCCTTCCCCACAGGACATTAGCGAACCAGATGGGTTTTTACAACATTGACAATGGATTCATGATTAGACTTTTAATTCCAGATTTTAATTGAATTGGTATTTGAATCCGGCTGCTCAGAGTATTACACTGTATATCTGGATTACTAGCCCAGTGACAATGCCACTCCACAATCGCCTCATTTTAAAGTATGGGCTAGCAGTGCATGTGAACCGTTCACTTTCCCAATAGTGTACCCACTGAAGGTAGTGTCACTCGTAAAGGTGTTAACTTGTATCAGCGCACAAAGCAACAGGTACCAACTACCAATCAACACATTAGCCAAATTACCATTTTTCAACATTCAACATAAATAGCTAGTATCAGCAGCTATATATAATTCAGTCTAAGGGAAGAGCATGCCAACTAAGCAGAGTTCTGTCTGTCTGTTATCTTGTCAGCATTGTGTACTGCAGGGAAGTTATAACATAGTCTTGATACACTGTGATGTCATTTTACAATGCCTCAGCCTCAAAATCGTGCTCATCTGAAACCACTGTTTGCATATCTTGTACACAAAGAATTCCCAGATTGTTTTACCCAAAGGAGGAAATGGATATAATGGTTACCATATATGGGAGAAGGGGAAACGCAGGAAAGATTAGGAAAAGGCTGTTATATTACTTACTGTAATATATGTTACTCATTTGCTTCTTACCGAGATGCTCTTGAACTCAATGTTGATTAACACTTGTAGTCATCCAATGAAAGCAAATAATGAATGAAGTAACTTAAACAAATAAACTGTGAGTTTGTTCTATCTCCAATTCTTTTACTGACTATTAAATAAACAAGATTGAATAAGAATAAACTATGATTAACTATACTTCACTCTGAGCTAACTCTCTCTACCTCTGGTCACTAGTCACTATACACACGAAGAGATGGGAACTCAGATTGAGTCTGTCTTTTATACCCCTTTCTAGTGCTGCCATCTAGTGATCACTTAGCTGTTATGTCTATACATTAACCATTTGTAACATACAGATATGCAGGTTACTTCAAAAGCAGCAAAAAAACAAAATAGAGAAGGGTTGAAGAGATTTTTGAAAGCAAGAAGGAAGGTGACAAAGCAGAGGGAATTGATAAGAATTGCAGAGACCAGAAGTGGTTGAACAATTAGCCATCAGTGAGGTAAAGAGAAAGTTTAGGATTAGAACAGCAGAGACATAAAGCAGTCAATCACTAAAATACAGTGTGCAAGACCACCGACCCTCCAGTGTCCTCCAGATTAAATTGGGAGAGCCATCCAGCAGAGGGCAGCAGAGCCGAGCTGCTGATTGGCTGTTGCGGGGAAAATTTGCATCAGTGCATTGCGGTCACTGCATCCAGAACGTGTACCTGAGCAAGACACCCTAGGTGTTCAAGTGAAGGCAAGCATCCAGCAGAGGGCAGTAGAGCAGAGCTGCTGATTGGCTGTTGCAGGGACAATTTGCATCAGTGCATTGCGGTCATTGCATCGAGAAAGTGTACCTGAGCAAGACACCCTAGGTGTTCAAGTGAAGGCAAGCATCCAGCAGAGGGCAGTAGAGTGGAGCTGCTGATTGGCTGTTGTGGGGAAAATTTGCATCAATGCATTGCGGTCACCGTATCTTGAAGGTGGTTTGTGGAGGAGCTGTTATCAAGTGACAGTTAAACCCAAAACACTTCTTCAGTGTTTCTCTCCCTACCTCCTCCTTTAACCAAAAAAAAAAGACAATCACTGTAAGGATCCCAGCCGAGTAAAGATCAAGAGGGAGACTCGAGGGCAGGTAGAAGTAGAAAGAAGTTGAACCATGACATCACAGCCTGCAGGTAAGTGATTGGCTGGTGACTGGTAAGTAGTTTTTCTTTTCCCTGAGATGTTATCTTGCGGGGCGCAGTGGTTGCTGAGTGAGTGCTTACTGAGAAGGGGAGTAATTTTTTTAAAAAAAACTTACTGTTGGTAGTTCCCAGCCGAATCCGGTCGGAGTGAGGACAGAGTGACTGCTGGGTAAGTGGTAAAGATTTAAATTGTTTGCGCAGGCTCATAACAGCTGATTGCTGTTCTCGTGTCGGGCGCAGTGGTTGCTGGTTGAGTGTTTTATTTTTACCTGTATTTAAGTTGGTCAGTTTCTAAACCCTAGACACTACACTTGTAGTGTACCCCACCCTTCCACCTCCTTTAACCTAAGGGGTAGAATGAATAACAGGTAAGCTCTTTATTTCTTTTTCTTTTTTTATTTAGACGGGATGGCAGGGAAGGTAGTGCAATGTTCCTCCTGCAGAATGTTTGAGGTGAGGGACGCCGTCAGTGTCCCTGCTGATTTCATCTGTGGGAAGCGCACCCATCTCCAGCTCCTCAGAAACCGCGTTAGGGAGCTGGAGCTGGATGAACTTTGGATCATTCGGGAGGCAGAGGTGGTCATAGATAGTAGCTTCAGGGATGCAGTTACTCTGAAGAATCAAGGTAGATTAAGGAATGAGCTGAAAAAAGGGCTTAGGAGAGCTAGGAGGGGGCATGAGAAGTCCTTGGCGGGTCGGATCAAGGAAAACCCCAAGGCTTTTTACTCTTGTGTGAAAAATAAAAGATTAACCAGGGTGAGGGTAGGGCCGGTCAAGGACAGTAGTGGGAGCTTGTGCATGGAGTCAGAAGAAATAGGAGAGGTGTTGAATGAATACTTTTCTTCAGTATTCACAAAGGAGAGGGGCCATGTTTTTGAGGATGAGAGTGTGATTCAGGCGGGTAGGCTGGAGGAAGTAGATGTTCTGAGGAAGGATGTATTAGCAATTTTGAAAAACCCGAGGGTTGACAAGTCCCCTGGGCCAGATGGGATATACCCAAGGATTCTGTGGGAGGCAAGGGATGAGATTGCAGAGCCTTTGGCTTTGATCTTTGGGTCCTCGCTGTCCACGGGGATAGTACCAGAGGACTGGAGAGTGGCGAATGTTGTTCCTCTGTTCAAGAAAAGGAATAGGAATGACCCAAGTAATTATAGGCCAGTTAGTCTTACTTCGGTGGTCGGGAAGATAATGGAAAAGGTTCTGAAGGATAGGATTTATGACCATTTGGAAAGATGCAGCTGAATCCGGGAAAGTCAACGCGGATTCGTGAAGGGTAGGTCTTGCCTCACAAACTTTATTGAGTTCTTTGAGAAGGTCACTAAGTGTGTAGATGAAGGTAGAGCAGTTGATGTTGTATACATGGATTTTAGTAAGGCGTTTGATAAGGTTCCCCATGGTCGGCTCATGAAGAAAGTAAGGAGGTGTGGGAGAGAGGGAAATTTGGCCAATTGGATAAGTAACTGGCTATCACATAGAAGACAGAGGGTGGTGGTGGATGGAAAATTTTCAGACTGGAAACCAGTTACCAGCGGTGTACCACATCAGTGCTGGGTCCTCTGCTATTTGTGATTTTTATCAATAACTTAGAGGAGGGGGCTGAAGGGTGGGTCAGTAAATTTGCTGATGACACCAAGATTGGTGGAGTAGTGGATGAGGTGGAGGGCTGTTGTAGGCTGCAAAGAGACATTGATAGGATGCAGAGCTGGGCCGAAAAATGGCAGATGGAGTTTGACCCTAACAAGTGCGAGGTGATTCATTTTGGTAGAAAAAATTTGAATGCGGATTACAGGGTCAATGGCAGGGTTCTGTGGAATGTGGAGGAACAGAGAGATCTTGGGGTTCATGTCCACAGATCTCGGAAGGTTGCCACTCATGTGGATAGAGCTATGAAGAAGGCTTACAGTGTGTTAGCGTTTATTAAGAGGGGGCCTGTGTTTAAGAGCCGTGGGGTTATGCTGCAACTATACATGACCCTGGTGAGACCACATTTGGAGTATTGTGTGCAGTTCTGGCCACCTCATTATAGGAAGGATGTGGACGCATTGGAAAGGGTGCAAAGGAGATTTATCAGGATTATCATAGAATTTACAGTGCAGAAGGAGACCATTTGGCCCATCGAGTCTGCACCGGCTCTTGGAAAGAGCACCCTACCCAAGGTCAACACCTCCACCCTATCCCCATAACCCAGCAACCCCACCCAACACTAAGGACAATTTTGGACACTAAGGTCAATTTATCAAGGCCAATCCACCTAACCTGCACATCTTTGGACTGTGGATGCTGCCTGGTTTACAGGATAGGTCTTATAAGGAAAGGGTGAGGGAGTTAGGGCTTTTCTCTTTGGAGCGGAGGAGGATGAGAGTGACTTAATAGAGGTTTATAAGATAATGAGGGGGCTAGATAGAGTGGACGTTCAGAAACTATTTCCTCGGGTGGATGTAGCTGTTACAAGGGGGTATAACTATAAGATTCAGGTGGGAGATGTAGGAGGGATATCCGAGGTAGGTTCTTTACTCAGAGAGTGGTTAGAGTGTAGAATGGACTGCTTGCTGTGATAGTGGAGTCGGACACTTCAGGAACTTTCAAGCGGTTATTAGATAGGCACATGGAGCACACCAGAATGACAGGGAGTGGGATAGTTTGATCTTGGTTTCGGACAATGCTCAGTACAACATCGAGGGCCGAAGGGCCTGTTCTTTGCTGTACTGTTCTATCTCACAGACTAGTCAAGCAACAGCCTGACATTGTCTATAAGGTATGATTCTGAGAGTATAACTATGTCCCAGACACCACCGTCATTCCTGGGTATGTCCTGTCCTACCAGCAGAACAGGCCCAGCAGAGGTGGTGACACAGCAATATACAGTCGAGAAAGAGTTGCCTTAGGAGTCCTCAACATCAACTCCAGACCCCATAATATTTGAAGAAATTTGAATTTTGAAATTGTTACACTGGGCCAAGGTGGGGTAAAAGAACTTAGAATGGACAGACGTGATGGGAATGTGGAACTTGGTGCAAAGTGGGACATGGACTGCGGTGCTATGAATGAGTTGCTTCCTGTAGATGTTTGAGACAAGACGTCAACTGCAGAGTATTGGAGAAGTCGAGCCCCGGAGTTAATAATTAATAATAATAATCTTTATTGTCACAAGTAGCCTTCATTAATACTGCAATGAAGTTACTGTGAAAAGCCCCTACTTGCCACATTCTGGCGCCTGTTTGGATACACCGAGGGACAATTCAGAATGTCCAAATTACCTAACAGCACGTCTTTTGGGAATTGTGGGAGGAAACCGGACCACCCGGAGGAAATCCACGCAGACACAGGGAGAATGTGCAGACTTTGCACAGACTGTGACCCAAGCCGGGAACTGAACCTGGGACCCTGGCGCTGTAAAACAACAGTGCTACCCACTGTGCTACCGTGCCGCCAATTAAGGCACATACTATCGGGCGGGATCTCTCACAACCTTGTGTTTTGCAACGGTGGAGATGGGCCACCATTGGCCGGCAGCAGGATCTTCTGGTTTTGCCGCTGAGAGCAGGGTTTCCCATTGTTTGCACCCTCCACCATCGGAGAGCTAGCGACAGGGGGTCACCGCCACCTGGACCGGAAGATTCCGCTGGCGGAAACGGCCAGAAAGAAATGCTGGCAAATGTGGGGCATACTGGAGAGTTGCAAGAGGCAGTTTTAAGAACAAAATAGACAGGGGAGGAGAAAGCCGAGCTTGTGGTTGAGCGGAATGTCAAGTATCGGTCACACCTATCCTGACTCAGTTTGTGATCAGATGATAACCAGGGGAATTAATTGGAAATAATGCAGAGGCTCAGAGATGCTGACAAGAGTTTAACAAGATGGTCTCAAATTTGTTGACATTTAGCTGGAGAACATTTGGCTCACTCATGGCTTGATAACAGACAGGCAATTTGAGGTATGGGAACTACCTTTTAGTTCACAAAGAGGGCAGCAAGATAGAGCTTGTCAATGCATGTACGAACTAACCAATTGTGGGCAAGCGTTGTTGTGTAATCCATGTTCTCTGGTGTTGAATACCTTGATTATGCCCACCCTTAACGTTCTCTAAACCAAGTCAGAATGTTCACTAATGATGATGAGCTCTTTACAGGGAATAGACGGAGGGAACACAAAGAGCGGGGTATAATTCTTGTCAGCGCACAGTGTGTTGAATAGTAGAAATGTTCTTAAGGCCCTATGTGCTCAAGCATACACATGGCACACATTACATCCATGTATTTATTTAAAGATGTTTGGACTTTAATCAGTTTGGTGAGAAGTGCAGAGAATGTCTGCAATGATGTCTGAGTTAATGTTGGTTCCTGGTGCTATAGTTGAGATCGTCATAGAATCTTAGAACTCCTGCAGCGCAGAATGAGGCCATTCGGCCCAACGAGTCTGTGCTGGCCCTTGAAAAGAGCACCCTACTTAAGCCCACACCTCCACCCTATCACCATAACCCTATCTAACCTTTTGGACACTAAGGGACAATTTAGCATGGTCAATCCACCTTGCCTGCAGATGTTTGGACTGTGGGAAGAAACCGGAGCACCCGGAAGAAACCCACGCAGACATGGGGAGAACATGCAAACTCCACACACAGTCACCCGAGGCTGGAATTGAACCCGGGTCCCTAGAGCTGTGAGGCAGCATTGCTAACCACTGTGCCACCCTGTTACGTACTGTTTCTCCACTCATACGATCCTGCTGGGCAGATTTCAGTGAGGAAAAGTAGCCAGAGCAATAATAGGTTTGATAGTATGTCACTGGGATTACTGAAGAATCAGACCAGGAAAATTCTAGGTTTTTTCCCCAGTCTGAATTTGAATTCTGTTGCAAAGATGGTGGGGTTGTTTGAAATTGGCATCATCCTCACTGAACAAGGGAGAAGGTTGGGTGGGGGTTGTGGGGATGTGGGGGGGGAGGGGGGGATTCCTGTTATTGATTGCTATCTAATGGCTCCTACTGGAAAGCCCACCTGTGGATGGTATGTTAGCAATTTGACAGTAATTGCTGCTTCTCAGAAGATTTGGCCCAGTCTTTACTCACAGTAACTACCTGTAAGCCCATGCTTAACGCCGCCATCCTTATTTTATACCTTTCTAGAATGTATGAATGTATGAATATTTCTTGGTGCTTTTGAAATATATGCCATTTTGGTTTTCACATTCTTTCCGAAGTATATGCCTGCTGTTACTATTCTATCGATTGGTTCTTGGAATCTATCTTTTGTGCTTACTAAAGTGCATTGTCATATCAATTACTCCCATCAAACTTAATGCCACAATCTGTGTCTTTAAATGTTTCTTTAATCATTGTTGAGCTCCTCTTCCAATCACACATGGTTTCGACTCACCATTGGCTACTCTCACTCTTGCTGTTTGTCCCATGTATGAGTAGTCTAAGTCTCCAGTTCACCCCAATATATTTTAGCACTGTGAAGAACTATCATGGAGAGAAGAGAAATAGAACACGTGCAAGCATTCAAGTGTTTCGGAGGTTTAATATCTGTAGATGGAAGATGCAACATAGAAATAAGCACAAGGATAGCAATGGGGCTGGCCATTTTTGGCACAAAGAGATGGTTACCACAAGGATCCTACTGTCCCTTGATTTTTCCTCTTAATTTTCATCATTCTGCTATTTCAATTTATGTACCTGGGCAATTATTGGGACATATGCCTTCAGATGGACTTCACCTTTAATTTTTTAAAAAAGAAATCCAACAGGATGTGCTGCCATTGGTGAATACTCATCTTGATGGACTTGGTTGGCAGTCAATGAGCTGTTTACATTGCCGAATTCGTAGCTGATAATCTATGCTGTTTGATGCTGACCGTTCTGGAATGTTCTGTCAAGAGAAGGAAGGCTTCATCTGGTTTTTATTTTTGGTTTGATCAAGAAGCTGGAGGGCCGCAACCGTGATCTCTCTCTCTCTGACCTGATGGACTTTGTCTAAAGACTTTTCTCTCTTTTTAGCGCGATTGAACTGCAGGAAGTTGAGTCCAGCCACCAACTGCAGGCAGGGTCAGTTGTTTGAAAATCATTTTACTCTCTTGTGTGGGGAACTCTGCTCTTATCTCAGACATGCTGTTGGTCCTTCTGGTGGAGTTGGAAACAAATAAGATTTACACAGGCCTGAGGCTATTCTTTTGAGTGAAGGCCTAGGTTAATAAAAGAAAAAATGACTCCCCAGAGGAAATCTTACAGCCTGGGAGTTCTGACTGAATGCACATGCTAGAAGATCCTTGTGAGGAATCCAACTGGTGGTTTCAACAGGTCCTGGGAAGACAGTTGGTTACAACAATTTCAATATCAGCAACAAGGACACTTACCTCTCTTTTTCCATTTTAATTCCTATAATTTTACTCCTTATCCTTCCCATGTGTACCTGTCTTGTGTGTAGTTGGATAGTGGGTGGGACAGTAAAAGGAGAGTAGTAGATTAATTGGTCGCTATTTTGTTACAGTTATTGCTTATTTTAATGTTGTCCCTATTATAAATATATTGTGTTCAACTTTCAAACCTGGTGGCTATAACATATTGAGCAGTGAGCAGCCATGGGGCCAAAGGTTCTGCAAATTATAAACAAATTATAGACTAATTCCCTTGTGTTGGGACTCCAGGTGTCTACTGGACTGGAATTGACTGTGCACTAGCCCAGGATGTCATAACATTACTCACCAGAAAGTTGAATCAACAACTCAAGAAGCACCTTGTGTAGAGCTTTATTTGAAGTGCTACTTTGTATGGATGCGAGAATTGGGTCTTCCCAAAAGAGAAGACAATTTTCTAAATAGCTCTGAAATGTGGGTTTGCAGGAGAATAGAAAGGATCTGCTGGACAGAAACAGGAACAAAAGATGAGGCGGTGTGGAGAGCGAGTGAGCAAAGAAATTTGCTGAATGCAGTTATGAACAGACACAGAGTGTGGATTGGGCACATTTTAAGAGGAACCAGACTTGTAAGAGATGTTATGGAGATAGGATTTCAAGGAGAAAAAGAGGAAGAGAATATCAATGCTAGATGGCTTGAAAATTGAAGGAGATTATTGACAAATGAAAAGACTGGCAACAGCATAGAGAGGTATGGAAAGACTAGGACCTGCCTTCAGGCAGATCACACATGGTGATGATGATAAACAGGAATATGTGGAAATAATATGGCAATAATCCGAGACAGAAACAATAATCTGAGACGCAATAAATAACTTGGAACAAAATGAATTCATAAATAACAGCGAGCAGAAATTGGTTAAAGATGATATTTGATTGAGTTTTTTAATGAAGTAACCGAGAAGGTTAATGAAGAACTGATGTTCTGTACAAGGACTCTCAAAAAGCATTTGATGGAGTGTCACATAATAGACTTGTTAGTAAAATTGTAGCTCTTGGGATTATAGGTCGGAAGAATAAGGAAGAAGAAAAAAAACTATATGGTACAATTTTAAATGGAATAGAGAGATCTGGTGGTGTACACACCTCAACCTTTGAATGTGTCAGGCCGAGAAGAAAAGGGTAGTAAATAAGCATTGTGTAAAGCCAAAAGTAAGGACGTTTGACTAAATATTTATAAGTCACTGGTTAAGGCACAGATTTTATTGCATCGAATTCTGGGTACCACCTTTTTTTTTCTTTTTTCTTTTTTTCAGGGCACTACACTTTAGAAAGGATGTCAAAGTCTCAGTGGTTGCATTGGAGATTTGCTCGAATGGCATCAGGAACGGGGGACTTCAATTACATTGAAGGTGAGATTGTTCTCCTTAGAGTAAAGTAGGTTCAGAGTAGATTTAATCAAGGTATACAAAATCTTCGAAGAGTTTTGTCAGAGTAAATGGGAAGAAACTGTTTCCATTGGCCGAAGGTTTGGTTACCAGAAGCAGATTTAAGGGAATTATCAAAAGAGCCAGAGGTATGATGAGAAGAATTTCTTTATGCACTGCGGTGTTAGGATCTGTAATGAACCGCCTGGAAGATGCACCATCAAAAATAATGTTCTGAAGGAAATTGGATGAATAGATGAAGGAGAAATATTTGGCGACTTCCGGTTGCGGCAGGGATGAGCTAGCCGCACGTTTCGGCGGCTCCAGCTCCGACGGAACTTCGGGCTCTTTTAAGAGCCCCAACGGGGACTTTGACGGCCGAAAAACCCGGTGCGAGGCGCGAGGGAAGGGAGTCCCCCCCGAACGACGGAGGGAAAAACCGGCGGCGGTGGCTGCAGCCCGAAGAATCTGCAACCAGAAGGTCAGAGGGAGTGGAACAAAATGGCGGCGGAGAAACCACAGGTGACATGGGGGCCTGAGCAGGACGAGGTGGTGAGACGGTGCGTGGACCTGCTGAAGAAGGAGGTAATGACCCCGTTGTTACAGGCAATTGAGGGGCTTAAGGAGACTTTAAAGACCCAGGAGACTGAACTTCGCGTGGTGGAGCAGAAGGTGTCAGGTATTGAGGACGAGGTCCTGGGCCTGGCGGTCAAGACTCAGACGCACGAGGCACTTCATAAAAAGTGTGCTGACAGGATTGAGGCCCTTGAAAATGGAGCGCGAAGGAAGAACCTTAGGATACTAGGTCTCCCGGAGGGTGTGGAAGGAGTGGACTGTGGAGCGTACGCAAGTAAGATGCTGAGCTCACTGATGGGTGCTGAGGCCCCTGTGGGCCCCATGGAGGTGGAGTGGGCAAATCGGATCCCGGCGAGAAGACCAAAAGCGGGAGAACCACCGAGGGCGATAATCGTGCGATTCTACCGCCTTAAGGACAGAGAAGAGGTCCTGAGATGGGCCAAAAAGGTGCGGAGTAGCAGATGGGAGAATGCGGTGGTAAGGATCTACCAGGGTTGGAGTGCGGAGGTGGCGAGAAGGAGGGCGAGCTTCAACCGAGCCAAAGAGGTTTTGCACAAAAGGAAGGTGAAGTTTGGGATGCTGCAGCCGGCAAGACTATGGGTCACGCATCAGGAGAGACACTATTATTTCGAGATGGCGGAGGAAGCATGGTCCTTCATCAATGAAGAGAAACTGGACAGGAACTGAGGGACTGATGCTGCAGGGAACTGTTATTGTTGTTATTATTGTTTTTGTTAATGGGATGGTGAAAGTTAATCGAGAAGTAAACAGGGAAGGGGGGGGGACACTGGGGAAATGTGGGCGCCGGTGAGGGGGGAGAGGCGGGACATAGTCGGAGAATGGGGAAGGAGAGGGGGGAGGGGAAAGGGAGCTGCGCCATAAGAGGCGGGTCAGGTAAAGGGATGATCCCGCGCCAGAAAGAATAAGGCGGGAAAACAGGCGCAAGGCGGATGGGAGTTCCCTCACACCGAGGGGGTCGAGGAGTGAGCAGGAGTAGCCGGGGTCAGTTGAAGTCAGCCGACTTACGGAAGTGATATGGGGGGAGCAATCAAGCTAGATAGGGATCTAGCCGGGGAAGGGGGGGGGGGGGGGACAACTGGGTTGCTGCTGCGGAAATCCAAAAGGAAATGGCTAAAGAGAGGGTGGTCGGGGGCGGAATGCGACGCTGGGGGAGCGAGCGGGAGCGCGGAGGCGGGATATGGGACTGGCCTAGAGAAGGTAATGGCTAGTCGACACGGGAGGGGGGCAGGTAGCCCCCCAGTGAGGCTGATCACGTGGAACGTGAGAGGCCTGAATGGACCGATAAAAAGGGCCCGTGCCCTCGTGCATTTGAAAGGACTAAGGGCAGACGTGGTTATGCTCCAAGAGACGCACCTAAAGGTGGCGGACCAAGTTAGGCTAAGGAAAGGATGGGTGGGACAGGTGTTCCACTCAGGACTGGATGCAAAGAACAGAGGGGTGGCCATTTTGGTGGGGAAATAGGTAGCATTTGAAGCAAAGACCATCGTAGCAGATAGTGGAGGTAGATATGTAATGGTGAGTGGTAGGCTGGAGGGAATGGAGGTCGTGTTGGCTAATGTGTATGCCCCAAATTGGGACGATGCGGGGTTCATGAGACGGATGCTGGGGCGTATTCCGGACCTGGAGGCAGGAAATTTGATTTTAGGAGGGGACTTCAATACGGTGCTGGACCCGGGGCTAGATAGATCCAGCTCAAGGACTGGAAGAAGGCCGGCAGCGGCCAAGGTACTTAAGGGGTTTATGGACCAAATGGGGGGAGTGGATCCATGGCGATTTCTTAGACCCAGGGCTAGGGAGTATTCCTTCTTCTCTCACGTCCATAAAGTGTACTCCCGGATAGATTTTTTTGTTTTAGGAAGGTCGTTGATCTCTAGGGTGGAAGAAGCTGAATACTCAGCCATAGCGGTTTCGGATCATGCCCCACATTGGGTGGACCTGGAAGTAGGAGAGGACAGGGAGCAGAGAACACTCTGGCGATTAGATGTGGGACTGATGGCGGATGAGGGAGTGTGTGCAAGAGTGCGGGGGTGTATCGAGAGATACCTGGAGGTCAATGACGACGGTGAGGTCCCTGTGGGAGTGGTCTGGGAAGCACTAAAAGCGGTGGTCAGAGGAGAGCTGATTTCTATTGGGGCCCACAAAAGGAAAACAGAGGCCAAGGAAAGGGATAGATTACTGGGGGAGATTTTAAGGGTGGACAGGGAATTTGCAGAGACCCCGGAGGAGGAGCTGCACAGGGAGAGGAGACGACTCCAGACCGAGTTTGACCTTCTGACCACCAGAAAGGCGGAGGTACTGTGGAGGAAGGCACAGGGGAGGAGGTATGAATATGGGGAAAAGGCTAGTCGCCTGTTGGCGCACCAACTGCGAAAGAGGGCAGCAGCGAGGGAGAAAGGAGGAATTAGGGATGAAAGGGGAGACACTGTGCGAAGGGCAGGAAAGATAAATGAGGTGTTTAAGACCTTTTATGAAGAACTGTACAGGTCTCAGCCCCCAGAGGGAGAGGAGGGGATGCGGCAGTTCCTGGACCAGTTGAGGTTCCCGAAAGTGGAGGAGCAGGCGGTGGCAGGCCTGGGGGCGCCGATTGAGGTGGACGAGGTTATTAAGGGACTGGGAAGCATGCAAGCAGGGAAGGCCCCGGGGCCGGACGGGTTCCCGATGGAATTCTACAGAAAATATGTGGACTTGTTGGCCCCGTTGTTGGCAAGGACGTTCAATGAGGCCAGGGAAGGGGGGACACTACCCCCGACAATGTCGGAGGCGACGATATCGCTAATTTTGAAGAGGGACAAAGATCCGATGCAGTGTGGGTCCTATAGACCTATTTCACTATTGAACGTGGACGCCAAACTGCTAGCAAAGGTGCTAGCATTGAGGATAGAGGACTGTGTCCCAGGGGTGGTGCACGAAGACCAGACAGTGTTCGTAAAAGGGAGACAATTGAATGTTAACGTGCGACGGCTATTCAGGGTGATAATGATGCCCTCAGTGGAGGGGGAGGCAGAGATAGTGGCGGCAATGGACGCAGAGAAGGCATTTGATAGGGTGAGTGGGAGTATTTATGGGAAGTGTTAAGGAGGTTTGGGTTTGGGAACGGATTTATTCGCTGGGTTAGACTACTTTATGGGGCACCAACGGCAAGCGTAGTTACAGGTCGACATAGATCGGAGTATTTCCGATTATATAGGGGAACAAGACAGGGATGCCCGCTGTCTCCATTGTTGTTTGCGCTGGCAATTGAACCTCTGGCCATGGCGCTGAGAGACTCCAGGAAATGGAGAGGGGTGACTAGAGGGGGAGAAGAACACCGAGTCTCGTTATACGCGAATGACCTATTTGCTATACGTGTCGGACCCAGCGGGGGGGGGATGATAGAGGTTATGCGAATCTTGAGGAGGTTCGGGGAATTCTCGGGGTATAGGTTAAACATGGGGAAGAGTGAATTATATGTGATACATCCAGGGGACCAGAGTAGAGAGATAGAAGGCTTACCGCTAAGGAAAGTTGAAAGAAACTTCCGATACTTGGGGATTCAGATCGCTAGGAGCTGGGGAACCTTGCACAGACTTAATCTGACACGGCTGGTAGAACAAATGGAGGAGGACTTTAAGAGGTGGGACATGCAGCCTTTATCGCTGGCGGGCAGGGTGCAAGCAATTAAGATGATGGTCCTCCCGAGGTTCTTATTTGTATCTCAATGTCTCCCTATTTTAATCACCAGGACCTTTTTAAATAAAATAGATAGGAGCATTACGAGCTTTGTGTGGGCAGGGAACGTTCCGAGAGTAAGGAGGGGGTTTCTTCAGCGCAGTAGGGACAGAGGAGGACTGGCACTACCGAACTTGGGAGATTATTATTGGGCCGCCAATGTGGCAATGATACGTAGATGGATGATGGAGGGTGAGGGAGCGGCGTGGAAAAGGCTGGAGAGAAGGTCCTGTAAAGGGACGAGTCTAGAGGCGCTGGTGACGGCGCCGCTACCGTTCTCACCGAAAAAGTACACCACGAACCCGGTGGTGGCGGCAACACTGAACATATGGGGACAGTGGAGGCGACAGAGAGGGGTGCGGGGAGCCCTGGTGGGGTCCCCTATCAGGAACAACCATAGGTTCGCCCCAGGAAGAATGGATGGAGGATTTCAGAGCTGGTACCAGTTGGGAATTAGGAAGGTGGGAGATTTATTCATAGATGGGACTATTGCGAGCTTGGGAGCACTGGAGGAAAAGTATAAGTTACCCCGGGGGAATTTCTTGAGATATATGCAGGTGAGGGCGTTTACTAGACAACAGGTGAGGGAATTTCCGCGGCTCCCGACACAGGGGATACAGGACAGGGTGCTTTCAGGGGTGTGGGTCGGAGAGGGCAAGGTGTCAGAGATTTTTCGAGAGTTGAGGGAAGAGGGGGAGGAGTCGGTGGGCGAACTAAAAAGAAAGTGAGAAGAAGAATTAGGGGAGGAGATAGAGGAGGGTATGTGGGCTGATGCCCTAAGCAGGATAAATTCCTCTTCCTCATGCGCCAGGCTTAGCCTGATTCAATTTAAGGTGCTACATAGAGCACACATAACGGGGGCAAGATTGAGCAGGTTCTTTGGAGTGGAGGACAAATGTGGGAGGTGTGGCGGGAGCCCGGCAAACCACGCACATATGTTTTGGGCGTGCCCGGCACTGGAAGGGTATTGGAAGGGAGTGACGGGAGTGATTTCGCAGGTGGTGAAGGCCCGGGTCAAACCAGGCTGGGGGTTAGCTCTATTTGGAGTTGCGGAAGAGCCGGGAGTGCAGGAGGCGAAAGAGGCCGATGTCGTGGCCTTTGCGTCCCTCGTAGCCCGGCGCAGGATCCTACTCATGTGGAAGGAGGCAAAACCCCCCGGACTAGAGGCCTGGGTAAATGATATGGCGGGGTTCATTAAACTGGAGCAGATAAAGTTTGCCCTGAGAGGATCGGCTCAAGGGTTCACCAGGCGGAGGCAGCCATTTCTCGACTACCTAGGGGAAGGTTAGAGGGAAGACAGATGACCAGCAGCAGCAACCCAGGGGGGGGGGGGGGGAGGCTTAGTTGAGTATAGGTCAATAGAGTACGAGGTTTTGTTACTTGTATATTATTATTATTGTTAAAAAGTTAAAAAATTTCTGTTTTGTTATTGTTATCGTTTCGCTTGTTTTGTAAGCGGGAAAAATGTTGCTCAGGGAAAAAAAATTTCAATAAAATATATATTTTTTTAAAAAAAGGAGGAGAAATATTTGCAGGGCTATGGGGAAAGAGAAGAGAAATGGGATGACTTGGGTAGCCTTTTCTCTCAGCACAGTGCTAGCACAGGCATGCTTGATCAAATGGCAGCCTCTTGTACTGTATTATTATATCATCTTGCAATTATAAGATTGTTGCATGAACTGGTCAATAGCTAAATATGATTTCTAACACTGAACCATTCAAATCAAAAAGTTCCAGTTCTTATCCTTGGCTTGTGCTGAAGCAGCAGTACAAATATTACAAAAAACCTCAACATGCCGGGTGAGGCAATCCACTCATTTTGGTTGCAAAGTACTGAAGGTGTTAATTGTAGTCACGTGGTGGATATTAACTGGCAATGCATCTCTGGTCATATGGATAATGCTGAAAAGAGACATGTTGGCAAAGTTTTTCATCTTGTACTCAACAGGACAGACTGTTCTGATGAGTGCAAGATGAAATGCTTCGACAGCATGACTTTTTTTTAACAATACGCTAATTCTGTACTACCTAACAAATATTCATATTGACATAAGAACAGACTGAAAAAGAGATTTCTGGGTTGTTGGCACATGATATGCAATATATTTGGCTCTATAAATAAAAGCCTATAAGTGCAATTAGACTAAGCTCCAGTGTTTTATCATTCAGCGCCTGTCTATCAGAGTTCTAATATGGTGGACATCAGGCACTGTCAGACTGCTTGCCTGACGTCTTGTCCTGGATGAGCCAAAATATCTTCCAGTCAAACATTTGGAAGACTGAAACCATCGTCTTGAGTCTACCTTACTGCTGAAACTCTCATCCGTGCTTTTGTTATCTTCAAACTCTAACTGGCCTTTATTTTCCACTTTTTAAATACTTGAGCTCATCCAGAACCCTGCTGATGGTATCCTATCTCACATCGTGCCCCTTCACCCATCGTCCCTGTGCTCACTGGCCAAATCTGGCACCTAGTTTCCAATGCCTTGATTTTAAAATTCTCATCCTTGCCTTCAAATCTCTGCTCTTCATCTCTGTAACATCCTCCAGCTCTACAATCCTCTGAAAACTCTTGCCTCTTGGGCATATCCCATGTCCTTCACTCCACCACTGTCAAATGCACCTTCAGAGAGTCAAGGCCCAAAGCTCTGCAATTACCGTTGTAAACCTTTCTGCCTCAGTCTCCTTCTTTAAGACACTCTGATTAACTTTGATTAAATCACCTGTCTTAATATGGACCTCTTCAGCTTGATGTTGATTTCTATCTTATTAGGCTCATGTGAAGCATCTTGGCATGTTTTACTATATTTACTGTTCTGCTAAGCTCCACAATCAGGCAGGTCCTATACACTGACTGTACAAGCTGACATGACTAAAAGCAGACTGATAGGATTATCACTTCAGCGACAAATTTTGGAAGAGGAGAAATATTGGAGAAGCAGGAAAGGGAATAAATCAAGCTACAAGGCAAACAAATTCAACACATGTACAAGTAGTCGAGATAAAAGCATATACTTTGTTGTATAATTGTTTCTTTCTGAAGCTAATGAGGAATAATCTTTGAGTTCCACGGTCTAGGCTCATTCGTGAGATTCCACCTTTGGTTTAATGACAAACATAGACATCATAGGAAGAGCACTCATACAGAAGTGATTATAAAGCACTACACAAATAGTTGTACATGCAATTTACAAGTTAAAAAAAATATTTTTAGCCAATTTATGTTGAAACTCATGTAATCTCTTTTGCGCCTTTCGGGAACTGATGTATTGTCCCCATGAAGCAGAAAGGTGTAATAAATATTAGTTGTGGAAACAGGTAACAGTACTGAGAAAGATATACTCACTGCGTTGCCTTTCCTGAATTTGGAGTTGGTGGGGGTCCTACAAGGGGGAAAAATATGGAGTGTTAATATTCTAGAGTTCAGGCATTTTCCCTTGCCCTCAATTTGTGGTAAAGTGTTGCTTATCTTCAGGTATCTGGTGTCTCATACTTTGATTTATAGTGAAGAATAGAAAATTAAATTTTGACAGAAAGGGATGACATTTATCTGTGACAGATGTTTGAAATGAAAACCATTTCACTGCCCAATGGATGAATAAGTAAATATATTAAATTATGTGGAACTGAGTCACAGAGAGACAGGAAGACTCCAGGTTTAATCATTGGCCTGTGTTGGGTTAATGGATCAGATTTTAGTCGCAGGGTTGTTAAAATCATGGTCAGAACATTAGGCTGGGAAGGACAGAAGGCAGAAATCAGGCAGGCTTCCTGTTGACCAGCAGTATATCCTGCTAAAATGTGCACAGCTATTGGGTGTGAATCAGGTCAGGTTTGATGGTGCTGCTACTTCACTTGTGAATTTGAACAGTCTGCTGATGCTTTCTATCTGTGCTTCCATACAAATAATGATACGGTGCAGACATAAGGTCCCACCCATGCAATCTGATTCCAGCATAAGTCAATGCCTTAGGAACGGAGAGGGGAAAATGGAGAAATGCAAGAATAAGTAATTAGAAATGTGAAAGGAAATCAACAAATAGTAGCACTGAGCTGAGAAAGCTTCATTCGGCTTTTGTTGTGCAACTCCCTGTATAGCTGTCTTTTTTACAACCTTTTGCTGAAAACCGAGTGTTTTGGGGTCCATTTTTTTCCTTTAAGAGTTATTAGAATAGGAGGAATTGACTGACACTGCGCACATTGAGCTGGGTTTGCTAAATCCCTGACTGATTTGTTGAAGAGAGTTTGTTTGCCACGCCTCTACATTGTTGGAACCCATCCCTTGGATGTCGGTAGGTTTGATGTTGAGTTGGGAACCCTCCTCCAAGTGGTCTTATATGGTGGTTTCATGAGTGTCCTCCTCATTGTGACTGGGTTTTCCATGAGGATGCAGTGTTTGTGTCTCTGTTGAGGCAGTGCTGTCGTTTCCCTTAATAACCTTCTTGTGATGGTGTGCAGTGCGGGGTGGAAGCTAATATTCCCAGATCAGCTCGGGAGTTCTTCCCTTTGGGTGTTTTTTCCTTCTCTTCATCTGGGTGCGCAGTGTGCTGTTATAACTACCGGTCCGGTCTGGTGGTCTGTGGGAGGTTCCCCGTAATGTACCAGAGGGGGGGATTCAGCCGCGCCCCCGCGTCCCCTCTCTCAGGGCACCCAATTATTGGGTGTCTTGACTATTCTTCAGCAAGTCTCCGGCAGTGATTGGCGTAATGTTTTTTGTGTAAATGGGGATGGTGCACTGCTCTGGGTGTGGTTGGTGAGGTGCATGATCAGCTGAGGTGTAGGTTTTGGGTGCGTTGGAGATCCTCGGGGTGCTGATTTGGGTGTGTCAGAATGTGCTGAGCTAGGCCAGGTCCAATGCTATGGTTAGTATTATTGTCCCGTGGAGCTTGGGATGTCTCGAAGGCACTTATTAGGGACATTCGGAGAGGCTGGGTTTTGCTTAGTCTGTGCATGGGGATCTGGGTTTGAGCCGAGTTCTGTACTTTGATTGATGTCCTGCTGCCCCCCCAACCCCAATGGTCGGGACGCTTTCTTGCTTGACTGAGCAGCTTGTTCCCTTCTTCATTAATGGGTGATGGGCAAAGGCCAGAGGAATACAAACCCATGGTGGGGTCCTAATTCTTTGTTATCCTCTCATCCAGTCCTGGTAGTTCTTGTTCTCCTTCCTTTTTGTTTTCTTGGGAGGTGTTGACAGCACTGATCAGAATCCAAATGTATAGCTTCTGGTCCTCTCTATATAACTATATGGAATGATGTTTGTTCTGTACTGGGCCTGAGATTGGGGTTACGTTGCATTGTGTGGTATATTTGCACCATCTTTTTAGAACGGAGACTCTCACATATTTTCTTTTTTTAAGGGTGGGAGTAAAGAATCTGTGAGTGGAGCCTGCAGGGTTACAGATGGTTCTGGTATCCAATGGAAGGAGGTGGCGGTTTTTTCATTGGTGTCCCTGACACTGCTCGAGTTGAGTGTGATGTCTATTGGTGCTCACCCGAACGTGGTGTGAAAAACCTATCCTGAACTCTCGTGGCAATTGTGAGCAATCGCCGTGTGGGAAGGTGTGCACTATTTTACCATGTCTTCTTGGCCTTATCCTGTTTCTCCCTTGTTCTCTGGTCGGGTTTACAGATGCATCAACTTATGTCTAATGATTGTATTGAGCTAGTTATACTACTGTTCTCCTGTCCCCCTCTGTATTCATGTACTTGGAGCCATGTGTTCCTTGCTGTGCTGTATCGTTCTTGTGGTTCTGTTGCTTTGCTTGCCAAAATGTAAAACCTTAACAAACATACTTTTGAAAAAATGTCCCACTGGCTTTACAGGAAGGTTATAAAAAACACCGAGGCACATAATTAGGTCAGATGACCAAACATCTTCGTCAAAGAAGTTTTAAGGAGTGTTTTAAAAAAGGAAAGAGAGAGGGAGAGGTTTATGGAGATAATTCCAGAGCTAAGGGCTTAGGCAGCTGAAGGTATAGCGACTAATGGTGAAGCAATTAAAATCAGGGATGCTCATGAGGTCAGAATTAGTTCAGTGAACATTTCTCAGCGGATTATAGGACAGAAGGTGAGACAGAGAGAGGAGGCCATGAAGGAATTTGAAATCGAGGATGAACATTTTTGAAATCAAGATGTTGCTTGACCAGGAGCCAGTATAAGTCAGTGAGCACAACAGTGATAGGTGAACTGAACTTGGTGTGAGTTAGGTGATAGGTGAACTGAACTTGGTGTGAGTTAGGTGATAGGTGAACTGAACTTGGTGTGAGTTAGGATATGGGCAGCAGGGTTTTGGATGACTTCAAGTTTAAAGAGGATAGAATGTGAGACAACAGCCAGGAGTACGTTGGAATAGTCAAGTCTAGAGGTAACGCAGGCATGAATCAGGGTTTCAGCAGCAGGGAAGTCAAAGCAGGGGCAAAGTTAGTGAAAATAGACAAATATGCGGTTGGGAGCTCATCTCTGTTGTATGTTGGTGGAGTGACTGAGGAATGATTGCTGAGACATAGGTATGTCGGACAAATACTGGTTCATTGGATATAGAGTCATAGAGGTTATCAGCCCAACTTAACCAAACTATTTCCAGATACACATGACTCGGTATTAAAGCGAGCAACATTCTCCCTCTTGACTGTTGGTCATGTGTCTCATATTATTAATGGGGTGTGCTATTTACACAGTCCCCCACATTAACCTTTGCAACCCTAATATTAGAAACTCAGGGTCAATATAACACAAGGTTGCAAACAGTCTGGTTTAGTCTCAGACGTTGTCAGGATGGGGGATGGAGTTAGTAGCCAGGAGCAGAGTTCGGAACAGGGACTGAAAACAATGGTTTAAATCTTCCCAGTGCTTAAATGGAAGAAACTTCCGCTCACGCAGTACTGGATGTCAGACAAACAGTCTGATCATTTAGGAACAAGGGAGAAGTCAAGAGAGGTGGTAGTGAGGTAGAACTGGAGAGAAGAATACATGTCTATGATTCTCATTCCCTTATCATGGAAAGTATCAAATCCCCCACTGCCTCCTTCCAACAGGGCAACAGAAGCGATTGGAAATTTAGTAATTGATGGACTGCAGATGTGGCCCCATATTGCACTATGCTACATTGATGCCTGCACCTTGATCTGATCAAAGTGAGGAACTTCCAATGGGGAGGAGCATTTGGGTTCCATTTCCTTCATTTCTTTCTTTCCGGCTTAGCCTTTGAAAAAAAATAAAATAAAGATTTCTGTTCTTTTCTCTTGAAAATACCTCAGCCAAGTGTGCATTCTTCACATGTAAAGCAACAGAGAGAATGTTGGCAGGCTCTTCAACTATTTAACATGGCAGTCAAACCCAATCCTGTCCTCACCCACTTTTAATCATGAATCAAAATATAGTAATCAGGAACGACAACTCTGTCTGATGTTTTTCTCCTTTTTCTAATGCAGTAACATTGAGTTCTCCATCATCTTGTCAGATCAGCCAACTCAACACAGACCACAGGTAAAAATGAGGACTTGACTGGTTCAATCTCATACTGATTGATTGATTGAGTCTTTTGCTGCTTTAAGTATTGTGGTAACAAAAGTACAATGTAGTCACTGCGACAATAAGGGCGAACCACAAGTTTACTCACTGCATTAGTATCAATATACTATAGGAAAAAATCTAACTTAAACAAACACTCTTTAATTCCTTTCAGAGTTAAGTTGTATGATGCTTTAAATGTGTTACCTTAACTGATTTCACACTGGAACTACCTGTACTTCATCTTTGCTCAAACTTAACTAGATAACCATCACCCAAGGCTTGAATTTTCAATCCAGTAGAGTCGGGACCTTTCTTGGCTTCACAAACCCGGTTATTTGGGATTTTCGATTGGGGGGGGGGGGGGGGGGGGGGGGGGGGGTCTGGGGGGCCTGGCGCAGGTGTCTGGGGAAGGCTTGGCTCAGTGCACTGGCACTTCGTCAAAGGTTTTTAAAAAAATAACATTAAAACAGAAAACAGTCTTCCAGCCCTCATCACCCCCACGCATCTTATGCCAACTTAATGCCAACTCATGCTCCCACCCACCACCCTTTGCCTTAACACCTACCATGTAAACTCACCAAGTATCCACCGTGGGCAGACCTCAGGAGCCATGCTGAGATTAAATAAAATAAAGTTTTAAAGGCCATGACAGTTTGACAGTTCCTCTGGACACTTCTGATAGTTCCTCTTGACAGCTCCAATGGGTTTATGCACTTTTTGCACACATTCATGGCCACTTTTGTAATCCAAAAGGGCACTTTATCTCTCCCAAAGGGCAGCTTATTTCTCCCAAAGGTCACCTAAACTTCTCCTCAGGACCATATCCACAGGGCTATCCTATCTCTCCAAAAGTACTGCATTTCTCCAAAGGACTCCGCAAAGTTTAGACCTGATCCTACAGGTCTAATCTACACATGTGGTGTTTCCCACTCCTGGCTAACAAAAATCACGACTTCAGATAGCTGCTGTTATATGGATAGCCTACTCCACAAAATACACATGAGCAAATCCTGACCCAGCCCCAACCATGCCCCCGTGAAAACGGTACGTTATGTGTTTAGGGGTGGGACTTCAGTTTTCAGGCTTGTTCTGTCATTTTCGCAATGATAGCAAAGATTCTCCATCATGATGAAAATTCAGGCCCAAGTCTTTAATTGCCCTACCGGGTGTTTTTCACAACAGAGATACGAGAAACATTTTGCGCAGCTGGAACTTTATGGAATACTAATGACAGTACCCGAGAATCAGTATATTAATGCCACTTTTGGCTTGGTCGTGTGCCTTCCATAGCTCACTGTGAAATAAGGATGCTGGATTCTTAGCACGAGAATGAAGAGGGCCATGTGGGTGTAGAATTTGGCACTCCCACCCAGAATCCAAGCCCCATCCTGCCTCCAGGCCATTTTCCCAGCGGTGGGATGGTAAATGGGCGGCAGGGCTACCTACCTGCAAGTGACAGGTAACCAATTCAGTTACTAAGGGTCCATTAAGGCCTGCTGTTGGAGGTCAACTGGAATCCCTGTGGAGTGGTTCCCCACCACCACCCACCACAGTGATGGCCCAAACGCAAAGGCCCTTTTTAATTTGAATTTTGATGGGGTTATACAACACCTCCTTTTGGGGCATCCTGCTGCTGCTGCTTCTTCAGTGTTGGAGGACCCCCCCCCCCCCCATGGCTCTCTAGTTTCAAGAGGCTACCTGACATCCTTAATTGAAAGGCAAGCCGATTAATCTGGCCCTTAATTGGCAAATTCTGGGAAAATCAAATTGAGTGTCTGTTTCCTACACGGCAGACTTCAGACCCAGGGATCAGAAATTTGCAGAAAAACATTTGCCTGAGCAGCCTGCCCTTTGTGTTTCAAATGTTCTGAATTGTCTGGGAGCCTATGAACCGTTGCTGAAGTGTGTGTTTTTACTTCTTGGCTACTAATTGTGCACAGTTGGTGTTCATTGTACCACAAATTTTTCATGGCTGAAACTCAGTGCACTGATATGTGGGGTGCGCGAATTGTAAAAGTGCAGGAAACACGATTAATCATTTACAGAATGCTTTCAGTGGATCTGAGGAAAATTAGCCCCACAATTGACAGCAAGTAGGACGATGGCGCCTGCAAGTCATGGCTGTCAGTTTGAGTTTAGCCCTCTTGACACCCTGGCACCAATATAAAACTGATTTTACTGTTGGAACTTCCTGCTTTATTTCTTCAAAAACTATGGAACGTTTCAATGTAGATCTTACCAAATTTGACAAAAAGCACACCCGTGGTTGAAACAGATTTTTGTCCATTTGTAGCGACGCATTGGAAATAACCAGTGTCTGTGGTATCAAGGTCCCGAATTCGGAGACGAGAACCATAATTAGTTAGTCGGTAGGATATTCTCCGTGGTTCTTGGACAACTGGTGCATCATTCTTCAGCCAGCGTATTGTAGGGGGTGGATTGCCAGACACTTTACAGTATAGTTCTGCAGTCTGGCCAAGTGAGGTTGTGATATTATTCATTGGCTCATCCAGGATTAGATAATAATCTGAAAAAGAATTTTACAAAAACATCTTTAGTTGCAGGTCAGCAAAGCAGTTCAATGAAGAAGGAGAAAATTAAAATATATTCAGTAACAAGAAAATCGAAGCACTGGTGAGATGATCAGTGAGTAACTCCATTGTGACATTTGGTACAGAGCCATACAAGCCACAAATGTTTTAGGTTGCATTCACTATCTCTGTATTGAATTAGTTGAATCAGTGTCATTTAACTAGAGAGAACAGTAACAAATATCAGTCAAATCTCCCAGAGTAGCATATTCACATTTGATTCTGGTTAAATATACTTGTGTCGATGTCAGCTGAGGAAAGGATTAGGCTGGGTTGTAATGATATTTACTAAATGGTATGAAATATAGCATATGTGAGGTCTCTGCGGTCAAACAGGAGGAATAAATTCTTAGCTCATGAAGAATGGGCACCCAGATGAGGTAATAAAAATTGTCTGGAGCTCCCAAAATGGTCCCCATCATAAATTAGTACCTTCAGTGACGAGTGAAACAAGAAGGACACAATGGAGAAAAAAAATAACTTTTTTTAAATAATGAAGGCAACTAACTTGCAAATAATGTAATCATGAAATCTTGATATCCATAGAAAGAAATTTCCTGGATTTGAAATATTTGACCCCTGTCTCAACATGTCCTTGTTTACAAACTTTCATCTCAGACCATTTAACCCGGGGTGTTTAGTTGTAATGTTGTAAAACACAGAGCAAAGAAAGGTAAATCTTCAAATCTGTTTAAAGTTTTCTTTCCCTCTATTTATCGCAAAACATGTTTGACTGCCAACTTCTCTAAAACCATCATTGCTTAAACGTTGCAGCTTGTACACCTCTTGGCAATGTTTTTAACTGCTTATTACTTTGGAAATTCCAAACACTTTGTTACTTTCTTTCAAGATGAGACACACTGCTCCACATGGGAACTACCACGTTCCAGATTCCACTGGCAAATCCAACAGAGTCATTCTATGGTAGTGAATCATCAGAGTTGCCTGAAGGTACAGCACATGCAAGGAGATTATTGGCAGGCTTATGAGAGTAAATTAAAATTTCAAAACCCCCGTAAACATGAGTCTTACAAATAATACAGACTGTCTGAGTTTTAATAGCACTGATTGTGTACTAATAAAACTAAGTATTCAATGAGGCAGATAACCACCCACCATTCTCTTGGAAGTTAGATCTTATGCCCTACTTATACTGGCTGCTTCCAGTACAACTAAGAAGCACTGCTGCTTTTAAGTTCCAGTCCGTAGCGCTATTTCTGTCCATCGTACTCTCCCCAGTTGTTGGGAACAGATCACTGTTTGAACCGCTCCATCATTGTCCTGTTTGGTCAGGCTGAACCACCAATGGCAGAAAGGTCACCAACAACTAAATTAATGTCCCTACTATGCATGTCATTGTACTTAGGTGGGTCTTAGCACCTTCAGAAATAGCAACACCACCACCAAGCTCTGCAGCAGTATCACACTGACTCAAAATGTTAACTCGGTTTTCTCACCATCAATGCTGCCAGAGCTGCTGTGTTTATCCGGCATTTCCTGCTTTTTACCATCAACATCTGGGTGGTAGCGATTCCAATTAACTGCAATGTAACCAACACCACAATTCTGGCCAATATATATCCTTCAACCATCATTACAGATTACCTGGGCATTTATCCTGTTGCTCTCTGTGGAACTTCCCTGCTTTTTTCAAATACTGCCGTGGGATCTTTTTAATAATAATCTTTATTGTCACAAATAGGCTTACATTAACACTGCAATGAAGTTACTGTGAAAAGCCCCGAGTCGCCACATTCCGGCGCCTGTTCGGGTACACCAGAGGGAGAATTCAGAATGTCCAAATTACCTAACAGCACGTCTTCCGGGACTTATGGGAGGAAACTGGAGCACCTGGAGGAAACCCACGCAGACACAGGGAGAAAGTGCAGACAGTGACCCATGCCAGGAATCGAACCTGGGACCCTGGAGCTGTGAAGCAACAGTGCTACCCACTGTTCTACCGTGCCGCCCCTTTATGTCCACCTGAGAAGGCTGACAAAGGCTTTGGTTTAATGTCTCATCTAAAATATCTCCAACAGTTCAACACTCCCTCAATACTGTACTGAAATGACTGCCTGGTTTATGTGTTCAAGTTTCTGGAGTTGAATCTGAACTCAGAGCCTTCTGACTCAGAGATGAGAGGACTATTGCTGAGCCAACGCTGGATGATAAGTTTGTTTCAGAGAGCCACAAGCTTTTTTCTCAATATCTTCCAGATAATTCTTGATTACAAAGAATGCAACTCAAGTGCTCTCTAACCACAGCTGCCATCTTGTTCAAATATCAGAGAGTTGATTTGCCAACATATGGAACATTCAGTAATTTATGATATTTAGGCATCAAAATGACACACAGAACCTGCCACCTCAGACAGAAATTCTTTGTACTGAACAACTGCAAGTTTTATTAAAATCAATTGGAAATTCTGTTCCGACCATATGCCACTGCTCCCCACCCCCAATTCACCCTGTTACTTTATGTTAAGAATTATGTTAACCCCAGAACAACCATTCTTTGTTTTATTACTCAAAGAAATCCTTTACACTCTCCACAGCAACTTTATGCAGAACATAAGCTAATTTCTCTGCTTGGTTTACGTTGGCAGGCATGTGCCCGAGTCTCTTCACTTCAGACTTATCTCAGGCTCAGCAGGGAATCTAGGCTATTACAGTAATATAATTTTAAATAATAATTCATAGATCTCAAGACACCCCAGGAAATTCTACTTCCGCCTGTCACATGTTTTTCTCCAGTTATGTGCTCTCATGGAGACAGGGCCATTCACTGATACATTTCTATATGTGTCAACTTGCGCACTTGACCTAAGCAGCCGTTATTTCTGTCTGCATCTGAATGGTGAATGCCGTTAGATGACTGGATGATTCAGGGTGTCACAGAAAAAAATGAAATTGCACTTATTTAGCATCTTTCACAATGTCAGAGTGTTTCAAACAACATTAAAGAGAACGGGGAGGATTCTCCCCTACCCAGCGGGGCGGGGGGTCCCGGCGTAATGCAGTGGCGGGAACCACTCCGGCGTCGGGCCACCCCAAAGGTGCGGAAGTCTCCGCACCTTTAGGGTCCAAACCCTCACCGGTTTCCGCTCCACCGGCTGGCGGGAAAGGCCTTGGCGCCACGCCAGCCGGGGCCGAAAGGTCTTCGCCGGGCGATGCGGTTCCCCACATGCACGTGAACGTCAGCGGCTGCTGACATCATCCCCGCGCCTGCGCAGGGGAGGGTGTCTCTTCCGCCTCCGCCATAGTGAAGACCATGGCGAAGGTGGAAGAAAAAGAGTGCCCCCACGGCACAGGCCCGCCGATCGGTGGGCCCCGATCGCGGGCCAGGCCACCATGGGGGCACCCCCCGGGGCCAGGTCGCCCCGCGCCCCCCCCCCCAGGACCCCGGAGCCCGCCCACGCCGCCTTGTCCCGCCGTTCAAAAGGTGGTTTAATCCACGCTGGCGGGACAGGCATTCCAGCAGCGGGACTTTGGCCCATCACGGGCCGGAGAATCAACGGGGGTGGGCCCGCCGACCGGCACGGTGCGATTCCCGCCCCCGCCGAATCTCTGGTGGCGGAGACTTCGGGACACGGCAGGAGCGGGATTCATGCCAGCCCCCGGCGATTCTCCGACCCGGCGGGGGGTCGGAGAATCCCGCCCAATAACACACATTTGAAATGTAGCGAACAACGACAGCCAATTTTGTGTACAGGAAGGACTACAATGAGATAAATGGCCAGATATTCTGGGCTGAATTTTCACTTACTGGAAGAGGTGGACCAGCAGCACGCAAGGCCACAATTCCCCGTCACTGGCTGGCTGGCCAGCTTGCTGCGTGTTCCACCAGAATCCCAGATTCAAAATACATCTGTGCAGAGGGATCTGGGTGTCTTTTTTCAGGAATCGCAGAAAGTCAGTATGCAGGTACAGCACGTAATAAAAAAAGGCAAATGGAATTTTAGCGTTTATTGCAAAAGGACTGGATTATAAAAGTAGAGAAGTGTTGTTGCAATTGTATAGGGTGTTGGTGAGACCACATCTGTGTATTGTGCCCAGTTTTGGTCTCCTTATTTGAGGAAGGATGTGGTGGCATTGGAGGCAGTTCAGAGGAGATTCATCAGATTGATTCCGGGGATGAAAGGGTTGACATATGAGGAAAGACTGAACAGTTTGGTTTATGCTCGCTGGAGTTTAGAAGAATGAGAGGGGATCTGATTGAGGTATATAACTGCTAAGAGGGATTGGTAAAGTAAACATACATCAAATGTTCCCCTTTATGGGGCAATCTAGAACGTGAGGTCACAGATATAGGTTGAGATAAGGAGGAACTATTTCTCGCAGTGGGTGGTGAATCTGTGGATACTACTGCCCCATATTGCGGTGGAGTCTGATTCATTAAATGGTTTAAAGAAAGAGGTAGATATATTTCTGATTTTAAAAACATGGTTAAAGGGATATGGGGAACAGCAGGGAGGTCGGTTTGAGACCAGGAAAACAAATCAGCCAAAACAGGCCAGCACAGCGGTAAGCACTGTGGCTTCACAGCTCCAGAGTCCCAGGTCTGATTCTGGACTTGGGTCACTGTCTGCGCGGAGTCTGCATGTTCTCCCAGTGACTGCGTGGGTTTCCTCCCACAGTCCAAAGATGTGCAGGTTAGGTGGATTGGCCATGATGAATTGCCCCTTAGTGTCCAAAAGGTTAGGTGGGGATATGGGGTGGGGATGTGGACTTAGGTAGGGTGCCGGTGCAGACTCGATGGGCTGAATGGCCTTATTCTGCACTGTAAATTCTATGATTCTATGATCTGATTGAATGGCGGAACAAGCTTGAAGGGCTGACTTGCCTACTTCTGCTCCTAATATACATAGAAAATAGAAGTAAGGGAGACCAATTAGCCCTTTAAGCCTACTACGCCATTCATTATGATCATGGCTAATCATCAAATTTAATAGACTGATCCCACCTTCCCCCCACATCCCTTTAGCCCCAAGGACTATATCCAATTCCTTCTTGAAATCACACATAGTTTGGCCTCAACTACGTTCTGTGATAGTGAATTCCATAGATTCACCACTCATTCTTTATTCCCCAGATTAATGTTAAGAATTGCTAGGGCGGCACAGTGGTTAACACTGCTGCCTCACGGCGCCAAGGTCCCAGGATCAGTCCCGGCCCTGGGTCACTGTCGGTGTGTGTGGGTTTCACCCCCAAAACCCAAAGATGTGGGTGGATTGGCCACACTAAATTATGGATTGTTCTCCTGTGTCTCTCTAAGTTAGGGGAGAGGGGAGTGATGGCCCAGTGGATGGTTGGGAAGGCTTCATAAATATCTTGTGTACGCCATAAACCCTGGATGTAAATTATTGGTCCCACCTTACAGCATCTGCGGGGAGCCTTCTCCCAGGGCCAGGCCTGGGTTATAAATTGGGTTCATATTCTCTGGAGTTTAGAAGAATGAAGCATAAACTCATTGAAACATGCAAAATTCTGAAGGGGCTTGATGGAGTACACACTGCGAGATTGTTTCTATTGGTCAGGAAATCTAAAACATGGGGGCAAAGTCTCAGGGTAAGGGACCCAACATTTACAACTGAGAGGAGGATAAATGTTTTCATACAATACATACATAAATACGAACAAGGAAGAGTAGGCCAATCAGCCCCTCGAGCCTACTCCACCATTTAAGAAGATCATGGCTGATTAGATAGTACCTTAAATCTGCATCCCACGTTCCCTCAAGAACCTATCACCCCTTTGCTTACCAAGAATCTATCCACCTCTGCCTGGGGTGGCATGGTTGCACAGTGGGCAGCACTGTTGCTTCACACGCCAGGATCCCAGGTTCGATTCCCGACTTGGGTCACTGCCTGTGTGAAGTATGCACGTTCTCCCAGTGTCTGCGTGGGTTTTCTCCGGGTGCTCCAGTTTCCTCCCACAAGTGCCAAAATAATAATAATAATCATCACTTATTGTTACAAGTAGGCTTCAATGAAGTTACTGTGAAAAGCCCCGAGTTGCCACATTCCGGCGCCTGTTCGGGGAGGCCGGTACGGGAAAGATATGCTTGTTAGGTGAATTTGACATTCTGAATTCTCCCTCTGTGTACCCGAACAGGTGCTGGAATGTGACGACTATGGGCTTTTCACAGTAACTTCTTTGCAGTGTTAACGTAAGTCTACTTGTGACACTACTAATGATTATTATTAAAAATATTCAAAGTCTCTGCTTCCACAACCTTTTCAGGAATAGAGTTCCAAGGATTCACAACCCTCAAGAGAAAATGTCATCCCATCCCTGTTTTAAATGGGTGACCCCTAGTTTGAGATTCCCTCACAAGGGGAAACATCCTCTCCACATCCATCCTGTTAAGATCCTACAGCATGTTATAGGTTTAAATCAAGTCACTTCTTATCCTTCTATACTCTAGTGAAAAAAAGCCTAATGTATCTAACTTTTCCTTATGAGACAACATGCCCGTTCCTGGTATTAATCTAATAGTGTTTTTCAAACTATTTTGCCACGGGACCCATTTTTACCAACTGGCCATCGTTCGTGACCCACAGCAGCCAACCTTCGGGGTCCATGCCGGCCGACCTTTGCGACCCACCCTTTAATGTGGCAGGAGAGCCTGCTTGGTCCTCACGATCTCACTTGCTTTGTGATTCAATGTTACATTTCTGATAATGACTTCAGCTGATGATTTAAGATCTCACTGCATCCTTGAAAAAAAATCAAGAGGTTTGTCCTTGAAATCGTCATGTTTAGTCTTCAAACGCCTTTAAAGTTTTGAGGGTTATAAACTCTCATTTGCCAGTGCTTCCCCACATATATCACACATGAACTTTGAATCCTGATTTTCAGTGGCACAGTTAATAACCCATACCTCATCATCATTATGCTACTTTCAGCTTCTTCTTCTTGGGTTGTTCACCACAGGCCCTGGAATTCACACCAGCACTGCTGGCAGCTGCAAAATGGAGGAATCGCTCTCGCGCCCAGAACATGTGACCTGCTCTCCGCCGCTGCTTCCAGTGAGCGGACTCTGTCATTTGCTGAAAGAAACTGGCCCTGTACAGGGCGCTGATGTCAGGAGGAGGCGGTCCACCCCGTTGGGCTCCGGGCCTGCGCACTGCTTGATCCAGCACGCATGCGCGGGATGGCCGGCAATCTCAAACGTCCGTCCTGGCTGACAGTTTTGAAAGCCAGTTGCGGCCGTTTGACGTTCCTCCTGCGATCGGGAACGCCATGACCGAACGTGCCGTGACCCTCCCGAAACCTGCCCATGACCCAACCGCGGACCACGACCCTGAGTTTGAAAACGACTGTCTAGTAAACCTTCTTTGAACTGCTTCCATCACATTTATATCCTTCCTTAAATAAAGTGACCAATACTCAATCAGCTCTCCAGATATGGTCTCACTGATAATCTATATGACTGAAACATTATCTCCTTACTTTTGTAGGGGTTTTTCACAGTAACGTAATTGCAGCAGACTTGTGACATTAATAAAGAGTATCATTATTATTACTCAATTTACCTCGCAATAAATTATAACATTCTATTAACTTTCCTAATTACTTGTTGTATCTGCTTACTAGCCTTTTGTGATTTTTTTTCTTCATTCACGGGACGCGGTCGTCGCTGGTTATGCCAGCATTTATTGCCCATCCCTAATTGTCCTTCAGAAGGTGGTGAGTTGCCTTCTGGAACTGCTGCAGTCCCTGAGTTGTAGGTACACCCACAGTGCTGTTAGGGAGGGAGTTCCAGGATTTTGACCCAGTGACAGTGGAGGAACGGCGATATATTTCTAAGTCGGGGTGGTGAGTGACTTAGAGGGGAACCTCCTGGTGGCGGTGTTCCCATGTATATGCTGCTCTGTCCTTCTAGATGGTAATAATCATGGGTTTGGAAAGCGCTGCCTGGGGATTCATGCACTAAGACATCCAGAATCCTCTGCAGCTCAGTGCTCTGCAATCACTCACCCTTTAGATAATGGGCTTCAATTTTATTCTTTGCCAAATTGGGCAATTTAACATTTTCCCACATTATACTCCATTTGCCAGATCGCTGCCCATTTACTTAACCTATCTCTATCTTTCAGTAGCCTCCTTAAGTCCTCTTCACAACTTACTCTCCTACCTGTTTATGCATCATTAACAAATTTGGCAATCATCCCATCTGTCCCTTCGTCCACGTCATTTATATAAATTATAAACAGTTGAGGTCCCAGCACTGATCCCTCTGACACACCACTCGTTACATCTTGTCAACCTGAAAAAGGCCCATTTATTGGATTGGATTGGATTTGTTTATTATCATGTGTACCGAGATACAGTGAAAAGTATTGTTCTGCATACAGTTCAAGCAGATAATTCCGTACATGAAAAGAAAATACATAGGGCAAACATACAATACACAATGTAAATACATAGACACAGGCACCGGGTGAAGCATACAGGAGTGTAGTACTACTCAGCAGAGAAGATGTGTGAAGATCATGGCTGATCTTTTGTGGACTCAGCTCCACTTTCCGGCCCGAACACCATAACCCTTAATCCCTTTATTCTTCAAAAAACTATCTATCTTTATCTTAAAAACATTTAATGAAGGAGCCTCTACTGCTTCACTGGGCAAGGAATTCCATAGATTCACAACCCTTTGGGTGAAGAAGTTTTTTCCTAAACTCAGTCCTAAATCTACTTCCCCTTATTTTGAGGCTATGCCCCCTAGTTCTGCTTTCACCCGCCAGTGGAAACAACCTGCCCGCATCTATCCTGTCTATTCCCTTCATAATCTTATATGTTTCAATAAGATCCCCCCTCATCCTTCTAAATTCCAACGAGTACAGTCCCAGTCTACTCAACCTCTCCTCGTAATCCAACCCCTTCAGCTCTGGGATTAACCTAGTGAATCTCCTCTGCACACCCTCCAGTGCCAGTACGTCCTTTCTCAAGTAAGGAGACCAAAACTGGACACAATACTCCAGGTGCACTAACACTAACACCTTATACAATTGCAGCAGAACCTCCCTAGTCTTAAACTCCATCCCTCTAGCAATGAAGGACAAAATTCCATATGCCTTCTTAATCACCTGTTGCACCTGTAAACCAACTTTTTGCGACTCATGCACTAGCACACCCAGGTCTCTCTGCACAGCAGCATGTTTTAATATTTTATCATTTAAAAAATAATCTCTTTTGCTGTTATTCCTACCAAAATGGATAACCTCACATTTGTCAAAATTGTATTCCATCTGCCAGACCCTAGCCCATTCACTTAGCCTATCCAAATCCCTCTGCAGACTTCCAGTATCCTCTGCACTTTTTCCTTTACCACTTATCTTAGTGTCGTCTGCAAACTTGGACACATTGCCCTTGGTCCCGAACTCCAAATCATCTATGTAAATTGTGAACAGTTGTGGGCCCAACACTGATCCCTGAGGGACACCACTAGCTACTGATTGCCAACCAGAGAAACACCCATTAATCCCCACTCTTTGCTTTCTATTAATTAACCAATCCTCTATCCATGCTACTACTTTCCCCTTAATGCCATGCATCTTTATCTTATGCAGCAACCTTTTGTGTGGCACCTTGTCAAAGGCTTTCTGGAAATCCAGATATACCACATCCATTGGCTCCCCGTTATCTACCACACTGTTAATGTCCTCAAAAAATTACACTAAATTAGTTAGGCACGACCTGCCCTTTATGAACCCATGCTGCGCCTGCCCAATGGGACAATTTCCATCCAGATGCCTCGCTATTTCTTCCTTGATGATAGATTCCAGCATCTTCCCTACTACTGAAGTTAAGCTCACTGGCCTATAATTACCTGCTTTCTGCCTACCTCCAGTGACAGTAGTGTCACGTTTGCTAATTTCCAATCCGCCGGGACCACCCTAGACTCTAGTGAATTTTGGTAAATTATCACTAGTGCATTTGCAATTTCCCCAGCCATCTCTTTTAGCACTCTGGGATGCATTCCATCAGGTCCAGGAGACTTGTCTACCTTTAGCCCCATTAGCTTGCCCATCACTACCTCCTTGGTGATAACAATCCTCTCAAGGTCCTCACCTTTCATAGCCTCATTTCCATTAGTCACTGGCATGTTATTTGTGTCTTCCACTGTGAAGACCGACCCAAAAAACCTGTTCAGTTCCTCAGCCATTTCTTCATCTCCCATTATTAAATCTCTCTTCTCATCCTCTAAAGGACCAATATTTACCTTAACCACTCTTTTTTTGTTTTATATATTTGTAGAAACTTTTACTATCTGTTTTTATATTCTGAGCAAGTTTACTCTCATAATCTATCTTACTCTTCTTTGTAGCTTTTTTAGTAGCTTTCTGTTGCCCCCTAAAGATTTCCCAATCCTCTAATCTTCCACTGATCTTTGCTACTTTGTATGTTTTTTCCTTCAATTTGATACTCTCCCTTATTTCCTTAGATATCAACGGTCGATTTTCCCTCTTTTTACCGTCCTTCCTTTTTGTTGGTATAAACCTTTGCTGAGCACTGTGAAAAATCGCTTGGAAGATTCTCCACTGTTCCACCATAAAATCTTTGCTCCCAGTCTACCTTAGCTAGTTCTTCTCTCATCCCATTGTAATCTCCTTTGTTTAAGCACAAAACACTAGTGCTTGATTTTACCTTCTCACCCTCCATCTGTATTTTAAATCCCACCATATTGTGATCGCTCCTTCTGAGAGGATCCCTAACTATGAGATCCTGAATCAATCCTGTCTCATTACACAGGACCAGATCTAGGACCGTTTGTTCCCTTGTAGGTTCCATTACATACTGTTCTAGGAAACTATCGCGGATACATTCTATAAACTCCTCCTCAAGGCTGCCTTGACCGACCTGGTTAAACCAATCGACATGTAGATTAAAATCCCCCATGAGAACTGCTGTACCATTTCTACATGCATCAGTTATTTCTTTGTTTATTGCCTGCCCCACCATAATGTTACTATTTGGTGGCCTATAGACTACTCCTATCAGTGACATTTTTGCCTTACTATTCCTGATTCCCACCCAAATGGATTCAACCTTATCCTCCATAGCACCGATGTCATCCCTTACTGTTGCCCGGATGTCATCCTTAAATAACAGAGCTACACCACCTCCCTTACCATCCACTCTGTCCTTCCGAATAGTTTGATACCCTCGGATATTTAATTCTCAGTCGTGACCATCCTTTAACCATGTTTCAGTAATGGCCACTAAATCATAGTCATTCACGATGATTTGCGCCATCAACTCATTTACCTTATTCCGAATACTACGCGCATTCAGGTAAAGTACACTTATGTTGGCTTTTTTACCTCTGTTCTTAATCTTAACACCTCGATCAGTAACCTCTCCTAAGTTATATTTACTCTTAATCTTTCTCCTAATTTTCCTTGTCGTTGAACCCATATCTTCATGTAACAACCTGCCGCGTCGCTTAACATTAATGTTTTCACTTCCCGTTTTATTCCTTTTAGACTTCCTGGTCCTATTCACTGAGCTCCCCTCAGTCACTGTACCTTGTACTGTCACCCTTTTTGATTTTTGATTATGGCTTCTCTGCCTTACACTTTCCCCCTTACTGCCTTTTGTTTCTGTCCCTGTTTTACTACCTTCCAACGTCCTGCATCGGTTCCCATCCCCCTGCCACATTAGTTTAAACTCTCCCCAACTGCTCTAGCAAACTGCCCCTAGGACATCGGTTCCAGTCTTGCCCAGGTGCAGACCGTCCGGTTTGTACTGGTCCCACTTCCCCCAGAACCGGTTCCAATGTCCCAGGAATTTGAATCCCTCCCTCTTGCACCATCTCTCGAGCCACGCATTCATCCTCTCTATCCTGGCATTCCTACTCTGACTAGCTCGTGGCACTGGTAGCAATCCTGAGATTACTACCTTTGAGGTCCTACTTTTTAGTTTAACTCCTAACTCCCTAAATTCAGCTTGTAGGACCTTGTCCTGTTTTTTACCTATATCGTTGGTGCCTATGTGCACCACGACAGCTGGCTGTTCACCCCCCCCCCCCCCCCCCCCCCCAGAATGTCCTGCAGCCGCTCCGAGACATCCTTGAGCGGATGATTACCCTTGTTGGACATTCTAGAATGGGTAGCCATTGCTTAGGCTAAGGGATGGCTGTGGGGTTGGGGGGGGGGGGGTGGTGGTTTTGGCCATGATTGTGAGGGCAGAGTGGACAGGTAGAACAAGTGGGGCAGCAAGTGTGGGGGGAGGGGCTGGCAACTCAGTTAGGCACAAGGTGCCCGAACAGGAGGGAAATCCCCAAGCCCACAGTCAGGCTACCAGTGAACAATGAGCAGTCCCGTCACGTTGTGTGAACGTTCACTGATAAAATACCAGCAGCGGTGAGGGGAGACCTTTAAGTGACCCTTAATTGGTCATTTAAGGGCTTCAATTGCCGTAAGGGTGGGCAGGCCACCTGAAAGCTCCAAAGCTACTGGTAAAATTCCAGCAGAGAATTTCAACAGCAACGCACTTCCTGCCATGCCACCCAATTTTCTGCCCTCTTTGGCTGCCAGTCTGCTCCTAAGGGAGCATAAAATTCCAGCCAATATTTCAGTGAATGATTGGTCAACCGAGCAACTCCCGAGGAAAATGGTGGAAGTAGTTAGTATGGATTCATTAAGATGCAAATTAGATAGATTTCATTCAGAAAATACCAGCTTGGGATAGAGAGTAATTTGAAACAATAGCTGACGAAACGCTAACTTTGGATCCACGACTCGCAACGCTCCCCCACCACTGGGGTTTTCCTCACATCATGTCTGGGTCTACTGTAGTCTAACTGATAGTGATTGGTTGCTATAATTAGTTCTCAACTACATTATTGATGTATTCTGCAGCTACCAGGATAGTAGAAAGCAAATGAGTTGGACCTTGCTGCCATTTTATCGTTCAGTGAGTCTTGTGTTCAGCGGCAAAGGAGATCAGGATCAAAACTGAAACCTTCCTGTTTTTGTACCACATTTAAACCAATATATTTAATCTCAAATCACTGGGATGATTATTTCTTGCCAAGTTCTGTAACTGACGCTCAAGCATCCTGCCCTTTATCTAACTCATGGCAATTCTTGTTTTCTCAACCGCCATTGCCTCTTGATCTCTCAAGTTCTTGATAAAAAATGTTTTACTTTAAAATTTCATGGAACTGCCATTTCTCCTCAAAGTCAAAAGCTCACATCCCCCCTTTCTACTCTGGTCGAGTTTCAAAACCTTTTTTTGTTGCTTTAAATAGCAGATCTCAAAAAACCTTTCTGGTTTTTGCATTAAAAGGAAAATCAATACTTGCTACCAAAGGTTTATGCCCTCTCCTCTGCCTTTTCTCGTTTATTTGAGGGGTTAGATTCTCCCTCTCTACTTTTGATGCCCTCAAAAACACTTAAAGCTCTATTTAAAATTATAGCGCTATTTACATTGTGCTTAAGTAAAATAATGAAAATACATTTAAGGATCTTTCGTAAGGCTACTGTGCACCTTCCCTGATGTGGCTCATCACCATAATTGTAGGTCAACTGTTAATGGGTAACATCATTAAATAAGTAACTAGGTGTTCGGTGAAGCTTCAATAAGCAATGGTGCTCCCCAAGGTGGGCCTGCACCACACAGATTGTTGCAGTTGTGTACATTTAAGCAGGGGCAGGCTGGTTCCTCAGCATTCTTTGGCATTCTCTCAAAATACAGTGTTACAGAACCACTGATGGGTGCATCAGGGGATTCTCATAATTTCCCAAATGACTAGCCTGCCCTGCAATAAAAACGGATTCCATATTCAAACCTGAGTGAGCACATCTAAGCCAGGTATGCAACACCTGGGGCAGGATTCTCCGAAATGGAGGCAGAGTGTTCGCGCCGTCGTGAACGCCGTCGAGGTTCACGATGGCGCGAAACGGCCCCTATCCCGACCGATTCAGGGCCCGATAATGGGCTAGGAGCGGCGCCGCGTCATTTACACACGCAAGGCCTTGGCGCCGCGTAAAGGCAGCACCGCATGCATGATGCGGCCGGCGCCGCATAACTGGCATCATCCGCGCATGCGCGGGTTGGCCGGCGCCAACCCGTGCATGCGTGGTTGCCGTCCTCTCCGAGTCCGCCCCGCAAGAAGATGTCAGACGGATCTTGCGGAAGAAAGGAGGTCCTCCTTCAGAGAGGCCGGCCCGACGATCAGTGGGCACGATCGTGGGCCAGAGCCCATTTGAGGCCCCCCCGGTGCTGGATCTCCCCCCCCCCCTCCCCGCAGGCCGGCCCCCAGCGTTCCCGCGCTGTTCCCGCCGGCAGCGACCAGGTGTGGATGGCGGCGGGGCGAACCCGCCGTTTTGGGCAGGCCGCTCGGCCCATCCGGGCCTGAAAATAGCAGGGGTGCCGGAGAATCGCCATTTTGGGTATCTCGGGTGATTCTCCGGCCTGCGCCGCGCGGAGCTCGACGGGGCCGTTCTTGCCGCTTGGGAGAATCGCGGGAGGGTGTCTGACCGGCGTTGCGGGAAAATTTGGCGACCCAGGCGATTCTCCCAACCGGCGTGGGAGCGGAAAATCGCGTCCCTGTTCTTCACATTGTCATGATATGCAAACATGCAACCAATGAACACTCAGAATAGGACACAACCAATGGGCAGTTAGGACACTCAGGGGTGGCATCACCACAAGGGGGCATGACATAAACGCTATAAAAGGGATGAGGCACTCACACCCTGCCTCTTTCCACAGACAGACATCTAGAGAGTTCGACAGGGTTGATCAGCAGCATCACACCCCAGCACGTGGCTTAGAGCAAGCTGATACAGTTAGACTGAGTTACTACAGTTAGATTAGCAGAGAGTCAAACTCATTTGAGAACTGTGTTAATAGTTCATTAAACACGTTGAACTCATTTCAGAGGCTGGAGCATCCTTTGGAGATAGTGACCACAATTCGATTATGTTTACTTTAGTGATGGAAAGGGATAGGTATATACCACAGGGCAAGAGTTATATCTGGGGGAAAGGCAATTATGATGCGATGAGGCAAGACTTAGGATGCATCGGATGGAGAGGAAAACTGCAGGGGATGGGCACAATGGGAGTATGGAGCTTGTTCAAGGAACAGCTACTGCGCGTCCTTGATAAGTATGTACCTGTCAGGCAGGGAGGAAGTGGTCAAGCGAGGGAACCGTGGTTTACTAAAGCAGTCGAAATACTTGTCAAGAGGAAGAAGGAGGCTTATGTAAAGATGAGACATGAAGGTTCAGTTAGGGCGCTCGAGAGTTACAAGTTAGCAAGGAAGGACCTAAAGAGAGAGCTAAGAAGAGCCAGGAGGGGACATGAGAAGACTTTGGCAGGTAGGATCAAGGATAACCCTGAAGCTTTCTATAGATATGTCAGGAATAAAAGAATGACTAGGGTAAGAGTAGGGCCAGTCAAGGACAGTAGTAGGAAGTTGTGCTTGGAGTCCGAGGGGATAGGAGAGGTGCTAAATGAATATTTTTTGTCAGTATTCACACAGGAAAAAGACAATGTTGTTGAGGAGAATACTGAGATTCAGGCTACTAGACTAGAAGGGCTTGAGGTTCATAAGGAGGAGATGTTCGCAATTCTGGAAAGTGTGAAAATAGATAAGTCATCTGGGCCGGATAGGATTTATCCTAGGATTCTCTGGGAAGCTAGGGAGGAGATTGCTGAGCCTTTGGTCTTGATCTTTAAGTCATCTTTGTCTACAGGAATAGTGCCAGAAGACTGGAGGATAGCAAATGTTGTCCCCTTGTTCAAGAAGGGGAGTAGAGACAACCCCGGTAACTATAGACCAGTGAGCCTTACTTCTGTTGTGGGCAAAGTCTTGGAAAGGTTTATAAGAGATAGGATGTATAATCATCTGGAAAGGAATAATTTGATTAGAGATAGTCAACACGGTTTTGTGACGGGTAGGTCGTGCCTCACAAACCTTATTGAGTTCTTTGAGAAGGTGACCAAACAGGTGGATGAGGGTAAAGCAGTTGATGTGGTGTATATGGATTTCAGTAAAGCGTTTGATAAGGCTCCCCACGGTAGGCTACTGCAGAAAATACGGAGGCATGGGATTCAGGGTGATTTAGCAGTTTGGATCAGAAATTGGCTAGCTGGAAGAAAAAAGGGTGGTGGTTGATGACAAATGTTCAGACTGGAGTCCAGTTACTAGTGGTGTACCACAAGGATCTGTTTTGGGGCCACTGCGGTTTATCATTCTTATAAATGACCTGGAGGAGGGCGTAGAAGGATGGGTGAGTAAATTTGCAGATGACACTAAAGTCGGTGGAGTTGTGGACAGTGCGGAAGGATGTTACAAGTTACAGAGAGACATAGATAAGCTGCAGCGCTGGGCTGAGAGGTGGCAAATGGAGTTTAATGCAGAAAAGTGTGAGGTGATTCATTTTGGAAGGAATAACAGGAAGACAGAGTGCTGGGCTAATGGCAAGATTCTTGGTAGTGTGGATGAGCAGAGAGATCTCGGTGTCCATGTACATAGATCCTTGAAAGTTGCCACCCAGGTTGAGAGGGTTGTTAAGAAGGCGTGTGGTGTGTTAGCTTTTATTGGTAGAGGGATTGAGTTTTGGAGCCATGAGGTCATGTTGCAGCTGTACAAAACTCTGGTGCGGCCGCATTTGGAGTATTGCGTGCAATTCTGGTGGCCGCATTATAGGAAGGATGTGGAAGCATTGGAAAGAGTGCAGAGGAGATTTACCAGAATGTTGCCTGGTATGGAGGGAAGATCTTATGAGGGAAGGCTCAGGGACTTGAGGCTGTTTTCGTTAGAGAGAAGAAGATTAAGAGGTGACTTAATAGAGGCATACAAGATGATCAGAGGATTGGATAGGGTGGACAGTGAGAGCCTTTTTCCTCAGATGGTGATGTCTAGCTCAAGGGGACATAGCTTTAAATTGAGGGGAGATAGATATAAGACAGATGTCAGAGGTAGGTTCTTTACTCAGAGAGTAGTAAGGGCGTGGAGTGCCCTGCCTGCAACAGTAGTGGACTTGTCAACACTAAGGGCATTCAAATGGTCATTGGATAGACATATGGACGATAAGGGAATAGTGTAGAGGGTTTTAGAGTGGTTTCACAGGTCGGCGCAACATCGAGGGCTGAAGGGCCTGTACTGCGCTGCATTGTTCTATGTTCTATGTTTAGTTAAGACTGTATCAAGTAGCAGCCGTGTTATCCGAAGCAGCATAACACAACATGGTACCAGGAGTGACTGTTCAAACTATTTAGTTCAACTCAGCAAGATCCGTGACAACCAGCTACTGAATACAGGCACAATGGACAAGATTCAGGCTCCTCATCAGCTCAGGACCACCGGCAATCTTAGTGCCAACTGGCGATCATTCAAGCAGAAATTTCAACTGTACGTGGCGGCATCTGACCTCAATGGCGCGACCGATGCTCAGAAGATAGCTCTTCTACTCACCACTGCGGGTAACCATGTGATAGAGATCTTCAATCCCTTTCACTTTTCCGAAGGGCAGGACAAAACAAAGTACCAAACCATCCTGGACAAATTCGACAGCCACTGCGAGGTGGACACCAACAAAATCTTCGAGCGCTACATCTTCAAGCAGAGGATGCAAGGTACAGACGAATCCTTCAACTCATATCTAACTAACCTTCCGACTGCTAGCGGAATCCTGCAACTTTGGTGATATCACTGACTCCATGATCAGAGACCAAAACGTTTTTGGAGTCCATTCTGAATCTCTGTGAGAGCAACTGTTGAAAATCAAGCACATGACCCTGCCAGTCGCGATTGAAACGTGTACTGTGCATGAGCACTCTAAAAATCGCTATTCACAGTACAAAACGGCAGAAAGTGAAAAACAAGCCTCCCACGAGGTGGAGAGCGTTCAGGCCATCTCCCAGATGCAGCGCCTCCACATTGACGAAAGCGGCCATTTCACGCGCTCTTCCCGGGGCCCGACGCATGCGCAATGCGATCGGGAACACTAAGTGGCCGAAAACGGCACTACGCAGGTGCAGACGTCTGAGAGCCACACCGCGCATGCGCAACGACGCACTGAGCATCATGACGTGTGTGAACTGTGGCACTGCCCATTTTTTAAAAAAGTGCCCTGCAAGAGGCAAACACTGCTTAAACTGTGGGAAGCCAAACCACTCTGCAGCCCTGTGCAGATCTGCACCACCAGTCAGGAGCCAGTGCTCCCAATTCTGACAGCGGCGCATCAGAAATGTGCAACACCGAATGCATGACTCTGATCCAGGCAGTGCGACGGATCCAGATGATGAATACCTGGACAACACTTACCGAGTGGGCATTATTTCTAAGTGCGAATACGTCACACCGGACACATTGCAAGTCCAATCAATCCTGGCCGTGGATTCTGAGGACAAATGGCATGCAGTGATGAAGGTCAACCACTGCCCCATCCAGTTCAAACTGGACACGGGTACCTCCGCCAACCTGATTCGCAGGTGGATCTCAAGAGAATCAAGAAGCCCCCCACAATCCTTCCAGCTGCCTGCAAACTCCTGGACTACAATGGAAACGCAATCAAGGCACTGGGGTCCTGCCATCTGCAAGTGTCCAGCCGACACACACAAGCAAGCTTACGCTTTGAGATTGTTAAACCAGACAGGGCGTCCCTGCTAGATGCGCACCCCTGCAAGCAACTGAACCTCATTCAAAGGGTCTACACCACAACGCCGTCCCATTTGGATCTTCAGGCCAGCATTGACGACATCCTAACCCAGTACCCAGATGTATTTAGCGGGATGGGCACGCTGCCGTACGTGTACAAGATTCTACTGCAGTCTGACGCCAAGCCAGTGGTCCACACACCACGACGTGTCCCGGCTCCACTGAGAGAGCGCCTGAAGACAGAGCTCACGAGTCTACAACAAAAACGCATCATCTCCAAGGTCACTGAACCAACCGACTGGGTCAGCTCGATGGTGTGCGTAAAGAAGCCTTCGGGTGACCTACGCTTCTGCATTGACCCCAAGGATCTAAACAAAAACATTATGCGGGAACATTACCCCATCCTGAAGAGGGAAGAAATCACGAGAGATGGCACACGCGCGCTTCTTCACAAAATTGGACGCATCCAAAGGATTTTGGCAATTCCAACTTGTAGAATCCAGTAGAAGGCTCTGCACCTCCAACACGCCTTTTGGCAGATTCTGCTACAACCGAATGCCATTTGGCATTATCTCGGCATCAGAGATTTTCCATGGCATCATGGAACAGATGATGGAGGGAATAGAAGGGGTTCGTGTCTACGTTTATGATATCATAATCTGGTCCACAACCCCAGAGGAACATGTGTCGCGACTCAAGAAAGTATACCGACGCATACATGAACATGGCCTCCAGCTAAACAGGTCCAAGTGCTGTTTTGGGACATCTACGCTGAAGTTCCTGCGCGATCAGATTTCGCAACACAGTGTGCGCCTGGACACAGACAAAATTAAAGCCATCGAGGCAATGAAAGTCCCCGAGGACAAGAAGGCAGTACTGCGCTTCCTGGGAATGGTCAATTTCCTTGGCAAGTTCATCCCGAATTTGGCCACACACACCACGGCCCTATGCAACCTGGTGAAAAAATCAACCGCCGTTGAGTGGAAGACGGAGCACCGAACAGAGTGGCTGGAGCTTTAAGCCAAGCTCACCACTGCGCCCGTCCTTGCATTCTTTGACCCAGACGGAGAGACCAAGATATCCACAGATTGCGAGTCAGGATGGCATTGGGGCGGTGTGGCTTCAAAGAGACGACACGTCATCCTGGGTACCAGTAGCATACGCGTCACGGGCAATGACACTCACTGAGACCAGATATGCGCAGATTGAGAAGGAGTGTTTAGGCCTTCTCACCGGCATCCTCAAATTTCATGATTACGTCTATGGCTTGCCAACATTTACTGTTGAGACGGATCATAGGCCTCTGGTCCACATCATCCAAAAGGACCTGAACAACATGACGCCTCGTTTGCAGAGAATTCTGCTCAAACTCCGGAGGTATGATTTCAATTTGATGTACACACCTGGCAAGGAGCTCATCAACGCCGATGCATTGTCCCGCTCCGTCAACTCGCCCAGTGAACCACTGAAGATCATCCAGCACATTGAATTGCAGGTACAACTGCGTGCAAGCACTCTCCCAGCAACAGATGAGAAGAGACGGCCAAAGACCCCCTGTTGCAGCGAGTCATCCACAACCTCAGCAATGGCTGGCAGAAAGGGCAATGCCCTCAATTCTACAACATCAAGGACGACCAGACGCTGATCGACGGCATCCTGCTCAAGCTGGACAGGATAGTGATCCTGCTACATCTCCAGAACATGGTGCTGCGGCAGATTCATGAGGGACACCTGGGCGTAGAAAAATGCCGACACAGGGCCCGGCAAGCTGTCTACTGGCCCGGCATCAACCAGGACATCACAGACAGGGTCCTGAACTTCGAAACCTGTCAGAGGTTCCAACCTGCGCAGAGCAAGGGGACGCTCCAACCATATGACCTAGAGACCTCTCCGTGGTCCAAGGTTGGCATTGACCTATTCCACGCGAATGGTCGCAACTCTATCTTAATCATCAATTACTTTTCGAACTATCCTGAGGTGCTGAAGCTGCCAGACCTCACCTCACAGAACGTCATCAAAGCGTGTAAAGAGACATTCTCACAGCATGGCATCCCGAACACCGTCATGAGCGACATTGGCCTGTGTTTCCATAGTCGAGAATGGTCCACGTTTGCCAAGAGCTACAATTTCAGGCAGGTCACCTCCAGTCCGCACTATCCGCAGTCCAATGGCAAAGTCGAAAAAGGGGTGCACATCGTTAAGCAGCTCATCCACAAGGCCTTGGACTCCGCTTCTGACATACATCTTGCACTACTTGCGTACCAGGCGACTCCCTTGTCCACTGGCATGTCGCCAGCTAAATTCCTGATGAACAGGGACCTGCGGACGACACTTCCAGCCATACACCTGCCCAACCTTGATCACCTCCCGGTGCTGTAGAAGATGCAGCAGCTTCGCGACAGCCAGAAGCAGGGCTATGACACACATGCCACCGATCTGGACGTGCTATCCCCGACAGACACTGTCAGGATCAAGAGACCGGATGGTGGGTGGTCTACTCCGGCTGTCGTTGTTCGACAGGCCGCGCCCAGACCCTATGTCATACGTATGGCTGATGGCTCCATTGTGCAAAGGAATCGGAGGGCACTGCGAAAAGTTGCTTGCCCACAACCACTTTCCCCTCCATTTCCACATGTCGAATTGCCACCTCCCGACACCTCGAACCATGAGGCCACCAGTCGTGCCTCCCACTCGGCTGTCAAGACACCGTCATCCCCTCCACCACCTCTCCGGCGGTTGACGACGATCAGACACAAGCCTCAGAAACTGGACTTATGAGCATTTGTTTTGTTTGTTCTGTTCTGTATTCCTCAGTCAGTCACATTAGACAAACACATTCACATGTATATACATCTAAAAAAAAAAAAGGGGAGATGTCATGATATGCAAACATGCAACCAATGAACACTCAGAATAGGACACAACCAATGGGCAGTCAGGACACTCCGAGGTGGCATCACCACAAGGGGGCATGACATAAACACTATAAAAGGGATGAGGCACTCACACCCTGCCTCTTTCCACAGACAGACATTTAGAGAGTTAGACAGGGTCGCTCAGCAGCATCACACCCCAGCACGTGGCTTAGAGCAAGCTGGTACAGTTAGACTGAGTTACAGTTAGATTAGCAGAGAGTCAAACTCATTTGAGATCTGTGTTAATAGTTCAATAAACACGTTGAACTCATTTCAGAGTCTGGAGCATCCTTTAGTTAAGATTGCATCAAGTAGCAGCCTGTGTTATCCGAAGCAGCATAACACAACACACATGAGATGGGCCGGGAGTGGCTAAAAGAGTTCAGCCTGGATCCCAATTCCTGACCACTGGAAAGTGCGGGTACATGGATGGGCATCTGGTATGTTTGGAATTCTATCCCTAAATGTTGAGCCTGCAGAAGGTAAAGGGAGAAAACTAGCAGTAACAATCAAATGAAATTAAAAGGAAAAGACACAGCAGGTTTCTACCAGTTGCACTCTCCCACCTCTTAATCATTAACTTCACCACAGGGAAGATCAATCCCATTTGTGAAATTGTCTCCTCCCCTCCACTCCTTAATTAAAGTTACACACCATTCTTGACATGTTTGGAGTGTTTTGGCTTGGGGCTCTGTCATGTCATATAGATCTATTAACCACAACTTTTCTCTCATATTTTCCTGTTTCATGTCTGATATCTTCTCAATCCTCTTTGGAAATATTACTGTGGGAATATTAGATGGCCTTTCGATACAGGTTGGCTCTATAATTTTCCCCATTTTTACAAACAGCAGAATTGGCTTTGGATTCTGCCCCTATCACTGGCAATGACTTGTGGAAATGGGATAGGATCGGGTTCAGTTACAATTACCCTGCAAACATGTGGTTTTTTTTAAAAGGACTGAAATAAATGGCACTTAGGCAAGTTCCAGGATAGCTGTTTGCGTGGGTTTCGCCCCCACAACCCAAAAATGTACAGGTTAGGTGGATTGGCCACGCTAAATTGCCCCTTAATTGTAAAAAAATGAGTTGGGTACTCTAAACTTAAAAAAAAGTTCCAGGATAGCTACTCGTGTCCTATGTTCTCCCCTTGTCGGCATTTCCCCCGGGTGCTCCAATTTCCTCCCACAAATCCCGAAAGACATACTGTTAGGTGAATTGGGCATTCTGAATTCTCCCTTTGTGTACCTGAACAGGTGCAGAGTGTGGCGACTAGGGGATTTTCACAGTCACTTAATTGCAGTGTTAATGTAAGCCTACTTGTGACACTAATAAAAGATTACATTTATATGTTTAATATCAGTTGATCTTTGTGAATCTGATAATATGGTGGGCTGCATATCCCGGTGTTAGGTGTGGTAAGGAAAATTTACTAATTGCTATCCAGGGATAAAGTGTCTTTCTGTGCAGATCCCAGGTAAAGGGCAGGATGGAAATACCTGCTGCTAAATTGTCAGGTCCTGGGTGAAAAATCACACCCGTCTTTTCCAAAATTTGCTAGTGACCAAATATAAATGGTTATAAAACATGCTCTGATGGATGATCATGTTTATCTCGCGAGTAACGGAGCTACACATAACAGGACGATCCCAGCTGCAAACCTTGGTCTGTGGAGAGTTGTTTCATCTCAGGCAAACAACAATAAAAATGGTCTCGTTAATCTCAGCGCACCAGGCCAGGGAGCGGGAATAGCAGGTCAGATCCCATAATCTGATCATTCTCCAACTGAAACTCTGAATGGGATTTAGCTAAAGGGAAGCAAAGTCCCATAACAAACGTATTTAGCCGCGCGTTTTCCGGCACTCGGAGCGCCAAGAAATAGAAGGCTATAAAACGCAACTCGTGTTAGATAGGGAGCTTCAGCGGGGAACACGCTCCTGAGGCTGCACATAGTCCTATTTTGTGCACTGAGGAGCTCCGCTCGCCGGTACTCCTCAGTGTAGCGAGAGATCGGGACTCCACTTTTAAATAGTGACCCCGGTCCCCACCCCATGCACTATGGGAGCCCCGAAGCAATCCCACCCACTCTGGTGCCCCCAGCACCAACACCTGTGCACAACACCCCGGCCAGATCGCCACCACACAAAAAAATGCCAGCCTGGCACCTTAGCAGTGCCAACCTGGCACCCTGGGAGTCCCCCTGTCAGCTGGAAGTGCCACCAGGGCAGTGCCAGGCTAGCACCCAGGTAACATTGCCAGGGCGCCCAGGTAGCACCAGCAGTTCCTCCTGAAAAGCATGCATCTAGGGGCCTCCGATCCCCTGGGAGACTCCCACGGGTGCATTTGCTAAAAGATGATCCACAGAAGTAAATTAGAGCTTTCCTGAACAAGGGGTTGGGAGAAAATAAATGGGGAAAACACAACTGCAAGCATGTAAATTTACTTTTATAAGATTTGTAATATGCGACGTTCTTGTGCCAACAAAAACCTTGCACAACTTTAAGTGATTTCTATGCCTGTAAATACGAACAAAAAATGAATGACTAATCAACCTTGTTGGGTTGTTTGATGCTCTATAATGTGTGTAAATGTGATTCGGCACACGGCCAAGAACAGTCACTGTAGGCAGCACGGCGGCGGCACTGCTGCCTCACGGCGCCAGGGACCCAGGTTCAATTCTGGCCTCGGATGACTGTCTAAGTGGAGTTTGCATTTTCTCCTTGTGTCTGCATGGGTTTTCTCCGGGTTTTCCTACAAAATCAAAAGTGCACTTTTGTCTCTTAAATCTGCGTTACACATAAAAAGGTAAAGGTCAACCTTAGTGACCATTCACTGATCAGTGTCCCTTTTATTTCTCAATGTGAAGAGGATAGACACAACACAACTTTAAGAATAAAACCCTTATTCACTGTCTACAGGGAGATCACATCAAAATCCTTGTCAAATTCTTTCACGTGAAATTAGCACCGCCCCTCCTTGTACTTCCAAACTCCAGCAGGCCATCCCTGACACAAATAGTCTCCGATTCATTATGAAACCATACGAGATCTGAAGTACGGTATATTTGAAAATGCTAAAACATGCAATGCATCGCAATATACGCCAATAGCTATATACACCTATATCCTCCAACACGAACCATAGGGAGAATTCTGATGGATGTAACAGATTGTTAATCAGTAAGGGAATCAAGTGTTATGGGAATATGGCATGAAGGTGGAGTTGAAGATTATCATATCAGATCAGTCATGATCTCACTGAACCATGGAATAGAACCATAGAATTCCTACAGTGCAGAAGGAGGCCATTCGGCCCATCAAGTCTGCGGCGACTCTCGGAAAAAGCACTCTACTAGGCCCACTCCCCCACCCTATCCCCGCAACCTAACCTGTTCATCACTAGACACAAAGAGGAAATTTAGCACGGCCAATCCACCTAATTTGCACTTCTTTGGACCGTGGGAGGAAACTGGAGTGCCTGGAGTTAACCCATACAGGCACGAGGAGAAAGTGCAAACTCCATAGTCACCCAAGGCCGGAATTGAACCCAGGCCCCCTTGCGCAGTGAGGCAGCAGTGAAAACCACTGTGCCGCCCCATGCATGGCGGAGCACTCGATGGGCTGAATGGGCTACTTCTGCTCCTATATCTTGTGGCATTTACTTTTTTTTTCAAGCTGATGGCAAGATCACAATGCTTTAATCCTTTACAATAAGAAGTCTTAACAACTAAAGTTAAAGTCCAACAGGTTTGTTTGGAATCACTAGCTTTCGGAGCGCAGCTCCCTCATCAGATGACGAAGGAGCTGCACTCCCACCCCAGTCAAACGCCGTATCTTGTGGCATTTACAAAGGTTGTGATTTCATTTTTAGCTTGATTTTCTTTCCATAAGAAGTGAGCACTTACCCTGCCCCGGCTGCATTGCAGGGCAATGCAGTCCCTATGCTGGGGGTAGTGCTCCCACAATTATATTCGTTAGAGAATGTTTACTTTGTGTTTAAGGTATATAGCTTCCTTCTAGAACCAAAGTAATATCTTGCATGCTACAAAATATAATGATCATTGTCTTACATTATCTGATTTGCTTTGAGCAATGAAAATCCATTAATATATTGTTATGACAGCCTGGGCTAGTGCATGACCAATTTCAGCCCCATTGGGCGGCATGGTAGCACAATGATTAGCACTGTTGCTTCACAGCACCAGGGACCGGGGTTCGATTCCCGGCTTGAGCCACTGTCTGTGCGGAGTCTGCACGTTCTCCCCGTGTCTGCATGGGTTTCCTCCGGGTGCTCCGGTTTCCTCCCACATGTCCAATATGTTGACAGGCCAACAAGAGGAGAGGCCACATTGGATTTGGTTTTGGGTAATGAACCAGGCCAGGTGTTAGATTTGGAGGTAGGTGAGCACTTTGGGGACAGTGACCACAATTCAATGACGTTTACGTTAGTGATGGAAAGGGATAAATATACCCCGCAGGGCAAGAGTTATAGCTGGGGGAAGGGCAATTATGATGCCATTAGACATGACTTGGGGGGGATAGGTTGGAGAAGTAGGCTGCAAGTGTTGGGCACACTGGATATGTGGAGCTTGTTCAAGGAACAGCTACTGCGTGTTCTTGGTAAGTACGTACCGGTCAGGCAGGGAGGAAGGAGCGAGGGAACCGTGGTTTACCAAAGAAGTGGAATCTCTTGTTAAGAGGAAGAAGGAGGCCTATGTGAAGATGAAGTGTGAAGTTTCAGTTGGGGTGCTTGATAGTTACAAGGTAGCGAGGAAGGATCTAAAGAGAGAGCTAAGACGAGCAAGGAGGGGACATGAGAAGTATTTGGCAGGTAGGATCAAGGAAAACCCAAAAGCTTTCTATAGGTATGCCAGGAATAAAAGAATGACTAGGGTAAGAGTAGGGCCAGTCAAGGACAGGGATGGGAAGTTGTGTGTGGAGTCTGAAGAGATAGGCGAGATACTAAATGAATATTTTTCATCAGTATTCACTCAGGAAAAAGATAATGTTGTGGAGGAGAATGCTGAGACCCAGGCTATTAGAATAGATGGCATTGAGGTACGTAGGGAAGAGGTGTTGGCAATTCTGGACAGGCTGAAAATAGATAAGTCCCCGGGGCCTGATGGGATTTATCCTAGGATTCTCTGGGAAGCCAGGGAAGAGATTGCTGGGCCTTTGGCTTTGATTTTTATGTCATCATTGGCTACAGGAATAGTGCCAGAGGACTGGAGGATAGCAAATGTGGTCCCATTGTTCAAGAAGGGGAGTAGAGACAACCCCGGCAACTATAGACCGGTGAGCCTCACGTCTGTTGTGGGTAAAGTCTTGGAGGGGATTATAAGAGACAAGATTTATAATCATCTAGATAGGAATAATATGATTAGGGAGAGTCAGCATGGCTTTGTGAAGGGTAGGTCATGCCTCACAAACCTTATCGAGTTCTTTGAGAAGGTGACTGAACAGGTAGATGAGGGTAGAGCAGTTCGTGTGGTGTATATGGATTTCAGTAAAGCGTTTGATAAGGTTCCCCATGGTAGGCTATTGCAGAAAAGACGGAGGCTGGGGATTGAGGGTGATTTAGAGATGTGGATCAGAAATTGGCTAGCTGAAAGAAGACAGAGGGTGGTGATTGATGGGAAATGTTCAGAATGGAGTTCAGTTACAAGTGGCGTAACACAAGGATCTGTTCTGGGGCCGTTGCTGTTTGTCATTTTTATCAATGACCTAGAGGAGGGCGCAGAAGGGTGGGTGAGTAAATTTGCAGACGCCACTAAAGTTGGTGGTGTTGTCGACAGTGCGGAAGGATGTAGCACGTTACAGAGGGACATAGATAAGCTGCAGAGCTGGGCTGAGAGGTGGCAAATGGAGGTTAATGTAGAGAAGTGTGAGGTGATTCACTTTGGAAGGAATAACAGGAATGCGGAATATTTGGCTAATGGTAAAGTTCTTGGAAGTGTGGATGAGCAGAGGGATCTAGGTGTCCATGTATATAGATCCCTGAAAGTTGCCACCCAGGTTGATAGGGTTGTGAAGAAGGCCTATGGAGTGTTGGCCTTTATTGGTAGCGGGATTGAGTTCCGGAGTCATGAGGTCATGTTGCAGCTGTACAAAACTCTGGTACGGCCGCATTTGGAGTATTGCGTACAATTCTGGTCACCCCATTATAGGAAGGACGTGGAAGCTTTGGAGCGGGTGCAGAGGAGATTTACCAGGATGTTGCCTGGTATGGAAGGAACATCTTATGAGGAAAGGCTGATGGACTGGAGGTTGTTTTCGTTAGAGAGAAGAAGGTTAAGAGGAGACTTAATAGAGGTATACAAAATGATCAGGGGGTTAGATAGGGTGGACAGTGAGAGCCTTCTCCCGCGGATGGAAATGGCTAGCACGAGGGGACATAGCCTTAAACGGAGGGGTAATAGATATAGGACAGAGGTCAGAGGTAGGTTCTTTACGCAAAGAGTGGTGAGGCCGTGGAATGCCCTACCTGCAACAGTAGTGAACTCGCCAACATTGAGGGCATTTAAAAGTTTATTGGATAAGCATATGGATGATAATGGCATAGTGTAGGTTAGATGGCTTTTGTTTCTTTGACTTCCCACGTCGGTGCAACATCGTGGGCCGAAGGGCCTGTACTGCGCTGTATCGTTCTATGTTCTATGTCCAGAAAGACGTGCTTGTTAGGTGAATTGGACATTCTGAATTCTCCCTCTGTGTACCCGAACAGGCACTGAGGTGTGGCGACTAGGGGATTTTCACAGTAACTTCATTGCAGTGTTAATGTAAGCCTACTAATAAAGATTATTATTATGACTTGACCCGGGGGCGCAACACAATTAACTTAGATTTATTTAAGGACCCAAGGGGGCGGGATTCTTCCAGCCCCCACGCTGGGCAGGAGAATCCCCACAACCGCGACATTCCGCCCCGACGTCGGCATGCTAGTCTCCGTGCAGCGTAGAATTGGCGCCATTGGCGCCAGCGCATTTGGCGCGGGCCACTCTCTGAGGCCGGGCCGCCAGAATCAGTACTCCCAGCAGCCCGTTCACACTGTCGTGAAACGTGACGGCGTTTCCGATGGCATGGACACTCTGCCGCCAAATGGGAGAATCCCGCTCAAGGTCTTTGGTTGAATCCAATAAATTACAGTCACCAGCTTTGTAACTTCAAAACACGAGTACCTTTTTATTGTGAACAGTATCTTTAATTAAACAGACAGAAAATAGATTTGGCTACTACTGCCAATTTTTCAAACCCTCCTCCCCTTTCTAACTTGCCCCACTGTTTATACATACACACACACACACATAGACAAATGACAGAGTGGAAAGAATGTTGGAAAGGGAAAGAAAATACTGATAAAATAAAATGATAGGGATCTTTGAGTCACAGAGATGACTTCCAATCAATGTCCTTCTGAAGTTTAGGCTTTCAGTTAGGTACATCCTTTCTTCCAGATTTGATATAATCTTCTCAGGCAAGGTTGTCTATCTTCCCTGTAGACTCAGCACCATTTCAGGTTCACAGTAAAGGATATGCTAGACACCCACTGCTTTCAAAACAATAGATCAGTTATTTTACTTCAGCCCTGAAGAGGAATAGACTCCTGGTTTTGATACACTTAAAAGATCTTCAGCTTCCACCTACAGACAGCAAAGAGAGAAAATACCTCCCTTCACTTCTGAGTCTAATTACTTCTGAAAGGTTCTCTCAGAAACATTACCTGGTAGGAATCAATCATTGACTGTTGTCAGGCAGAACACTTTCCCTGGCCAACCCATTGGTTGCCAGTTAACCACTCAAACCGGTTCCCTCTAAAACCAGTTCCTCCCATCTACTTGGTGCTGAAGAGTCTGGCTTCTCCTTCTCCCAAACACATAGCCTGAGAAGACAGTATCATGGCAATCAGGCCGTTTTAAAACTTTTAAGTCTTCTGCTTTCTTCTCTCTACTTAAAGTCCCATCCCAATTATTGGTCCACAAACCAAAACAATAAATTAAAAGAAATGGGGACAAAGGAAATAGACAAGAAGGATTTTTACAATACATAAAAATATCGTATCTAATCAATATTTTGTTCATTACACTTTAAGGAATCAAATCTGTATTTGTGTAAATATTTGCACCTTGTGAGACTGCCGGTGGCTGCCATGGTGTGATTGGTCGCACATTTGCTAGCTCCCGCTCGAGGCTGTCGTTTTGGTACTTTTCCTTGGTTGCCGAGTGGATGTTTTGAAGGAAATGGGTGCAGGAGTGGTGGAGGAAGACAATACTCGAGACTTCCGGTTGTGGCTATGCCTGGGTAAGTCGCACGTTTGGCAGCTCCCGCCGTGAACGGACTTTTGGGCCCTCTTGAGGCGCCCCAGCGGCACTTGGACGACGATTCCTGGTGTGGGAAGGCAGCAGTAAGGTTCCCCCAGCACTGCAAGGAGTGGATGAGGAGTGGAGCAGTCAAAAAAGTGATCTTGGAGAAGAGAGAACGGGAGCGAAAAAGTAAGATGGCGGCGGGCAGAGACCAGGCAGCGTGGGCGCAATGGTCGGGGGGACAGCAGGAGTTCCTGAAAAGCTGCTTTGCGGGACGGAAATCAGAGATGCTGGCCCCAATGAAAGTGTCGATTGAGAGGCTGGTGGAGACCCAGAAGGCTCAAGGGGCGGTGATTCGAGAGGTGCAGCAGAAAGCCTCTGAAAACGAGGACGAGATCCTGGGCCTGGCGGTGAAAGTGGAGGCGCACGAGGCGCTGCTTAAAAAGTGGCAGGAAAAGTTCGAAGACCTGGAGAACAGGTCGAGGAGGAAGAATCTCTGGATTCTGGGTCTCCCTGAAGATGTGGAGGGGTCCGCCATCGGGGCATATGTAGCCACGATGCTGAATATGCTAATGGACGTGGGAGCCTTCCCGAGGCCCCTGGAGCTGGATGGGGCTCACAGAGTCCTGGCAAGGAGGCTTAAGGCAAATGAGCCGCCAAGGGCCGTAGTGGTGAGGTTTCACCGCTTTACGGACAGAGAGTGCGTCCTGAGATGGGCGAAGGAACAGAGCAGCAGGTGGGAGAATGCGGAGATCTGCATCTACCAAGACTGGAGCGCAGAGCTGGCCAAGAGGAGGGCAGGATTCAACCGAAAGGGGGTGAAGTTCGGGCCTTGCAGCCAGCGCGATTGTGGTCACTTTTCAGGACCGCCACCATTATTTCGATACGCCGGAGGAGGCGCAGATCTTTATTCAGAACGAAAAACTGGACTCGAACTAATGGTTTGCTGTGGGTTTTGGGAAAGCTGGGGAGTGGGAAGGGGTGATTGGATGTGATATGTGTGTTTTAATGGGCATGGGTATTGTTTTGGAGGGGCCGCTCCTCGCATTCGAAGGGGGGAGGGAGGTGCAGGAGGCCCTGGGTCGTTGGGAATTGGGGAGAGGCTGCAGGAGGAAGGAGCTGCACCGCGGGGTGGGGCTGGCCCAGGTAGAAAATCGCGGGCTTGTTTCCCGCGCTAAAGAAGGGGGGGGCGTGGCCCGATGGGAGGGGCGGTGCCGGAGGGGTGTCCGGATCGACTTGAAGGGGGAGGGGGGGACTTTGACAGGGGGTCGTTGGCAGAGACGGGAGGTCAGCAGGAGTCAGCTGACTTACGGGAGTGCAATGGGGGGAGCAAGGGGGCTAGACAGTTTTCTAGCCGGGGGGGGGGGGGGGAGACTGGGTTACTGCTGCATTGGCTGAAGGGGAGCGGGAGGTAAGAGGGAGAGTCGGGGCAGGGGTCATCCGCCTGCGGGACTGGAGAGTGTGGGAGGCGTAGGCACGTGGCTGGCCTAAGAAAGGAGATGGCTAGTCGGCAGAGGGGGGGGTGGGGGGCAGGCAGTCCCCCGATCCGGCTGATCACATGGAACGTATGGGACCTGAACGGGCCGGTCAAGAGGGCCCGGGTGTTCGCGCTCTTAAAGGGACTGAAGGCAGACGTTGTTATGTTGCAGGAGGCGCATTTGAAGGTGGTGGATCAGATCAGGCTGAGAAAGGGATGGGCCTTTCATTCGGGGCTGGTTGCGAAGAATAGAGGGGTTGCAATCCTGGTGAGTAAGCGGGTGTCGTTCGAGACGCTGAACATTGTGGCTGATAATGGGGGTCGATATGTGATGGTGAGTGGTAGGCTGCAGGGGACACGGGTGATGCTGGTGAATGTGTATGCCCCAAATTGGGACGATGCAGGGTTCATGAAGCGCATGCTGAGCTGGATCCCGGATCTGGAGTCGGGGAGCCTGATAATGGAGGGGGACTTCAATACGGTACTGGACCCGGCACTGGACCGATCCAGGTTGAGGTCGGGCAAGAGGCCAGCTGCGGTCAAGGTTCTCAGGGGGTTTATGGATCAGATGGGGGGAGTGGATCCGTGGAGGTTTGCTAGGCCGGCGGCCAGAGAGTTCTCTTTTTTCTCCTACGTGCATAAGGCCTATTCACGGATAGAATTCTTTGTGGTGAGCAGGGCACTGATTCCAAGAGTGGAGGGAACGGAATATTCGGCCATAGCGATTTCGGACCACGCCCCGCACTGGGTGAAGTTGGAGTTGGGGGAAGAAAGGGACCAGCGCCCGCTGTGGCGCTTGGACGTGGGACTGTTGGCAGAGGAGGAGGTTTGTGGGCGGGTCCGGGTGTGCATTCAGAGATACATAGAGGCCAATGATAATGGGGAAGTACTGGTTGGTGTGGTTTGGGAGGCTCTGAAAGCGGTGGTTAGGGAAGAGTTAATCTCAATTAGGGCTCACAGGGAGAAGAGAGAGAGGACGGAGAGGGAGAGGTTGGTGGGGGAGATATTAAGGGTGGATAGGAGGTATGCGGATTTCTCTGAAGAGGGGTTGCTCAAGGAGCGACGGAGCCTCCAAACGGAATTTGATTTGTTGACCACGGGGAAAGCTGAGACCCAGTGGAGGAAGGTGCAGGGGGCAGTATACGAATATGGGGAGAAGGCGAGCCGGATGCTGGCGCATCAGCTACTCAAGAGGGAGGCGGCGAAGGAAATTGGAGGAATCAGGGACAGAGGGGGGAACATGGTGCGGAGTTCAGCTAAAATAAATGAGGTATTCAGGGATTTCTATGGGAACCTGTATAAGTCAGAACCCCTGGCGGTGGTCCCTGGACAAGTGGAAGGCCTGGGGGCCCCGACTGGGATAGAGGAGCTGGTTACGGGATTGGGGAGCATGCAGGCGGGCAAGGCCCCGGGGCCTGATGGGTTCCCGGTCGAATTCTACAGGAAGTTTGTGGATCTGCTGGGTCGCTGCTGATGAGAACCTTCAACGAGGTGAGGGAGGAAGGGATTCTCCCCCCGCCAATGTCTCGGGCGCTGATCTCGCTGATCCTTAAGCGGGACAAGGACCCGCTGCAGTGTGGCTGGTATAGGCCGATCCCGCACCTTAATGTAGATGCCAAGTTGCTGGCAAAGGTCCTTGCTACAAGGATTGAGGATTGTGTCCCGGGAGTGATACACGAGGACCAGACAGGGTTCGTGAAGGGCAGCCAGCTAAATGCAAATGTGCGAAGACTCCTGAATGTGATTATGATGCCCTCGGAGGGTGGGGAGGCAGAAGTGGTGGCGGCAATGGACGCGGAGAAGGCCTTTGATCGGGTGGAGTGGGAGTACCTATGGGAAGTGCTTGGCAGGTTTGGGTTCAGGGAGGGGTTCGTAGGGTGGGTCAAATTGTTATATCAGGCCCCGGTGGCGAGCGTATTTACGAAGCGGCGGAGATCAGAATATTTTAGGTTGTACCGTGGGACGAGACAGGGGTGCCGCCTGTCCCCTCTGTTGTTTGCTTTGGCAATTGAGCCGCTGGCCATGGCGTTGAGGGAATCTAGAAACTGGAGGGGGTTGGTCCAGGGAGGGGAGGAACATCGGGTCTCGTTGTGTGCTGATGACCTGCTTTTGTACATCGCGGATCCAGTGGAGGGGATGGTAGAGGTCATGCGGATCCTAAGGGAGTTTGAGGACTTCTCAGGCTACAAGCTTAACGTGGGAAAGAGTGAGCTCTTTGTGGTGCATGCGAGGGCCAGGAAAGGGGGCTGGAGGAGCTGCCACTTAAGAGAGCAGAGAGGAGTTTCCGATATTGGGGTATCCAGGTGGCCAGGAGGTGGGGGGCTCTGCATAAGCTTAATGTGGTGCAGTTGGTAGACCAGATGGAGGAAGATTTTAGGAGATGGGACGTGTTGCCACTCTCCCTGGCGGGCAGGGTGCAATTCGTTAAGATGACAGTCCTCCCTAGGTTCCTGTTTGTGTTCCAGTGCCTGCCCATCCTCATCCCCAAGGCCTTTTTTAAGCGAGTAAGCAGGAGCATTATGGGGTTTGTATGGGCAAGTAAGACCCCGAGGGTCAAGAGGCTGTTTCTGGAGCCTAGTCGGGACAGGAGTGGGCTGGCGCTACCGACCCTGTATGGTTATTACTGGGCAGCCAATGTGGCAATGATTCGGAAATGGGTAATGGAAGGAGAGGGGGTGGCGTGGAAAAGATTAGAGCCGGTGTCATGCGTGGGCACTAGCTTGGGAGCGTTGGTGATGGCACCTTTGCCGCTACCGCCGACACGGTACACCACGAGCCCGGTGGTGGCGGCGACACTGAGGATCTGGGGCAGTGGAGACGGCACAGGGGTGAGTTGGGGGCTTCAATTTGGTCCCCAATACAGAATAATCATAGGTTTGCACCGGGCAGGATAGATGGCGGATTCCTAAGCTGGCATCGGGCGGGAATTAAAAGGAGGGGGGACCTATTTATCGACGGGGTTTTTGCTAGCCTGGGGGCGCTGGAGGAGAAATTTGGGTTACCCCCCAGAAACGCTTTTAGGTACATGTAGGTGAGGGAATTTCTGCTGCTTCCCGCACGGAGGATTCAGGACAGGGTTACCTCGGGTGTAAGGGTGGGACAGGACAAGATCTCAGCGATCTATCAGGAGTTGCAGGAGGCGGAGGAAGCCTCAGTGGAGGAGCTGAAGGGCAACTGGGAGGAGGACCTGGGCGAGGAACTGGATGAGGGCTTGTGGGCGGAGGCCCTGGGCAAGGTCAACTCCTCCTCGTCTTGCGCCAGACTTAGCCTGATCCAGTTCAAGGTGGTTCACAGAGCACATATGACGGGGCGAGGATGTGCAGGTTTTGTGGGGTGGAGGACAGATGCGTGAGGTGCTCGGGGAGCCCAGCAAATCACGCCCATATGTTCTGGGCGTGCCCAGCGCTAGAGGGGTTCTGGAAGGGCTTCGCAAAGGCTATGTCCAAAGTCTTGGACACACGGGTAAAACCGAGCTGGGGGATAACAATATTCGGGGTATCAGATGAGCCGGGAGTACAGGAGCCGAAAGAGGCCGGAGTTCTGGCCTTTGCGTCCTTGGTAGCCCGGAGGAGGATCCTACTAATGTGGAGGGATGCGAAACCCCCAAGCGTGGAGGCTTGGATTAATGACATGGCAGGGTTCATCAAGTTGGAGAGGATAAAGTTTGCCTTGCGAGGGTCTGTGCAGGGGTTCTCCAGGTGGTGGCAACCGTTCCTAGACTTTCTCGCGGAACGTTAGGTGGAGGTCAGCAGCAGCAGCAAACCAGGGGGGAGAGGGGGGGGGCGTTTGGCTTGTTTTTATTATTGTAAGGGGCATTTGCCCCATTTTTGTTCTTAGTTTGTTAGATAGTTTAATGTTTAGTGGTTTAACTTGTTGGAGGGGATGGCGTAAGGCCTCCCTTTTTATTTTTCTTATGTATATTTTCTTTCCATTTTGGAATGTTTTGTAAAAATTTATTGAAAAACTTGAATAAACATATTTTTTTTAAAAAGGAAGATAATACTCCCCCGGTGAATGGATTTGTGGACCAGAAGTGGAGTTAGAAGGAAGGAACTGCAAGAGCAAGAAAGTTTTTGTGTGGCACAGGGTAAGATGGCGGAGAGCAAGAATTTGAGGACTGTGGGGATGCCAGAGGGCATCAAGGGAGCAGACGCTGGCTCTTATGTAGTCAAACTGCTGGGAAAGCTGTTGGGGGAGGGGGCCTTTTATAACCCGAGCGGTTGATCGGGCGCTTCGGGCGCTGATGAGGAAACCGCAGGCGAACGAGCCGCCGAGGGTGATGGTGGTGAGGTTACATCGATTCCTGGATCAGGAGAAGATCTTGAGGTGGGCCAGGCAGACGAGGAGATGTACCTGGGAGTGTAATGCGCTCCGGATATGCCAAGACCTGAGTGCGGAACTGGCTAAGAGGAGAGTTGGATTCAATCGAGTCAAGGCTGCCCTCTTTAAGAAGGGGGTGAAGTTTTGGATGTTGTACCCGGCCCGCCTCTGGGTGACCCACAATAGTCGCGAGTATTACTTTGGAGCACCGGAGGAGGCAATGGACTGGCAGGAGAAGGAGGACATTGAACATTGGAGGAGGTGTGAGGGGATGTTGGTTCTCTCTGCCCCCCCTTGTTGGTTTCTTTTTGTTATTGTTGTTATTTCTCTGTTTCTTTGGGAGGATGGTCAGAGGAGAACCTTTTTTCACTCAGGGTCGTTTTTCTTCCTTGTGGAGGTTCTTTGGTGGGATGCTGGAGGATCGTGCTGGGTAGTGAACTTTTTTTTCTCATTGTTATTGATGTTTACACCATGGAAGTGTGCGAGCGGGAGGAGGGGAATCAGTGGGGGGTAGAATGTTTGGTGCCATGGGAGGGGGCTACCAGGCTAACTGGGCAGGCTAGTTCACAGGTGGGCAGTTGGGGGTGAGCAGGTGGGTAGAGTGCTAGAAGGAGTTGGGATTGTTGTGTTTTGGGTGGGAGGACTGCTGGCAAGGATGGGGCTGTTGAAGTCCCAATAAGTAGGTTGGTGACGGATCGGGGATCAGACTAGACCAAGGAAAGAGTTGGGAGGCCAGGTCTTCCATTCAGGATTGGATATAAAGACAAGTGGGGTGGCGGTCCTAATAAATAAGCGGGTAGCACTTGAGGTGGGGAATATAGTGGCAGATTCGGAGGGTAGGTTTGTGATGGTGTGTGGGAAGATGGAGGGGATGCTAGTGGTCCTGGTGAACATCTATGCCCCAAATTGGGACGATATCAAATTCATGAGGCGGGTGCTAGGGAAGATTCCGGACCTGGACTCGCACCGGCTAATAATGGGGGGTAACATGGGGGGGGGAATGGACCCGTGGAGATTTGGAAGACTGAGGGTGAAGAAATTTTCGTACTTCTCCCATGTGCACATGGCGTACTCCCGGATCGTATTTAGGTTTGTATTAGTGAGAGGCAGCATGGTTTTGTGAAGGGGAGGTCGTGTCTCACTAACTTCATAGAGTTTTTCGAGGAGGTCACAAAGATGATTGATGCAGGTAGGGTAGTGGATGTTGTCTATATGGACTTCAGCAAGGCCTCTGACAAGGTCCCTCATGGTAGACTAGTACAAAAGGTGAAGTCACACGGGATCAGGGGTGAGCTGGCAAGGTGGATACAGAACTGGCTAGGTCATAGAAGGCAGAGAGTAGCAATGGAAGGATGCTTTTCTAATTGGAGGGCTGTGACCAGTGGTGTTCCGCAGCGATCAGTGCTGGGACCTTTGCTGTTTGTAGTATATATAAATGATTTGGAGGAAAATATAACTGGTCTGATTAGTAAGTTTGCAGACGACACAAAGGTTGGTGGAATTGCGGATAGCGATGAGGACTGTCAGAGGATACAGCAGGATTTAGATTGTTTGGAGACTTGGGCGGAGAGATGGCAGATGTAGTTTAATCCGGACAAATGTGAGGTAATGCATTTTGGAAGGTCTAATGCAGGTAGGGAATATACAGTGAATGGTAGAACCCTCAAGAGTATTGAAAGTCAAAGAGATCTAGGAGTACAGGTCCACAGGTCATTGAAAGGGGCAACACAGGTGGAGAAGGTAGTCAAGAAGGCATACGGCATGCTTGCCTTCATTGGCCGGGGCATTGAGTACAAGAATTGGCAAGTCATGTTGCAGCTGAATAGAACCTTAGTTAGGCCACACTTGGAGTATAGTGTTCAATTCTGGTCGCCACACTACCAGAAGGATGTGGAGGCTTTAGAGAGGGTGCAGAAGAGATTTACCAGAATGTTGCCTGGTATGGAGTGCATTAGCTATGAGGAGCGGTTGAATAAACTCGGTTTGTTCTCACTGGAACGACGGAGGTTGAGGGGCGACCTGATAGAGGTCTACAAAATGATGAGGGGCATAGACAGAGTGGATAGTCAGAGGCTTTTCCCCAGGGTAGAGGGGTCAATTACTAGGGGGCATAGGTTTAAGGTGAGAGGGGCAAGGTTTAGAGTAGATGTACGAGGCAAGTTTTTTTTACACAGAGGGTAGTGGATGCCTGGAACTCGCTACCGGAGGAGGTGGTGGAAGCAGGGACGATAGTGACATTTAAGGGGCACCTTGACAAATACATGACTAGGATGGGAATAGAGGGATACGGACCCAGGAAGTGTAGAAGATTGTAGTTTAGCCGGGCAGCATGGTCGGCATGGGCTTGGAGGGCCGAAGGGCCTGTTCTTGTGCTGTACATTTCTTTGTTCTTTGTTGTTCTTTGACTACTTCCTGATGGATAAGACTCTGCTGGTAGGGGTGGTCGGCTCAAAGTATTCGGTGATTGTGGTGTCGGACCACGCGCCGCATTGGGTGGACTTGCAAGTGGACCAGGGGGGGCACCCAGCACCCGCAGTGGAGGTTAGATGTGGGATTATTAGCAGATGAGGAGGTGTGTGAGGAGGTCGCTATTTGGGGTTACGTGGAGTTAATTGATATGGGTGAGGTTTCAGCCACCACGCTATGGGAGGCGCTTAAGGCAGTGGTCAGGGGGAAGTTTATATGATGCGGGCACATATGGACAAGACGGAACGGGCAGAGATGGCGAGGCTGGTGGACAAGATTCTGCAGGTTGATAGGAGGTAGTCGGGGGCCCCGGAAGCTGAGCTGTTGAAAGTACGCCAGAAATTCCAGATGGAGCTCAGGCTGGTGTCTACGGGTAAGGCAGTGGGGCAGTTGCGGAAGTCTATGAGTATGAGGAAAAGGCGAGTAGGATGTTGGCACACCAATTGAGGAAGCAGGAGGTGGTGAGGGAGATCGGACAGGTGAAGAATAGGGGGAAATATGGGGCTGAATTCTCCGCTGTCAGGATGCTCCATTTTGCCGGCATCCCAGGGATTTCCCGCCGGCGTGAGGCTGCCCCACAATGGGAAACCCCATTGGCCAGACAGTGTGCTGAACCAGGAATCTGGCACGGCGGGATGGAAAAACCCGTCCTTGGTCTCAGACCCCGGTGGTGGTGAATGGGGTATTTGAGGACTTTTACAAGAGGCTATATGATTCGGAGCCCCCAGTCGGGGGGGGGAAAGAAAGTGAGATGAGGCTTTTCTTAGACGGGTTGGAGTTCCCAAAGGTGGAGGAGGACCTGGTGGAGGGACTGGACAAGACAAAGTGGTGCCGAAAACAAGGGTTGCTGAGGGCAGTGTGTCGGAGATTTACAAATAATTAATGGACTGGAAGGGCGCCCCGATAGGAGAGTTTTTTAAAAAAAATGTAGTGTTTCCAATTATTTTTTTTTCGTGTCGGAAGACCCGGGACTCCAGGAGGCGAGAGAGGCTGACGTTTTGGCCTTTGCCTCGCTCCTCGCCCGGAGACGGATCCTGTTGGAATGGAGGGACATGGGGCCGCCGAAACCTGGGGGTGTGGGTGAGTGACTTCACGGAATTCCGTAGGTTGGAAAAAAAATCAAGTTCGCCTTGAGAGGGACTGTGGGGGGGGGAATTCGGAGGTTAAAAATGGAGGTAGGGTAGGGTAACGGCAGGGAGGGTGGGACAGTGGAGTGGAACTTATTTATTTGCTATGTGAATTGTTGTGGTTGTGTTTGATGTGTACATACGAATTCCTTAATAAAAACATTTTTTAAAAAAATATTTACACCTTGTGCATTATTGGATAAAATTTCATATTTATATTACAGCAGTAAATCAAACATAAACCGAAATAGGAAACAGTGGAAATGAGCAAAGTTGTTGCGTAGACTTCCAATGCAAAATTACTTGGAACATATGAAAAAATGAACTACCAGCAACCACTAACAATAAAATTGTAAAACCAGTGTAATTAACTCAATTGTTTTTTGAAAGTCCTTTCAGCTGGAATCTTGAAAATTAGATTTGGAACATAAATAGATTTTCACGCAATGGACATCTGCAACTCCTCTATGAAACCTGGAAAGGCTACAAAAGCGCTGGAATTCATTGCTCGAATTTGGAGGGAGTCTTCGAATACAAATCCTGAATTTAAATATAATTATCTATGCAGACCCTTTTAGTTGCAGAAGATATTATTGCAGAGATATTTCCTAAGATGTAAATGTGTGTAATCATTTATAAGATTTCTATTTTCCCCTTGGCCCTCATTATAAGAATCTCATCTTAAATAGATAGCACTAATAAATGTTAGCAACAAAAATATATTTATTAATTGATTGCCCATGTTTCTGCGCACAGACAATTAAGACCAAGTGTAGTCTTTGGGCTAGAGGGCAGGGGGTTACTGAACCATGGCCCTTCATATGTAACTTAGCCATAATTTTAAAATTGTATATTCAATGCTTCTTGTTATATTACACATTGGTTTAATATTTTATTTAGAGTTACAGCAGTTCTGGAGACACAATATGTGATTATGGCATTAAACGTGGACAGAGCAATTTGTAATGGAAAAAATTGCTCAGGAATTCCCATAGGCTTTTCCTGGTCTTCTTTCACACTCCCTAGAGAAAGAATATAAACAGACGTTTGTGGCCATTTATGTGGTTTTCACCACTCTCGCACAGAAGAATCCCTGTGGATACGCCAGGAAAATTTATTTTACAGCAACTAATCCAAACACAGTTACAACCCCTCTGTGAAAATTGCTCACTGTGGCACCATCGATAACACACAAGGCGGGACGTAGTGAACTCAATCGAGGCTTTATTGAGCAGACTTGTTCCCCAGCAGCTCAGTTACAGAATGCGGCTGCTGGGAGAACCTGGGTTCTTACACCCCGCTTTTCTGGGTGGAGCCCAGTAGGCGGCAGATCCAATCAGGACCCAGTATCTATCCACCAATAGCCTCTCGGCATCATGGTGTACCGTATTACCCCTAATACATACCACCACACTCACAAATTTCCTTCCAAATCCTTGGAGTGTGGATCTGTCTCCCACCTCCCCCGTATGTCAATGCTATGGTGGATCTTCTGGTAGTTTTTATATATATTCATTCTCGCTTCAATTTCTTGCTGCCTCTCCTGAGGCCAATGACACAATAATGGACCAGATTCCATTGTTGCCGGCTTTCTTTTGTGATGGAGCAGCATTTGGTTATTCGCCTGTAGCAAGCATTAAACCCAAGGCTAATCATCACTTGAGGTCCCCACACACACATTTTCCAGTAAGGGTAATCAGAGGTGTAAATCCTGGCAGGTTTAACCTCTCTGTCCCCCTGTAGTTTCAAGGAACATTGTAGCATCCCTTCCTGGCTGAAATCAGCTAACTCTGGATAGATCAGAACCTTCCTGCTCGATACAGTCATAGTCACACCAGAAGCTGCATTTACTCACGGAAATGCTGGCACAGCTTTTTAATTCTTTTTTACACTTGAGAGTACTGTTCTTAAGAATTTTCCAAAACGCTCTGGCATTAACCTCCAGCATGTATGAAAAAGGCAGCAAATCACTTTCAGATTTTTCCTCACTGTTCTGTTAGATTCTGGCTATCACTTCACAATTACCTACAACAGCCTTGCTGCGGATCAGCACATTACTGCTACTGTTGCACTCCTGCAGAGCCACCAGCTCAATACCTGGAGCATGCACATTTGCAGCACAGACTTGCTCGGCCATACAGCACAGAATCAGGACATCCAACCCAACTGGTCCTTGCTAGTATTTATATTCCAGGCAAGCCTCCTCTCATTCATCTAACAAAATCAGCATCCTTTCTCCCTGGTTCGCTTATGTAGTTTCCCCTTGAATGCCCCTATGTTATTTGCCTTACCCACTCCATATTTTATCCATTCTCAGGGTAAAGGGGTTTCTCCTGTGTTTTGTTAATTGGATTTACTAGTGGCTATCATATATTCATGGCCATAGTTTTGGTTGCCCATACAACTGGAATCAACTCCTCTGCAACAACCCTCTCAAACCCTCCCATAATCTTATAGACATCTTTTTTTAAACTTAGAGTATCCAATTATTTTTTTCTTCCAATTACGGGGCAATTTAGTGTGGCCAATCCACCTACCCCACATCTTTTTGGGTTGTGGGGGGTGAGACCCAGACAAACACGGGGAGAATGTGCAGACTCCACACAGACAGTGACCCAGGTCCATCGAACCCCGGTCCTCAGCGCCATGAGGCAGCAGTGCTAACCATGCGCCACCGTGCTGCCCTAATCTTACAGACATCTATCAGGTCACCCCTCAGCCTCCTCTTTTCTAGAGAAAAGAGTCCCAGTCTGTTAAATCTTACAATTAACATGACCAGAAAACAAAAAGCAGAAATAATAACGGGTGTTGGTAACAGTAGAGGTTGATAGCTTCAGAAGAACATTGCAGAAACTAAAGTGGGTATAGCTTCAATCAGAAGATGGAAGCAGTAGTAAGCCTTCCTGTTTTTTTAATGAATAAAAGTGAAGATAAACGAGAGGCCCAGTGGATTGTACATTATAAGATTTAGAGACTTTCCACATAAAGTTATGTTTTTAGGAAAGAGGACTGTTTCATTTGAACCTAGACAATTTCACAAGTTTGACAGCTACAGAAACCTAAACTACTCTGTTCTGACAGCATCAAAGCTTCAGAATTTCAAGAAAACCTTGAAACACACATCCTGTTTGAATTACAGTATCATTTTGGTGTCCCAATGTCTCAAACCAGGCTCCAACAAAACAAATACTCAGTAAAATCACTTGCAGATGTGGACCATCCCAGAAGAACATTTCACTCCTTTTTCATAGAATCTCTTTCAGTTTTACTTCCAAAATTTTGAACAGCGTGAATGCTATTGTACAGTATAGCAGGCACATGTGTGCGAAGGTTTGGGGGCTGGGGTGAGCAGCATTCAATCGTTCACTGGAGCTTCACTATTTGAAAGGTTGCTTGCCTGAGTCACTGGAGCGGTTCCATGCTGCGGTGGAAGGCCGCAACTGAGTTTCATCTGGTAAATCCATTCCTGGAGGGAACCAAAAGGAAACACTTATTAATGTCTGCAATATTAAGTCTGAATAAGAGCCTACCATACTTCATGTACTTAGAAAGATATTTTTTAAACCCTCTTTTGCTGCACTAGTGAACACCAAAAGCTTTTCACTCCAGTTTTCTGTTTAGTGACTTGTTTTTAGGGAATTTTATCGCTTGAGTCGTTGCATGTAATAAGAGGCAATGTTCTCTCCGTCCATTATCACCACCATTACCTCCCAGAAATGCACCTTGGCCCAATTCAGTTAAACACCCACTCCACCATTTTCCACATTAGTCATCTCTTTGACTTATAAAAGTGAGATTGTTCGTTATTGTCAAATCAGAGGTAGTTTTATACAGTGTCATCATTCAAGAGGAAGTGAGTTGAGGCAGCCTAAACTCGTTTCACACTGGACATTTATTTATATCCATCAGCAAGTGGAAACCTTCATTCCATCAATCGCAGTTGAAATGCATCCCAAGTCCCAAGAAGGAGAGGGCAATGCTGCTAACCCACTGCATTAGCCAACCCTTAAAATATTTATATATTTATGCTGCATTGGTCATCTAAGTGTGTAGTCAAATGCTCCTATTTATTTGTGATAGCTTGTTTAAAAGGTAATGCAATGAACATGTGGCCTCTGCTTTGATAAGGCTGTCACATCAATGTGCCTCCATAATGATGAGATTGATAGACACCAAAGATTCTAGTTTATATAAATATCCAGGAGTCTATTTTTACTCCAAATGAGGTGTGGGATTCGTCTATTCCATTCCTGCTTTGATCTGGTTGCCTGCAATATTACATTAACGGTAACATGAATATTCACCCTGAGTCAGCAGGGGTCCTCCTTAAATATGCAGATCAGGCTCTGATCGATGCTCTGCTATTTTACAGTAAGAAGTCTTACAACACCAGGTTAAAGTCCAACAGGTTTGTTTCAAACACTAGCTTTCGGAGCACTGCTCCTTCCTCATGTGAATGAAGAGGTATGTTCCAGAAACATATATATAGACAAATTCAAAGATGCAAGACAATGCTTAGAATGCGAGCATTTGCAGGTAATTAAGTCTTTACAGATCCAGGCATAGGGGTAACCCCAGGTTAAAGAGGTGTGAATTGTGTCAAGCCAGGACAGTAGGTAGGATTTCGCAAGCCCAGGCCAGATGGTGGGGGATGAATGTAATGCAACATGAATCCCAGGTCCCGGTTGAGGCCGCACTTACGTGTGCGGAACTTGGCTATAAGTTTCTGCTCGGCGATTACATGTGAGAACACCACCCACCAGGTATGCGGTACATACTCGTGCGACTTGGCCAACGTTGTCTACCACATACGCTGCAGGAAAGGATGTCCCGAAGCGTGGTACATTGGCGAGACCATGCAGACGCTGCAACAACGAATGAACAGACATCGCGCGACAATCACCAGGCAGCAATGTTCCCTTCCAGTCAGGGAACACTTCAGCAGTCAAGGGCATTCAGCCTCTGATCTCCGGGTAAGCGTTCTCCAAGGCGGCCTTCAGGACGCGCGACAACGCAGAATCGCTGAGCAGAAACTTATAGCCAAGTTCCGCACACGAGTGCGGCCTCAACCGGGACCTGGGATTCATTTCGCATTACATTCATCCCCCACCATCTGGCCTGGGCTTGTGAAATCCTACCAACTGTCTTGGCTTGAGACAATTCACACCTCTTTAACCTGGGGTTACCCCTATCTCTGGATCTGTAAAGACTTAATTACCTGCAAATGCTCACATTCTAAGCATTGTCTTGCATCTTTGAATTTGTCTGTATATATGTTTCTCGAATTTGGGTCTCCCGAACGTGATGTACTACTACTGGGCAGCGAATGTGGAGAACGTGCGGAGCTGGGTCAGAGGGGTTGATTAGCAATAGCGCCGCTCCCGATAGCTCCGGGCATATACTCAGGGAGTCCGGTAATAATAGCTTCATTGGAAATCTGGAGGCAGTTTCGTCAACACTTCGGGTTGGGGGCAGGGTCAAGGGAAATGCTGATTCGGGGGAACCACAGATTTGAGCCAGGGAGGTGGGATGGAAGTTTGCAGAAATGGGAAGAGAAGGGGATTAAGACACTAAAAGATTTGTTTCCTCGGGGTCGGTTTGCAGGATTGAGGGAGCTGGAAGCGAAGTATGGGCTGGAGCAAGGAGAAGTGTTCAGATACATGCAGGTTCGGGATTTTGCCAGGAAGGAGATACAGAGCTTCCTGGAGGAACCGGCCTCCACATTGCTGGAGGAGGTGCTGACGACAAGGGGACTGGAGAAGGGGGCCGTGTCAGCGGTGTACGGAGCTATTCTGGAAGAGGATAAGGCACCACTGGAAGGGATCAAAGCAAAGTGGGAGGAAGAGCTGGGAGAGGTTATAGAGGAGGGGTCTGGTGTGAGGTGCTCTGGAGAGTAAATGCCTCCACCTCATGTTCGAGGTTGGGCTGATACAGCTGAAGGTGGTGTATTGGGCGCACCTCACGAGGGCGAGGATGAGCCGATTTTTTGAAGGAGTAGAAGAACGTTGCAGGGGGGCCCCGCTAATCACGTTCATATGTTTTGGCCCTGTCCAAAGCTAGGGGAGTACTGGAAGGAGGTGTTTAGGGTAATTTCCAAGGTGGTGCGTGTGAAACTGGACCCGGGTCCCCAGGAGGCCATATTCAGGGTGTCGGACCAGCCAGGGTTGGAAATGGGTGCGGAGGCAGATATCATAGTCTTCGCCACGTTGTTCGCCCGAAGGCGGATCCTGCTGGGATGGAGAGCAGCCTCTCCACCCAGGTGTGGCAGGGGGACCTGTTGGAGTACTTGACCCTTGAGAGGGTTAAATTCGATCTGACGGGAAGCTCGGAGGGATTCTACAAGTCATGGGCACTATTTATTATGCACTTTCAAGAACCTGATATCATCGAACATTAGTTGGGGGGGATGGGTGGGAGGGTTGGGGGGGGGAGGGGGGCTGTGTATATTAAGGATGACTATGGGTAATCCCTGATACCTTTTTGTCATTTGTTTATGTAAACATGTGGGGTGATGACTATGGGTAATCCCTGATACCTTTTTGTCATTTGTTTATGTAAACATGTGGGGTGATGTTTGGGGTTTGGTGGGAGGATGGGATCGTTGTTATTGTTATGGGGATTGACATATCTGTTGCTGATTATTGTTTATTGTTGGTGGGTGTAAATTCGGGAGAAAATGTGAAAAAGGAGAATAAAAATATTTGAAAAAATATATATATATCTATGTTTCTGGAACATACCTCTTCATTCACCTGAGGAAGGAGCAGTGCTCCGAAAGCTAGTGTTTGAAACAAACCTGTTGGACTTTAACCTGGTGTTGTAAGACTTCTTACTCTGCTCACCCCAGTCCAACGCCGGCATCTCCACATCACTGCTATTTTAAGCCTGAGCAAGGGAACAGTGGAGGCTTCCTCACCAGGAACAACAGCAAGGGCCAAAGGAGGCCCAAGTGAGATTAGTTTGTCATTTTTTTCTCTCGTTGTTTTGTCAGCCAGGGGAAGAGGAGAGCTATTTTGCCTGCTAATACTGTGAAGTGTCTTTAACTATGCTAAAGGTGAGATGTGATGCAATTTGTCATTGTTTTTATTGGTGTACCCCAAGAGGAAATCCATGCCACTTTCCACTAACTTCCTGGCAACTTTGGTCAAGATATCAGAAAGTATCATTTAATAAGACTCAGTAGTTAAAATGAATGCTGTCCCTTGCTACTGTTCAGGACAGCTGACCATGTACATGGCCACATCCCCAGCTGGGAGTTAAAGCCACGCTCCCAATCTCACCTGAGCCATCAACAGAATGTGTTTTACAAAAATAAGAGGGGAGGGAATTGGAATCCTATTTACCTGCTTAATCGTTTGGCAAATGTGCTTGGAAGGAACTAAAGCAAGTAGAAAAACCATTTTAAAAGGAGCAAAGTAGTAAGTGCCATTTGTAGTGTGACTAAAATCTCCATGGAATACAAAGGTCTCTGGAGATGTCACTAATGGCAAGCAACTGGTCAGGATTCAACAATGAAAGATGTACATATAATTTTACTTGATGCGTGGATGATAGATGGTTTTGCTTGATTAACTTTAAAAGTCACAGCAAAATTGAAATATCCACAATCTATGATGGCAAAGGATTTGGTGTGCAATTGGTCTTCTCTCCTTCTTTGCTTTATGTCCTAATTTCATGCCTGAACAAGTCTCCAAGAGCATGTCAGATGTCAAGATGTGTAGATAAACACCAATGTGAAACAGTATTATATTGAATTTAAATGAAGGAAGGTATCACTACTGTTGTGTTTACTCTTATTAACACCAAATCTCAGCTCACTTCCAAACAGGTCAGTCCTCACATGTATCAATTCGTCAAACTAACCAAAAATGACAAAATAGATTTCAGTCGAAAAGATGCATCAATTTACTGTCTAATGAATCTAATATGCAGTACGAGAGAGAAATTCTGCATTTTGCTTATTAATCACCCTAGGGATTTGCAGTTTATTGGATTGCCTGCTTGGGTACGCACTTAAACTGTCACTCAGAGCAATGCAGTAACATAATTAGGACCCAATTCACTCTCAAATCAGATCAAATCTTACAACAATGGCCCCACCAAATCATCCTGATGAGATTACTATGCTATCACTGTCTACCAAAGTGTGAGAATGGTTTATAATGGCATCCTTAATTTCATTCCTAAGAAATTGTGATTATAATTGGTTGGATAAAATGCTTACTGGAAAAATAGGGCAACTGTTCAGATTAGTGGATAGCACCTGTGTCCTTCTCATTAAAATATATACTCTGGCATGCCCCACAGAAAATTACGTGCAAATCCGCCAAGCAGTGGGTCGGGTGCATGTGGCCTCTACTTGAAGGAATGAACACGGGGCTAATTGGTTGAGCTAGTAGGCAGCTCAGCAATTGGAATTGCAAAAAATCCATCAGGACCAGCTCTTCCTTACATACAGGAAATTCAGCATGTCACCTACGACTCTCACCAACTTCTACAGATGCACCATAGAAAGCATTCTTTCTGGTTGTATCACAGCTTGGTATGGATCCTGCTCTGCCCAAGACCAGCTGTCTAGCCCACTGAGCTAATGGGTGACTCACTGAGTACAACTGAGCAGGTCCAGATCACAAGGGACAGAACTGTCCAGAAAACAGCGCAGCGCAGAGTCAGCTAACATCCTACAAAAACAATATCTGCAGCTTCTAGAAATCTGAACTTCATTCCAATGAATAGTGTTTGACATGAAACGTTAACTCTCTGGGCAAAATTCTCCGCCGCACGGTACCGCCAATGCGAACTGTGCGCAGGCAGAGAATCGGGCGTCGTGCCGACATCGAAATCCGTGCCAGGCGCCAACTCGAGCACCATACTCCGGTCCCTCATTGGTACACTCCTCAGTGCACTCCTCAGAGGCTCAGCCCCACTGCAGGGGAAGCAGGGCAGAGCACACCCCAAACAAAAGGTACATGCATCGTGGCCTTTGGCACCCTCCCTAGCACACAGCCCCTGTCAGGGTAGATGCCTCACCAGTGCTACTATCAGCTAGCCCACCCCTCAGGACCACCTGGCATCTCTTAAGCCCTGCTTGACGACTGCGCCCCTGCTCCTATCCTGCACCCGGTCAGGTTGTCACAACCTGTGACCACACCCAGGACCCACATCACACGCAGGTATGCTCCCAGCAGACGCACACGTCCCTGCCTCATCTCCATCTGTAGGACCTGCCCATACACAATCCTCTCGGTATGGAGGTGATTGGTGGCACACTGTGACCCTCTCCACCGCACAAACAGGTGCCACCCTGCTGGCGAGATAACACATGGCCCACCAAATGAGGACACCCACAGTTGACCCCACTGGGAGGACAGGACAGAGGCTGCAGAGCCTATCACTGACATGGGTTGCTGCAGCCACCAGTACTCCTCATGATAGGACAGGTGGTGAAGATAGAGGCTACCCACATCACAGGTCTAGTACCAGTCACTGATGGGGACAGAGGTGCAACAGGTGTGGAAGGCAACATTTCAGGAAGAACGGCTGATGGGTGTGGCTGGGTTTGGGGGGGGGGGGGGGTGGGAGAAACTGTGGAGGGTGGAGCTGAAGTGCACCTCAGACTCACCATGTAGCCCATTAGATCTGGATGAGCAAGGGAATACTCATCTTGCTAACATGTCTTCTCTTTTCACCCCTGCAGAGAGTGAATTTTGGAGTAAAGCCAGGAATGCTTGCTATCTATTTGGCCGCAGCTGCTGCTGCGGACACACGGAGGCTGGGGGGCCTGCAGGGGGAGAGCCCTGCACAAGAGCAGCCTGTTCCAGAAGAGCAGAAGCCAGCCTGTGAGGCTCCAGTGTTGGCCGTCCAACAGGCCGAGGTGGAGGTGCGGAGGAGGCACCACATCAGGCCACGTGTATACAGTCGTTCAAGGAGATGCCCGACTGCCTGTGCTGCCAAAGACTTTGGCTAACCAAGGAGACCGTACACCACCAGATGATGGTGCACCTGGTACCATATGGATTTGGACGAGGACACCCGCTCCTGGTGGACGTCAAGGTGATGCTTGCCCTGAACCTTTATGCCCCTGGGTCTTTCCATGGGCCAAGCGGGAACCTGTCTGGGAGCTCTCATATCTGTATACAGGTGGGTCAGCGCTGTCGCGTATGCGCCCTGACAGCGGACTATATAAACTTCAGTCTGGACCAGGCACCCCAGGAACCCTGGGTAGCAGAATCGTCCACCATTGCTAGCATGGCTCAGGTCCAGGGGGTGACCAATGGCACGTATGTCCCCCTACGAGCACCGGCTCATCAGAGAGTGCCCTTCATCAATCGGAAAGGTTTCCACTCCCTGAATGTGCAGTTGGTGTGTGACCACCAGCTGCACGGCTGTGCCAGTGGTGCTCCCTCGGGGTGAGGGGTTGGCTCTTGGGTGACAAGGGTTACCCACTGAGGTCTTGGTTAATGACGCCTTTCTGGAGGCCCCAGACCGATGCAGATAACCGTTATAATGATGCCCATGCAGCACCCGGAAAGGTTCAAGATTTTGCAAAAAGTTAACACATGCTCAAAAATGAACTACTTCACAGAAGTGTGCAGATCGTTGAAGATGTTCATCAGTTTGATGGAGGAATCAATACCAACAAGTGAAATCCACAGCAGACTCCCTATACTCACCCCTGGAGTATCTCGACAACAAGGACTCCTACGTCAGACTCCTATTCATTGACTAAAGCTCCACCTCCAACACCATAATCCCAGCCAAGCTCATATCAAAGCTCCAAAACCTAGTACTTAAATCCTCCCTCTGCAACTGGATCCTCGGCTTCCTGACCCATAGAGCAAGGATAAACAACACTTCCTCCACGATAGTCCTCAATACCGGGCCCCCGCAAGGCTGCGTACTTAGCCACTTACTATACTCCCTAAACACACACGACTGTGTGGCAGATTTTGACTCCATCTCCATCCACAAGTTTGCTGATGACACGACCATGGTGGGTCGGATCTCAAACAACGATGTGTCAGAGTACAGGAGGGAGACAGAGAACCTAGTGGAGTGGTGTAATAACAACAATCTCTCCCTCAATGTCAAACTAAAGAGCTGGTCATTGACTTCAGGAAACAAAGTATCATACACACCCCGTCTGCATCAATGATGCCGAGCTGGAGATGATTGACAGGTGTTACCAGTCGCCTGAATGACCCTCTTATGGACTGATCAGATCTCTTCACACATCTTCTCTACTGAGTAGTACTGCACACCTATATGCTTCATCTGATGCCTATGACTATGTATTAATGTTGTGCCATATGTTTTTTTTTCATGTGTGGAATGATCTGTCTGGACTGTGTGCAGAACAATACTCTTCACTGTATCTCGGTACATGTGACAGTACAACAAATACAAAACAAATAAGGCATGAATGTATGATCATGGACCGTAAAGCACCAGGTAAGGATTGTTCAGTTGAAATAATGAGCGTTTCAATGTCGCTCCTCACAAAGGCTGGTGCAAAAGTATCTATACTAAGCATCAAACTCGACCATTGTTATTTTTTTTGCAATTTTCTCTCACTCCTGTGACAGACATTTTTCAAGCTAACGATGATTTGATTATTCCAGTTATGGAAATGATCATAATTCCAGTGCATTAAGCTGGACAGGTTCAGGCTCTGCATGGCCGAAGGAGGCAAACCTTTTTGATAAGCTTGGATGTAAACTTGAGGACCACACATTCATGTGATTGATAGCACAGACTACACACAATAGTATCCTTCCTTACTTACCAGATTCGGGGAGGTGAAGGGGCTCTATCTGCTCCTCACATCAATTTTGCCAGTTTTGTAAAATTTGATATGACTGCTATTTGCAATGCGCACCAAGGCATCACCAGAATTAAACGACTTGAAGCAGTTGGTATTGAGTGAATCAACTCATCCCCATGGATCTCTAATCTAGACATGGCACAATGCAAAAACTGAGAATTTTGACTATGCGTCAAAATACTGACCAAAATCCTAGCCAAAAGGCTAGAAGACTGTGTACCAGAGTTGGTCGCAGAGGACCAGACGGGCTTTGTCAAAGGTAGACAGCTTACCTCGAACATCAGGCGCCTGCTGAATGTGATAATGACCCCCTCCGGGGAGAGAACACCTGAGGCAATCATCTCCTTAGACACACAAAAGGCCTTTGACAGAGTCGAATGGAAATACCTCATAGAGGTACTGGAGCGGTTCGGGCTTGGAACAGGGTTCACCTCCTGGGTAAAGCTACTATACAAAGCTTCCATGGCGAGCGTACGGACCAACAACACCAACTCCCGATACTTTCAGCTGCACAGGGGCACCAGACGAGGGTGCCCACTGTCCTCGCTGCTGTTCACTCTAGCGATCGAACCATTAGCAATTGCTCTCAGAGCAGCAAAAAGCTGGAGGGGGATCCAAAGGGGCGGCAGAGAGCACAGAGTCTCACTCTATGCTGATGACCTGCTCCTCTACATTTCGGACCCACAAAGCAGCATGGACGGAATCATCGCGCTCCTGAAAGAGTTTGGCGCCTTCTCGGGCTACAAACTCAACATGAGCAAAAGCGAGATCTTCCTGGTACACCCACAAGTAGGGGGGACAGCACTAACGGGGCTGCCGTTTAGACAAGCCCGACCCAAACTCCGCTACCTGGGGATCCAAATAGCCCATGACTGGAAAGGGATCCACAAATGGAACGTCACCAGTCTGACGGAGGAAGTAAAAAAGGACCTGCAAAGATGGAACACACTCCCACTCTCGCTCGCGGGGAGAGTCCGGACGATCAACATGAACGTGCTGCCCAGGTACCTCTTCCTATTTAGATCCATCCCAATCTACATCCCCAAGGCCTTTTACAAAGCGCTGGATAAACTAATCATGGCGTTTGTATGGGGGCGGGGGGGGTGGGAGGGGAGGGGGGGGGGGCGGGGGGGAAAGAATGCTAGGGTCCCAAAGGTCCTACAAGAAACAAAATCCAGGGGGGGGGGCTAGCTCTCCCAAACCTACAATTCTACCACTGGGCAGCGATAGCTGAGCGAATAAGGGGATGGATCAAGGAGCCAGAAGCCGAGTGGGTGCGTGTGGAAGAGGCCTCCTGCATGGGGACCTCCCTCCGGGCCCTCGCCACGGCAGCACTCCCATTCCCACCCAAACAACACTCCAGCAGCCCGGTGGTGACAACCACCCTCCTATCCTGGAACCAACTACGGCAGCAATTTGGCCTGACCAAAATGTCGGACAAAGCTCCCATCTCCAACAATAGGTTCACACCAGCACTGACTGACGCCACCTTTAAAAAGTGGGGACAGGACAGAGGGACTGACAGTCAGGGACCTATACACGGACGGCAGGATCGCAACACTGGACGAACTGACAGAGAAATTCCGGCTAGCCAGGGGGAACGAGCTAAGGTATCTACAGCTCAAAAACTTCCTACGAAAGGAGACAAGGATGTACCCACAATCACCACGACAGACATTACTGGAAGAGTTACTGGATGCAAGCACCCTAGAGAAAGGAAACTGTAGCGACATGTAGGACCGACTGGTAGAAAGGGCCGACACCGTACTGGACGCAAAAAGAAAGAAATGGGAGGAGGACCTGAGGATTGAGATAGGGAGGGAAGCACTGCACAGGGTCAACACCACCTCCACCTGCGCAAGGCTCAGCCTGACACAGTTAAAAGTGGTACATACAGCCCACTTAACAAGAACCTGTATGAGTAGGTTCTTCCCGGAGGTGGAGGATAGATGTGAACGGTGCCAAGGAGGCCGGCCAACCACGCCCACATGTTCTGGTCTTGTCCAGACTTGCGGGATACTGGGCAGCCTTCTTTGAGGCAATGTCCAAAGTGGTGGGGATGAGGGTGGAGCCATGCCCGAATGTGGTGTTCTTCGGGGTGTCGGACCAGCCAGATCTATTCCTGGGGAGGAGGGCGGACGCCCTTGCCTTTGCCTCCCTGATCGCCCGCCGTAGAATCCTGTTCGGCTGGCGGTCAGCAGCACCACCCAAAGCTGCAGACTGGCTGTCCGACCTCTCGGAATCTCTCCAAATGGAGAAAATCAAATTCGCCATCCGAGGGTCAGGCGACGGCTTCCACAGAACGTGGGAGCCATTCATCCAATTGATCCGGGACCTGTTTGTGGCCAACGAACAAGCAGAAGAATAGCCAGGTAGCCAAGAATCAGGGGAAAGTAGCCAAAGCATGAGAGGGAGAGATAGACCGGGAGAGGAGTGTGGGGACAGCTAAACCTAAGAGGAAAGAAAGGCTAACCACAGGAGGGGGTAAGGTGGGGGGGGGGGGGGGGGGGGTAGAGGGAAGGGACAGGAAACAAGAGAGGAGAACCAGGGAGGTTGGGGGGGGGGGGGGGGGGTTGGCAAGGAAATGACAGCCGGAAGGAGGGCACGGGATAGGATAACAAACTTGGCATCTCCAGGAATAGAGAACAAGGAGAATACAGGCGAAAGACGGGAGTAACGGCTGAAGCGGAGGTGAGCGCGAGACGACAACGGCAGCGAGATCCGTCCGGGAGAAGCAAGTGACAACAACAACACCAAACCCACCCGAGTATTGCCCACTGTAATTGTTTCTCCGGCACCCAAATATATATTTACCTCCCTGGTCTCCACGGCCCCCCCCCCCCCAAACAGTGTGTTTGGGTGTTCCCTTCTCTTCTATATATGTATATATACATATTTCTTATTCTGTGTACATAACGGTAAATATACTTTGTTCAAAGACCAATAAAAACATTTTAAAAAACTTTAAGGTGGTCACCAAAACAATCATTCCAGACAATTATCCACTTTCTATAATCCAAGGATTAATAGCGTAATTTCATGACTCCACATTCTTCATGAAGCTCGACATGCGATTGAGCTTCGTCGGATACCACTAACGGATCAAAGCCAACGATCTTACACCTTATGTTACTCACAACGGTGTGTTTCAATACTGTAGAATGCCCAATGGACTAAGATCAGCACCGAACACATTCCAGAAGATCATCTCTCAGCAGACACTGAGGGGATGCTCAACCTACTCAACAACACTGTTGTCCATGGAAGAGATTAAGCAGAACATGATCAGATTTGCAGAACAATTTGACATTCAACAAGGACAAAAGAAATTCATGGGATCTGTGACTTGCTTTGTAGGATACAGAATGACAGCAGCTGAGGTAAAGCACACACATGACAACATCAAAGTCATTCATGTGTTTCCCCCCCCACATCTAAAAGTGGAGGAGTTGGCATCGTTCCTCAGTACTATCAATTTTTATCACAACTTTGTTCCTAAATATGCAGAGTTCATGGAGCCTCTTTGAAAACTATTGCACAAAGATGCAAAATGAAAATCAGCAATTGTCCAGCAAATAGCATTTGACAGGTTCAAACTGAAGATAGTGGATTGATCTACCCAAATGGGAACAGAGTCCTGTAGCGTGATTAGCTGGGTGTTTCCCGGCGCTCAGAGCGCTGTGAAACACCATGCTACTGAACAGCCATTTGGGTAGATATGGGGCCTCAGCAGGGGTAGCGCAGCTGAGGATGCATTTGGTCCCCATTTTCTGCACTGACGAGCTCCGCTTGCCACAACTCATCAGTGCAGGGAGAGATTGGGGCCCACCGAAGCGACCCCAGATCTCTCCCATGCACCAACTCACTGACCACCATGCACCAACTCACTGACAAGTGGATCCTTCGGCCTCCCTGAACCCAATCTACAGCGTGGGGAAAATGCCAACCTGGCAGTGGATCTGCCAGCTGGCAGTGCCACCTGGACACCTTGGCAGTGGCAGCCTGACACACAGGTGGCACTGCCAGGGTGCCATGTTGGAAGTGCACAGGTGGCATTGGCCATGCCAGGTGTTGTGAGCTGGTTAGATCCCGGAAGAAGGCTCACCGACACCTATTGGTCACATTGCGCCGTGCTGTCTTTTGGGCGCAATGCAGCCAGTAGAACTCATACAGCTTCTCGGTCAGTCCTCACAAATTTCAACCCACATGCAGCAAGGTATGTCACAACAATACATGAGGAAATGCACCTGGGACTGTGCTCTCAGTACAATGAAGAAAGCAAACAATGCACCAGGCATGTTGTTGGATACTGAGTGCATGTACTCTACTGGAAAGCACAAAGCACTTGCCTGCATCTACGTTTGTGAATATTGGTACATATAACTCCACGGCAGAAGGTTTGCTCCCTGCATTGGTCATAAAAGCACCGACTGTATGTTTAGCCACGTCTGGATCAGTTCATCGAGCTCTACCAATCAACAGATGGTCAGAGCGTCTTCACCATTACAACGTTGAGGTCAAATATCTTGCAAGTTCACGTAACTGAACCACTGACATACTTAGCTGTACTACCATCGCAGACAGCATTAGCGATAGCCAAGTGACTTGTGACATTGAAGACTACATGATTGCGACGATTTCACACGTTACTGCGAATCTTGTTCTGCGAGAGTAGTTGAAGGCAGAGCCGGCGACAGGCAACATTCTGCAGAAACTGGGCCTGTATCAAAGAAATAAATTGGCTTGCGAAAGAGAGGAAGAACTGGTGCCAAACCACAGAATATGCAATGAGCTTGTATTATGTGATAGCAACTGTATCACACGTGGAACAGGAGAAATTATCCTGAAAGTGCTGCAGCAGCATGTACTGCATCTTTCCCATGAAGGAGATTAGAGTGTCGTTAGGGTGGAACAACGATCCTGCGAAACAGTCTGGCTCCGACAATAGATCACTGCAAGAAAGAGTTCATTAGAAATTGTGTCCATGTACACTCAGTGACAAATCTGTTAAATTGTGTTCCATACTTCATAACTGAACTTGGCCAACAAAACCACGGCAGCAATTCTGTGTCGATATTTTTAGAGAGATGCAATCCTCCCCGAGCAGTGAATATTTTTTGCTCGTTATTCATGGTCTACATAGCAAATGGGTGGAAATTACTGCAACAAATTCCACAACTACCACTTCAGTCATTAACATTCTAGACAAATTGTTTATAAAATTAGGTTTGACAGAGACTATCACAACAGGCAATGGACCACAGATTGTTTCCAGTCAGTTCAAGGCAAATTTACGGAATTCACCAACATCATACATCATGATACAACCTGCAGTCGAATTGTGATGTTAAAACAAGTGAATTTGATTGCCGTTTGTGAGCTGGTATGTTGGAGGGGACAATGTGAACAATCTATTCAGATCCCATTTCGGATATATTGATCCATCCCATCAGAGGCGGACTTACACTTCTGGAGCCCCGCACTCTCCCTCTTTGCAAGGGGTTCATGTATCGTCTGCCCCCAATGATAATCAAACCCCGCCACAATGATGCCAAACCCACCCACAATGATGTACAGCCCCAATTAGGTCAATGCCCTCCTGACCCGCCCACCCTCAGCTCACACAATGCAAGGCAGAGAAACTCAAAATCATTGCTCGACAGACTGCTGTAGTGCTTTAACGTTTATCAACAGTACGGGCTGATGAAATTACTGCAGCACAACAGGTCAGTGCAGGACTGAATGAGCCTGGAATAGTCCAGTGCCGGAGCAAATACTCCAATGAAGTGGAGTGTCCAGACAAAGTTTAATATCAGAGGCATTTCTGGCAACTGTAGTCTGGCAGGATTCCATTCTTTAAGTGTATGTGGTACCCTCAATAACGATGCTTAGAGCGTAAACGGTAAAGAAGGCTTTAATAGACTAAGAACTATGCTAGAGCCGAGACGTGTGCTAATTGCTGCACAGCCCACAAGGCAGCCCCTTATATATGGCTCACAGATGGTTGGAGCCAGAGGCGGAGTCCCCAGGGTTCCAAGCCCGGTCTTAAAGGGGACATCACCTTACATGATGACAAGGCAGTGACCGTTCATCACATTCACCCCCTGTTTAAAAAAAAAGAGTCCGGCGGGGGTGAAGTGCCGTCAGAGGTCCATCCGTCTCGGTGGCCGGATCGTCCTCATCGACCTCCTCAGTTCGGGCGGTGGTGCGGCGGGCACGGACGTCCCGGTTGAGGGTACATCCGGGAGCACAGCGGTCGGAGCTTCGGTCCGGGTCGGGGCAGGGGGACTAGGCAGGGCTGGGGGTAGCGCTGCCAGCGCCGGCGGGGTGTGTAAAGGGTGGGCGCTAGGTAGGTGCTCACAAACGGGGGGTAGGGCCGGAAGGGGGTGTGTTGTAGGAGGCACCGGGTCCTGCAGGGGTGTGGCGCGGGAAGGGGCGTCTGCAGTGGGGGATCCAGCGGGTGCCAGATCCCGGAGGGAAACCGTATCTTGCCTGCCGTTGGGGTCTCAATGTAGGCGTAACTGGGGTTGGCGTGGAGCAGTCGGACCTTTTCAACCAGGGGGTCCGTTTTATGGCTCCTCGTGTGCCTCCGGAGAAGAACAGGTCCCGGAGCCATCAGCCAAGGTGGAAGCGAGACCCCGGAGGTCGACTTCCTGGGGAAGACAAACAATCGGTTGTGAGGGGTCTCATTCGTGGCCGTGCAGAGGAGTGACCTAATGGAGTGTAGGGCTTCGGGTAGGACCTCCTGCCAGCGGGTAGTTGGGAGACTTCTCGACCGCAGGGCCAGAAGGACAGCCTTCCACACTGTCGCGTTCTCCCTCTCCACTTGCCCGTTTCCCCACGGGTTATAACTGGTCGTTCTGCTCGAGGCGATGCCTTTGATTAGCAGATACTGACGCAGTTCATCGCTCATAAACGATGTACCCTGGTCGCTGTGGATATAAGCGGGGAAACCGAACAGAGTGAAGATGCTGTGCAGTGCCTCAATCACGATGGCTAAGGTCATGTCGGAGCAGGGAATGGCGAATGGGAAACAGGAGAACTCCCATCGATAATGGTGAGGAAATAGGCATAACGATTGGTGGACGGGAGGGGCCCCTTGAAGTCCACGCTCAGTCGCTCAAAGGGACCCGAGGCGTTCACGAGCCGAACCTTGTCTGGCCGGTAGAAGTGCGGTTTGCACTCTGCACAGATCTGGCAGGCCCTGACCATGGCCTTGACCTCCTTGGTTGAGTAAGATAGGTTGCGGGACTTGATAAAATGGACGAGCCGGGTAACCCCCAGGTGGCAGAGGTCATTGTGGATGGCTTGCAGGCGGTCGTCCTGCGCGTTGGCACATGTGCTGCGGAACAGGGCATCTGGGGGCTTGTTGGGCTCTCCTGGACGATACTTGATATCGTACGTGTAGGTGGAGAGTTCGATCCTCCACCTCAAAATTTTATCATTTTTTATTTTGCCCTGTTGCGTGTTATCGAACATATAGGCGACTGACCGTTGGTCGGTGACAAGGGTAAACCTCCTACCGGCGAGGTAGTGTCTCCAGCGCCGCACAGCCTCCACAATGGCTTCTGCCTCCTTTTTGACTGCAGAGTGTCGAACCTCGGAGGCGGTGAGGGTTCGGGAGAAGAACGTTACTGCTCTGCCTGCCTGATTGAGGGTAGCAGCCAGGGCGATGTCTGATGCATCTCTCTCTACCTGGAAAGGAACGGTTTTGTCCACCGCGTGCATAGCGGCCTTGATGATGTTGGCCTTGTTGCGGTTGAAGGCCAATTGAGTCTCAGCCGAGAGGGGAAAAATGGGTCTTTATGAGTGGGGGGGGCTTTGTCCGCATACTTGGGGACGCACTGGGCGTAATAAGAGAAAAGCCCCAAGCACCGTTTGAGGGCCTTGAGGCTGCGGGGGAGAGGGAGTTCCTTAAGGGGGCGCATGCGGTCGGGGTCGGGACCTAGGACCCCGTCTTCCATGACATAGCCGAGGATGGCTAGCCGGGTGGTGTGGAAAACGCATTTTTCCTCGAAATAGGTCAGGTTAAGGGCTCGGGCGGTCTGGAGGAACTTTGAGGTTAGCGTCATGTTCCTGCTGGTCATGGCCGCAGATGGTGACATTGTCCAAGTACGGGTATGTAGCCCGCAAACCGTACTGGTCCACCATTTGGTCCATCGCCGTTTGAAAGACGGAGTGGGGAAACTGGCACGCACGGGTGAGGGCCAGTGTACAAAGCTGTGTAAATATATCATTTTGCCATGTATCTAGCTTGTTCTGCGCGATTTCTCGTTTTTTGTTGTTGTCACGGGTGGGGGGGGGGGGGGGGGGGGTGTTATTGTTTGTAAGGGAGAAAAATTGTGTTAAAAAACTTTAATAAATATATTTTTTTTAAAAAGAAAGATGGAGACCCCATTTGTGACACCGAAGGGACCCTGAGGAAGTGGAAGAGCCGGCCGGCTGCTTCGAAGGCAGTATAGGGGCGGTCTTTTGGTCGGATGGGGAGCTGGTGGTAGGCGGATTTGAGGTCGACCGTGGAAAAGACTCGGTATTGGGCGATCTGATTTACCATTTCCGCGATGCGAGGAAGGGGGTACGCATCAAGCTGCATGAATCGGTTTATGGTCTGGCTATAATCCACGACCATCCGTTTCTTCTCCCCGGACCGGACTACCACCACTTGCGCTCTCCAAGGGCTGTTGCTAGCCTCGATGACCCCCTCTCCCAGTAAACGCTGGACCTCTGACTTGATAAAAGTCATGTCTTGGGCACTGTAGCGCCGGCTCCTGGTGGCGACAGTCAGGAGTGAGGTTCGCGAATAGCGAGGGGGGTGCGGCTTTCAGTGTCGCAAGGCAGCATAGCGTGAGGGGGGGGCAAGGGTCCGCCGAACTTCAGTGTCAGGCTTCGGTGGCTGTACTTGAAATCCAGTCCGAGCAGCAGAGGGGCAGAGGTGAGGGAGGATATAAAATTTGAAACGGGTGTATTTGGCGCCCTGGATCGAGAGATCCGCAATACAGTACCCCTTCCCTTGATTTGTACCTAGTGGGACCCAGATGCGAGGACTATGGTTTGGGATGCGGGATGGGTGCGTAGGGAGCAGCGCCTTACCGTTTCAGGATGGATAAAGCTCTCCGTGTTCCCGGAATCGAAGAGGCATGCAGTGTCGCGCCCGTTGACCTGGACCTGCATCATAGAGTTCTGCAGGTGTTTTGGCCGAGTTTGGTCGAGGGTGATCGCACCCACTTGCGGGTAGTCCGAGTCCTCAGCCGAGTCGGACGCGTAAAATGGCCACTGCAGTCGGTCGCACGTGTCGGGTCGAGAAGATGGTTGCCGACAAGGTGGCCACACCCATGATTCGCACGAGGCTGATGACGCGTCAGAAGCGGGCGTGTCGGGTCGGTGCGCAGCCGCATTGCGAGGCATGCGGGCCTGAGAGCCTGATCTTCGCGCCGGCTGTTCTTTGTTTTTCTGGCCCCTGGGTCTGGCCAGGCAGACCCTTGCAAAATGTCCCTTCTTCCCGCAGTCGTTGCAGATCGCGGAGCGGGCTGGGCAGCGTGGGCGTGGATGCTGGCCCTGTCCGCAGAAGTAGCACGGTGTGCCCCCATGGTGAGCGGGTCGCCGAGTGGCGCAGGCCTGCAATACGGCTGAGTCTGAGGAAGTCCGGGGGGGGGCTGGCAGAGTCCGCGGGGTACGTACCCAAGTTATGTCGGGCCACCTCCAGCGAGGAGGCGAGCGTTAGCGTGTCCTGGAGGTCTGTTGCCCCGTTTTCGAGCAGCCGCTGCCGGATGTAGGTCGAGCGGATGCCGGACACAAAAGCGTCTCTGATGTGCAGGTTCATATGGACTTCCCCTGTCACATCCTGATGGTCACAGTCCCTAGCAAGCACGGTGAGTTTCTCAACGAATTCGTCTAGCGATTGCCCCGAGCGCTGCCGGCAGGTAGAGCAGATGCCTGGCGTGTACCTCGTTGATGGGTTTGACAAACCGCTTGCGGAGTAACTCGACCGCCTCTTCATAAGTTGTCGCCTTTTCGAGCGTGGCGGAGATTCTGTGACTCACCCGGGCGTGGAGTAGGCTCAGCTTGTGTGGCCCCAGGATGGGAATCTCTGCGGAGTCCAGGTAGGCCTCGAAGCACCGCAGCCAGTATTTTAAAATGTCCTTTGCCTCCGGTGTCCGTGCTTCCGGGTTGAGCTTCTCTGGTGTTAGGCCTGCGTCCATCCTGATCTAGTTTAGTCTATTAAACTGTGGTACCCTCAATAACAATGCTTAGAGTGTAAACGGTAAAGAAGGCTTTAATAGACTAAGAACTATGCTAGAGCCGAGACGTGTGCTAACTGCTGCACAGCCCACAAGGCAGCCCCTTTATATGGCTCACAGATGGGCGGAGCCAGAGGCGGAGTCCCCAGGGTTCCAAGCCCGGTCTTAAAGGGGACATCATCTTACATGATGACAAGGCAGTAACCGTTCATCACAGTGTCCAAAAGAGTAAGAGGAAACTTTCTGAAGGCCAGTAAAGAGCGATGGAGAATGAGGGTTACTGACTGGTTATAAGTATCTGCATGTAAATTAAGAACATCCTTCAACAGGAAAACTGCGCAAGGACACCACGATTTGAAGTTGAAGATTGGGTTCACAGCAAACAGCCAAATCTCAACCACAAACCTGCAACACCACTATCAGGAGCAAATCAGATCAAGTGGTTGCTCGGTACCAATGCTTACCTGTCACATGACAGCACAAAGTGAAGCCAGAGATGTTTGACAGCGAGGGGAGCAGAATATTTCGAGGACACTGATTATGAGGATCCATTGCCTTTTCTGACATGTAACCACGATATTGATCAGCCATCTCATTAAAGTGTTCACTCGGAACCACAACCTCAAACTCATAGATCTCAGCACCATTATGAGAAACCTTCACATCTGAAAGACTATTTCTGCACTTAGCGAAAATAGACACTCCAAGAAATTACTTTTGTTTGTTGTTTCTTCTTGTTCTCGACGCCTCTTCCCAAAGGCAGTTCTGACCTACAGCACCTAAATCTCCAACATGGATAGGGCAAGGAGGCAGATCCCAAATCCACTCCAGCCAGAACTGGGATCAAATCCCATACTGTTGGCTATCTGATGGTAGCAATCTGATCCAGCTGCCCAACCAATTGCCACCCCTAGCCCTCAAGGAGTCTATGTTGCTGTGGGAACAACACACATGTTGTATGCTGGAGCTATGGATAGTGATGGTGGAGGCACCAATTTTGTTCCATCACATGGCTGACCAGAATTTGCTCCTGCTTTTATTGCCTACCATTAATGTATGTTAGAAGGATTTCCAAGTTGATACTCAACCTGCTTGGCCAAGTTATGAATGTACCTGCCTTGGCCATCAAATCCTGGATTGGAATCCCACAATGCACAGTGTGATGCCAGAAGCTCTTTAGTAATTCAGAACAAACCACAACAGCTATAAGGCTATTGACTAAGTATCAGCAAACACTGTGATCCAAACAAAATGTCTCCCAATACTTTCAAACAGATTGTTGGAAAGCAGGTGATGCCTTTAAATGCAGTTGAGAATGGTTCCTTTGGTTATTTGTTGTGATGGTCAAAGATGATAACAGGATCTAATGATAACAATGTGGGCAGAAACAAAAATGGCAGCTTTGATATGAGCCCAGGTGAGCTTTTCGAATTGCAGTTGAGCACTGGCCTATCCCCACCCTATTTCCACATTTGCGCACATTTTAGCAGGGTTTACTGGCTAGTGTTCAGGAAGGAAACCTGGGTTATTTTTCTCAGCCACAGGGATGTCAAGACTAAATCTAACACCCCTCGCATCATGTCAGCTGAGATCAGTTAACTCAGCACAAACCAGCACTCAAACCAGGGCCCTCCAGATCTTCATGAACCACTATCAACAATGTGATGTGCATTTACTCGTCAAACCACCTTGGGGATATTAGGATAGTAAGCATTACAGAAGCCAGATTTTGATGCTTACAGATAAACCATAACGTAAAGGTGAATCACAACAGACAACTATCCACATTTACTGAGCATCCCTCCTCGTCTTCCAAACATCCCATTAGTGTCACAAATAGTGCTGGGTGCAAAAAATCCATTAAAAAAATTTACAAGTGGCACAAAAACCTAAGAGGAAACAGGAAAAATTGTAAGTAAAAATAAAATGGTCAAGGACTATCACAAACACACTCATTTTATACTAGTGTGTTTTCCATAATTGTAACATGCAATCTAATGTGAATGATATTGCTTTATGTTTTAACCCTATGCTATTAGCTTGAATTACTTACTGCTGCAGTGTTTCTGATGTCCACTTGTTTTGTTCTACTGGAGCCATTTCCAAACTAGAAGGTGTAGCCATGTAAAATGGCTAACCTCCAATTAGAATGGCTAACTCCCGATTAGAATGGCCAAACCCCGATTTAAAATGGCGAACGGAAGAGGCTGATGGGAAAATCAGCCAACAGGACTCAATCAGACAGCTGCAGGTAAAACAGTGTATTCACCTCTGGGGAAGCCAGACAGAATCGACATAACAACACACCAGCCATCTGCATATAAATTAGGAATCCCCGGGAATAATATGCTACAAATTAGACACACAAAGCCAACCCAGACTTTTCGGCGCCAGCAGGAGCTTACATAAAGAGAGGTGAATGACCACCCCTCAATCAAAGAATCGCTCCAGCATTGGAGAATATCGAACCAAGTGATTGGGACCAAGTCCAATCACTTGGAACCAGGTACAAGGTCCGCCCTGAGAGGCGGGAAGCCCCTGGGGACTATAAGAATAGGGGCCAAGTTCAAATCGACCCTTCTTCCCTTCTTCTCCTCTCTGCACCCTTCGAGACCCTTCCGCTGACCCTCTACAACAGCCGCAAGAAACAGTAAGTCTTACTCCAACGCTCGCTACGAGATAGGCACTCCTGACCATCGACCTGAACCAGCTTTGAATCCCGCAGGCTCAGAACCCATACGAAAGGCCATTCGTTTCCCTGACCTGGTGGGCCAATTCCAAAGTTAAGTATTGGCCTGTTAGTTGTAGGAAGTAGCTTAGAAGTAGAATTAATGTGTAAGTGTTGATTGCTGTATATAATAAATGTGCGTTGATTTAACTCTTACTAAGCGGTGTGTTGGATTATTAATCATTACACGGACTTCAACCATGTGGCGGTATCAGAAAGATACCTGGCGACTCAAAAGCAAAGGTGATAGAACAAGAGCAATTAAATTAAGGCTAAAATAAGCAACAAAGGTCATTCAACTAATTAAGAGCACAAGTAACCAGCCTTGATATGGAGTCCAACTTAATCTCCTGAAGAAAGAAACTTGCTCCGTCCCCCATGAAGTAAATCAAGCAAAACTCCAGAAATTCCATTTAGGCTTACACACATACTGGAACATCTTGATTGGTGATGTTCCTTGGTGTACTGCTTCCATAGTCCTGGTAGTTCAGTAACCATGACATTCCACATTGTATCCTTGATATGCATCCAGCCTTACAATCTTAAATTCCATTGTAACCCACTTCCTTAATTTTGTTTCCACAGGAGTAAACATCACAGAACAAATTGCTTTCTCTAGGATTCCATTACATGTAATCCATGGGGAAATAAAGTCATTCTTCTAATTTCAAGTCTTTAGAATTTGAACTTGCACTATCCAATTTACCATATGTCGTCTACCTCCAGGGGATGAAGAGAAAGCAGGGGAGGTGGGGAAAATGAATGTGGTTCAAAGGTGCTGACTGAGTTAACCTTAAATGTTCATTGAAAAACAGATGAGGTACAATGTTTGTTTACCATTTAGCCCCATTTTACCTCCCATTTCATTAATGATGAGAAATATTGGGGGGGGGGGGAGAGAGAAGGGGAGGTTGGAAAGCAAAACTGGCATTCCAATTGGCATCACATGGGTTTACCGCAGGTTAAAATTGCCCCATCTGTGTTTATAAATCAAACCATATAAATTTCTGTAATGAAAAATGAAATGAAATGAAAATCACATTGTCACAAGTAGGCTTCAATGAAGTTACTGTGAAAAGCCCCTAGTCGTCACATTCCGGCGCCTGTTCGGGGAGGCTGGTACGGGAATTGAACCGTGCTGCTGGTCTGCCTTGGTCTGTTTTAAAAGCCAGCGATTTATACCTTCACAGCAACCCCATTGGGGTCAATTGATTCAGCATTGACTGGAGATGAAACATGTGACTTGCCTGGTCTATGTGCCTCAGCTGCTCAGTGCTGTGACCATGCTGAATCAACAGTGGAACTGAAATTTCTCTCTTTTCAAAGAGTTGAAATAAATAGTTTAGTTTTCAAATTTTCACACAGTTTATATAAAACAGTGAGCAACGTGATGTCAGAACCACAGTGAGAACATATTCTTAGTGTGCTGACAGTTAATGACATTCCTGGCACTGAATGGAAGGAAATAGATCCACCAACTAACGGTTAAAGTAAGCCACTCTTAAAGGGTGAAGAGTGAAATGTGAACTGTACAACTGATTGGATTTTTAAACTCGTCATGGTATTAGATGGAATTATTTTTGGCCATAGATCAATCCAGGCTCTTCATTATTAGCAAGCGTTAAACTGCAAATTAGCTGCTCATTGCCAGTAAAGGATCTAAAGAGTTTAATGACTGTTCAATGTTTTGTTTGAAATAACCAGTGAGGACCAGCGTCGTTATCACTCCAGTAAGTAGTTCAAATGTAGAAATAAATTATTTATTTCTGGATCTGTTTCGGTGTATCAGCATTGTCCTTCAGGGGCTGCCATAGGATCTCTTTGGTAAAAGATCTCCCTCTCCTCCATTGCCTGTTTTGATGTTTAACTAGCTGAAGAGCACAAAAAGAGGTCTAGAAAGCAATCCTAATGGACAAGTTTAACTTTCCATCTCTAAGCCCTAAAGATCAGGAAAGCTAGGGGTTCAACCTGAGCCTGTGTCAAGTTAACTTATCTCAGTCAGGTCAAGAGAAGGAGAACTCGTACTTGTTTTTATTCGTGCAGGGAATGTGAGCGTAACTGGCTGGGTCAGCAACTATTGCCCATCCCCAATTGCCCTTGAACTGAGTGGTTTGCTTGGCCATTTCAGGGGGCATTTAAGAGTCAGCCACCTTGCTGTGGGACTGGAGTCATATGTAGGCCAGACTAGGTAAGGGTGACACATTTATTTCCCTAAAGGACATTAGTGAGCCAGATCGGTCCAACAATGATCAAATTGGTTGTTATACGTCAACTCCCCACAGCACTAAATTATCATTTGTATCTTCTGTTCTGGTCACTGGATTTATCTGATCCCTAAGTCTGGAAACCCATGGACAGACGGGTGATAGACAAGCTGAGCACTCGATACTTCTGCCTCGAGGGGCACTGGGGAAAACGACTTCCTCAGATTGCTCTCTGTCTGGTGAATAGCATTGCCACTAAAGACCAGCCTGTTGTTTACTGGGCACAGGGGTTAACAGGCTTGCGATAGAGGCAATAGTTGCATTGCATTTTATTAGCACATTTTCAATATTGCACAGTAAAGAAAAGGAAGTGACCAGCAGTTAAAAATACTAAAACTTTACACCCACGATTCACCAGGGAATATGTGATCTTGGCAATGTAGGAAAGGAAGTGGTGGGGTTATGCCAAACGTAGACACCAGGGGCGAAATTCTCCGGTATCGGCGCGATGTCCGCCGACCAGCGCCAAAAACGGCGCAAATCAGTCGGGCATCGCGCCGCCCCAAAGGTGCGGAATCCTCCGCATCTTGGGGGGCCCAGCCCTAACCTTGAGGGGCTAGGCCCGCGCCGGACTAATTCCCGCCCCGCCAGCTGGCGGTAAAGGCCTTTGGTGCCCCGCCAGCTGACGCGGAAATGAAATCTCCGGGCGGCGCATGCGCGGGAGCGTCGACAGCCGCTCACGGCATTCCCACGCATGCGCAGTGGAGGGAGTCTCTTCCACCTCCACCATGGTGGAGACAGTGGCGAAGGCAGAAGGAAAAGAGTGCCCCCACGGCACAGGCCCGCCCGCGGATTGGTGGGCCGCAATCACGGGCCAGGCCACCGTGGGGGCACCCCCCGGGGCCAGATCGCCCCGCGCCCCCCCCCCCCCCCAGAAACCTGGAGCCCGCCCGCGCCGCCTTATCCCGCCGGTAAGAGAGGTGGTTTAATCCACGCCGGCGGGACAGGCATCCTAGCAGCGGGACTTCGGCCCATCCGGGCCGGAGAATCGCGGGGGGGGGGGGGGGCGCCAACCGGCATGGCGCGATTCCCGCCCCCGCCGAATCTCCAGTGCCAGAGAATTCGGCAACCGGCGGGGGCAGGGTTCACGCCAGCCCCCGGCGATTCTCCGACCTGACGGGGGGTCGGAGAATCTCGCCCCAGGTGCTGGTCAATAGAAAAGGAATAAGCAAAAGCCTGGAGCAAGCTGGGATAGGATGGCAGTGGAATGACATGCGTATGTGTACCTACACCAGATGGCCTGCAGCAGTTTCATAGATTATCATAGAATTTACAGTGCAGAAGGAGGCCATTCGGCCCATCGAGTCTGCACCGGCTCTTGGAAAGAGCACCCTACCCAAGGTCAACACCTCCACCCTATCCCCATAACCCAGTAACTCCACCCAACACTAAGGGCAATTTTGGACACTAAGGGCAATTTTATCATGGCCAATCCACCTAACCTGCACATCTTTGGACTGTGGGAGGAAACCGGAGCACCCGGAGGAAACCCACGCACACACGGGGAGGATGTGCAGACTCCGCACAGACAGTGACCCAAGCCGGAATCGAACCTGGGACCCTGGAGCTGTGAAGTAATTGTGCTATCCACAATGCTACCGTGCTGCCCCTACGTTCAAGCCGTCAGCTCATCACCACTTTCTCAAAGGCAACAAATACTGGCCCTGACAGCAGTGCTCACATCCCATGAACAGAACAAAAGAAATCCCTGACATACCTTGACTACAGCTGCAACATCAGTTTGAATATTAGTTGGCATCAGAACCCCCGGATATCCAGTGATACTTCCAGTAAAGTATTCATGTGTGAACACTTCACAAGGATTGAGCATAACTGTGATGTTCCCCTTGGCCAAACAACTTGCTGACACTCACTTTCTAGGTTATATGTTTGAGAACTACTGGCGTCCAGGAAGCTGGCTGTATTGACAGATTAGATAGCTCATCACTGTTAGTAGCTCTTGTTATTTTTCTAAGGATTATGTACTCATTCCCACTTTTCTGATTATTTGCTCATGTGGAAAATAGGTTTCTCCTGCCAAAAGAACGTTAAACAAACTGTTACAGCAAACAAACTGGTTGATTTACTTCACTGAAGGAGGCAATGGGAATATTAGAAACTTTCTCGAGGGCATATTGGTGGACAAATTACATCTGGTACACCACCAAAATTACCGAGTGTGGTTCACCAGTACAAAAATCATGATGTACAGGAACAGGAATCTTGTAGCATTCATTCTGAATTTACCTAAGTCAAGAATTCTGCATGGATATCCAGACTACAGGGTTGATTTGAAGAACAGCAGTCATACCAGGAATAGAAAAGAGCTTATTGTCACAAGTAGGCTTCAAATGAAGTTACTGTGAAAAGCCCCTAGTCTCCACATTCCGGCGCCTGGGTTGCTACACATATGCAGATGATCTGTATAAATGGTTGCTCAATGTTCTTGCACATGCCTAGTGCCTCAAAGTACTCACTCCTGTGAAATTGTGCAATGGTTGCAGTTACAACTTTTTGATTGTGACCAAAGACCTTTTTGGAGAATTATAGGTCAGCAATCTGATGAACAACAATTCACATTTATAAGGAAATAATTGATATGGCATCCTTTAACTCCTCAGGACATCCCATTATCAAATGTGCCAACAAGTGCATGCTTTGTCAATTACATTATTAAGCTAATTGCCTTATTAAAGACAGGTAATTGTTATTGGCTCAACCTCCAAAAGAGTATGAATGGACACAACTGCAACTGCTGTGGTGGAGAAATTATATAACTTCAGTATCTCTATCGAGTTGGGTAAAGAATAAACTTGCTGAAGGTAAAAGACAAGCTGCTGTGTTATTTCTCCATCATTTGAATTGGGTGCAGAATAAACTTTCTCAAGGTAAAAGACAAGCTGCTGTATTATTCCTCCATCATATACTAACAGTTAATATAAACACCCAATACTCCTTCCAGCCAATTAAGCACATTTGAAGTGTAGTCAGTGTTGGAATGTAGAAAATGTCTCAGCTAATTTGTACACAGCAAGGTCCAACAAACAACATGTGAATAGGGCAAATAATCTGTTTCTTTGTGATATTTATTGAGGGGTGAATATTGGTCTAGGACAAGAGGGAGAAATTCTCTGATCTTCTTTGAATAGTGGTCATGGAATCTTTTACTGAGGACAGGTGGCACCCTTGGTGGACATCTCAACTGAAAGATGGCACTCCCTAATTATTGCACTGGGAGTATCAGCCTGATTTATTTGCTCATGTTTCTAGACTGGGGCTTTCCAATTCAGGAAACAATGCTATCCATGTGCCACAGTTGGTACTGTATAGCGTCTCCAATAGAGGAAAATACATCAAGAGGGCTCATGTTAAGACAAAAATAACAGCGTGCCAAAGAAGGGACTATCAGGACTGGTGACTAAAAACTTGGTCAAAGACACACGTTTTCATGAGAATGAGAGAGCTGGAGAGACTGAGATTTAGGGAAAGAACTTTCAAGTTTAGAGCAGAGATGGTTGAAGATAGAGGCTGGGAAGGTGGAGTGGGTGGCGGTTTGGTGGCCGCTGATCTGAAGAGTCTGACTTTTGCTTTTCCTTCCTACCCAAGTTTGGGTCACTCCAATGTAACACGACTAACTCTTCATGGATCAGTAATTGAATTTGGCGCATTCTTTTTCTACGTAATTCAGTTCTGTAAAGATAGTGTACATGTCAGATAGGTGGAGAGAATGGACCTGATATGCCAAATCACCTTTCCTCTTCCTTAAACTTCTAAAAGGAACCTGAACATTACAGGCAGAATTCATTACATCAGGAGGATTCATTAGAATACATTTGCATTGATTGTTTTTTTTTTTTTAAATATTTTATTGAAAATTTTTGGCCAACCATCACAGTACATTGTGTATACTTTACACAGTAATATAACAATATAAATAACAATGGCCAGTTTTATAAACAAGAAATAAATAATATATAAACAAAAACAAAACTAAATGGCAACTGCCTTGTCCCAGATAAATATTCTCCAAAAATATGTTTTAACAGTCCAATATACAATTATCTATAACAACAACCTACACATATTATACTTATATATTAACATCCCTGAGAATCCCTCTGGTTCCTCCCCCCCCCCCCCCCCCCCCCCCGGGCTGCTGCTGCTGTCTTCTTCTTTTCCATTCCCTCTATCTTTCTGTGAGGTATTCGACGAACGGTTGCCACTGCCTGGTGAACCCTTGAGCCGATCCCCTTAGGACGAACTTAATCCGTTCCAGCTTTATAAACCCTGCCATGTCATTTATCCAGGTCTCCACACCCGGGGGCTTGGCTTCCTTCCACATCAACAGTATTCTGCGCCGGGCTACTAGGGACGTAAAGGCCAAAACATCAGCCTCTCTCGCCTCCTGCACTCCCGGCTCTTCTGCAACCCCAAATATAGCCAACCCCCAGCTTGGTTCGACCCGGACCCCCACTACCTTCGAAAGCACCTTTGTCACCCCCACCCAAAACCCCTGTAGTGCCGGACATGACCAGAACATGTGGGTGTGATTTGCTGGGCTTTTTGAGCATCTCGCACACCTATCCTCTACCCCATATGCGCCCTGTGTAACACCTTAAATTGTATCAGGCTTAGCCTGGCACACGAGGACAATGAGTTTACCCTACTTAGGGCATCAGCCCACAGCCCCTCCTCAATCTCCTCCCCCAGCTCTTCTTCCCATTTCCCTTTCAGCTCGTCTACCATAATCTCCCCCTCGTCTCTCATCTCCCTATATATGTCTGACACCTTACCATCCCCCACCCATGTCTTTGAGATCACTCTGTCCTGTACCTCCTGCGTCGGGAGCTGCGGGAATTCCCTCACCTGTTGCCTCGTAAAAGCCCTCAGTTGCATATACCGGAATGCATTCCCTTGGGGCAACCCATATTTTTCGATCTGCGCTCCCAGACTTGCAAACGTCCCATCTACAAACAGAACTCTCAATTGTGTTACTCCTGCTCTTTGCCATGTTCCAAATCCCCCATCCATTCTCCCCGGAGCAAACCCATGATTATTTCTTATCGGGGACCACACCGAGGCTCCCGTCTTTCCCCTATGCCGTCTCCATTGCCCCCAAATTTTCAGAGTAGCCACCACCACCGGGCTTGTGGTGTATTTCTTCGGTGAGAACGGCAACGGCACCGTCACCATGGCTTGTAGGCAAGTCCCCCTACAGGACGCCTTCTCCAATCTCTTCCACGCCGCTCCCTCCTCTTCTCCCATCCACTTACATACCATTGAGATGTTGGCGGCCCAGTAGTATTCACTCAGGCTCGGTAGCGCCAGCCCCCCCCTATCCCTACTACGCTGCAAAAATCCCTTCCTCACTCTCGGGGTCTTCCCGGCCCTCACAAAACTCATGATACTCTTCTTAATCCTTTTGAAAAAAGCCTTCGTGATCACCACCGGGAGGCACTGAAACACAAAGAGGAATCTCGGGAGGACCACCATTTTAACTGCTTGTACCCACCCTGCCAATGACAGGGATACCATGTCCCATCTCTTGAAGTCCTCCTCCATCTGTTCCACCAACCGCGTTAAGTTTAACCTATGCAATGTACCCCAATTCTTGGCTATCTGGATCCCCAAGTAGTGAAAGTCCCTTGTTACCTTCCTCAACGGTAAGTCCTCTATTTCTCTGCTCTGCTCCCCTGGATGCACCACAAACAGCTCACTTTTCCCCATGTTCAGCTTATATCCTGAAAATTCTCCAAACTCCCCAAGTATCCGCATTATCTCTGGCATCCCCTCCGCCGGGTCTGTCACATACACCAATAAATCGACCGCGTAAAGAGATACCCGGTGTTCCTCTCCTCCCCTGAGTACTCCCCTCCACTTCCTGGAACCCCTCAATGCTATTGTCAGGGGCTCAATCGCCAGTGCAAACAATAATGGAGACAGATGACAGCCCTGCCTCGTCCCTCTATGGAGCCGAAAATACGCAGACCCCCGTCCATTCGTGACCACGCTCGCCATCGGGGCCCTATACAGCAGCTGTACCCATCTAATATACTCATCTCCAAAGCCAAATCTCCTCAACACCTCCCACAAATAATCCCACTCCACTCTACCAAATGCTTTCTCGGCATCCATCGCCACCACTATCTCCGCTTCCCCCTCTGGTGGGGGCATCATCATTACCCCTAGCAGCCTCCGTATATTCGTATTCAGCTGTCTCCCTTTCACAAACCCAGTTTGGTCCTCATGGACTACCCCCGGGACACAATCCTCTATCCTCATTGCCATTACCTTGGCCAGAATCTTAGCGTCTACATTTAGGAGGGAAATAGGTCTATAGGACCCGCATTGCAGCGGGTCTTTTTCCTTCTTTAGGAGAAGCGATATCGTTGCCTCCGACATAGTCGGGGGCAGTTGTCCCCTTTCCTTCGCCTCATTAAAGGTTCTCATCAGTATCGGGGCAAGCAAGTCCACATATTTCCTCTAAAATTCGACTGGAAATCCATCCGGTCCCGGAGCCTTCCCCGCCTGCATACTCCTAATTCCTTTCACTACTACCTCTATCTCGATCTGTGCTCCCAGTCCCACCCTCTCCTGCTCCTCCACCTTAGGAAATTCCAGCCGGTCCAGGAAGCACATCATTCTTTCCTTCCCATCCGGGGGCCGAGCTTCGTATAATCTTTTATAGAATGCCTTGAACACTCCATTCACTCTCTCCGCTCCCCGCTCTATCTCGCCTTCCTCATCCCTCACTCCCCCTATTTCCCTCGCTGCTCCCCTTTTCCTCAATTGATGGGCCAGCAACCTGCTCGCCTTCTCCCCATACTCATACTTTATACCCTGTGCCTTCCTCCACTGTGCTTCTGCAGTACCCGTTGTCAGCAAGTCAAATTCTACGTGTAACCTTTGCCTTTCCCTGTACAGTCCCTCCTCCGGTGCCTCCGCATATTGCCTGTACACCCTCAGAAGTTCTTGCAGCAACCGCTCCCGTTCCCTACTCTCCTGCTTTCCTTTATGTGCCCTTATTGATATCAGCTCCCCTCTAACCACTGCCTTCAGCGCCTCCCAGACCACTCCCACCTGGACCTCCCCGTTATCATTGAGTTCCAAGTATTTTTCAATGCACCCCCTCACCCTTAGACACACCCCTTCATCTGCCATTAGTCCCATGTCCATTCTCCAGGGTGGACGCCCTTCTGTTTCCTCCCCTATCTCCAAGTCTACCCAATGTGGAGCGTGATCCGAAATGGCTATAGCCGTATACTCCGTCCCCCTCACCTTCGGGATCAACGCCCTTCCCAAAACAAAAAAGTCTATTCGCGAATAAACTTTGTGGACATAGGAGAAAAACGAAAACTCCTTACTCCTAGGTCTACTAAATCTCCACGGGTCTATTCCTCCCATCTGCTCCATAAAATCTTTAAGCACCTTGGCTGCAGCCGGCCTCCTTCCAGTCCTGGATCTCGACCTGTCCAGCCCTGGCTCCAGCACCGTATTAAAATCTCCCCCATTACCAACTTTCCCACCTCTAGGTCCGGGATGCATCCTAGCATGCGCCTCATAAAATTGGCATCATCCCAGTTCGGGGCATATACGTTTACCAAGACCACCGCCTCCCCCTGTAATTTGCCACTCACCATCACGTATCTGCCCCCGCTGTCCGCCACTATGGTCTTTGCCTCAAACATAACCCGCTTCCCCACTAGTATAGCCACCCCCCTGTTTTTCGCATCTAGCCCCAAATGAAACACCTGCCCCACCCATCCTTTGCGTAGTCTAACCTGGTCTATAAGTTTCAAGTGCGTCTCTTGTAACATAACCACGTCTGCCTTAAGTTTCTTAAAGTGTGCGAGTACTCGTGCCCTCTTTATCGGCCCGTTCAGCCCTCTCACATTCCACGTGATCAACCGGGTTGGGGGGCTTTTTACCCCCCCCCCCCCTTGTCGATTAGCCATCCCCTTTTACCAGCTCCTCACCCGGTTCCCACGCAGCTGTGTCCCCCCCCAGGCGGTGCCCCCCCGCCCACCCCACCCCATTCTGGCTCCCCCCTCTCCCCAGCAGCAGCAACCCAGTAGCTCCCCCTCCCACCCCCCCCCCCCCCCGCTAGATCCCCCACTAGCGTAGTTACACCCCCCATGTTGCTCCCAGAAGTCAGCAAACTCTGGCCGACCTCGGCTTCCCCCCGTGACCTCGGCTCGCACCGTGCGACGCCCCCTCCTTCCTGCTTCCCTATTCCTGCCATGATTATCATAGCACGGGAACAAAGCCCGCGCTTCCCTTTTGGCCCCGCCCCCCATGGCCAACGCCCCATCTCCTCCACCTCCCTTCCTCCCTCCACCACCACCTGTGGAAGAGAGAAAAGTTACCGCATCGCAGGATTAATAACATAAAACTCATCTTTCCCCCCCTTTTTCCCCCCCTCTTCGCCCCCCATACTCGCCCCACCACTTTGTTTCAAACGTTCTTTTTTAATACCCTGCTTATTCCAGTTTTTCTTCCACAATAAAAGTCCACGCCTCATCCGCCGTCTCAAAGTAGTGGTGCCTCCCTTGATATGTGACCCACAGTCTTGCCGGTTGCAGCATTCCAAATTTTATCTTCTTTTTGTGAAGCACCGCCTTGGTCGAACCGCCGATTAAAGCTCGCCCTCCTTCTCGCCACCTCCGCACTCCCGTCTTGATATACGCGGATCACTGCGTTCTCCCACCTACTGCTCCGAGTTTTCTTTGCCCATCTAAGGACCATCTCTTTGTCCTTAAAACGGAGGAATCTCACCACTATGGCTCTAGGAATTTCTCCTGCTCTCGGTCCTCACGCCATCACTCGGTATGCTCCCTCCACCTCCAGCGGACCCGCCGGGGCTTCCGCTCCCATTAGCGAGTGCAGCATCGTGCTCACATATGCCCCGACGTCTGCTCCTTCTGCACCTTCAGGAAGACCAAGAATCCTTAAATTATTTCTCCTCACGTTATTCTCCAGCACCTCCAGTCTTTCCACACATCGTTTATGGTGTGCCTCGTGCATCTCCGTCTTCACCACCAGGCCCTGTATATCGTCCTCGTTCTCGGCAGCCTTTGCCTTCACGACCCGAAGCTCCCGCTACTGGGTCTTTTGCTCATCCTTTAGCCCTTCGATCGCCTGTAATATCGGGGCCAACAGCTCCTTCTTCATTTCCTTTTTAAGTTCTTCCACGCAACATTTCAAAAACTCTTGTTGTTCAGGGCCCCATGTTAAACTGCCACCTTCCGTCGCCATCTTGGTTCTTGCTTGCCTTCCTTGCCGCTGCTCCAAAGGATCCACTGCAATCTGGCCACTTCCCTCTCCTTTTTCCATCCGTTACCAGGGGGGATTCCCTTCTGGTTTACCGCACAGTGCTTCTAGCCGTTAAAATTGCCGTTGGGGCTCTTATTAAGAGCCCAAAAGTCCGTTCCACCGGGAGCTGCCGAAACGTGTGACTTAGCTGGTCATCGCCGCACCCGGAAGTCCACATTTGCATTGATGGTGTCTCATCCAATAAAAGTTCCAGCCAGGGACAAACTATGAGCCCTCCCTTCCCCTCTGTCGAGAATTAGAATTTAATTCTAAACTGTCTATTTCACTCAATGCCACGGGGAGGTCAGAACACAGGGCAATAGGGAATATTCAGCTGAGTTCTGGGTGAGGCTTGAAGCAACATGCCAGGAACTATCCTACAACTACCACAGCAGTGGTTGCTGCTGTAATGTAAAACAAAACTGCCTCAAATGCTTCACACATGGAACAGCTCAGGAAAACAGACACCAAATGATGGAGAGAGAAATCAGAGGGATAGGTGGCTGACTGAAACCCTGGACTAGGAACTGGACTATGAGAAGGTTTTTAAAGGAGAGAGTAGAGGTATTGAGTGGTTTAGGGAGTTCCAGAAAGAGGGGCTAAGACGATGGATGACCCTGTCACCAACTTTGCAGTGAAAAGAGACCCGAGGATGCACAAAATGTCTGATTTCTCTACATCTGATCCCTGCTGTACATGAACTGGGAGTGAACCCTGCTAATTTTTGACAATGAAATATTAAATTCCACAGCACCTACATCTCTCCTTTATGAGCAAACAAAATGAAATATTTCAGTCGGATATTGTCCGATATAGCATGCATCCAGTTGTGCATCTGGTGGCAAAATGCTGGGAGCATTATGGAGTTAAGGTATCTGAACTGTACAAAATACTGAATGGACACTAAAGTTCTCTAGGGACACTAGATTCATGAAGGCACCCAGAAAAGTTTAATTCAGGGTTAAATCCCATAATGTGGCTGGAGTCACTTAATGCCCATATAAAATGATCACTGATATTTGGTCTCTGCTCTCAAAGGGAAAACTTATTAATCAATATTTGCTGCGGGTACCCGTTGTTTATTTTTCTATCTCTACCTCTACAACTTCTTTTAATGTGTCATATTTCTGCTTTTCTTTATTTGGCCTTTCTCCCCTGGGATATTTGCAGTAGTGCTGCCTGTAAAGGTATTCTTCTGGGTTCTCACTTAAGTCATAGATTTTAGTTGGGGGCGTGGGGTAGAGATGATGATTAGATCTGGCATACCATATTGCGCCTCGACTGCTCAACTGTAACACATCATTATATCCAGCCTGATCAGTGCCAATCTTACTTGGTCATGTCGGAATCCACCTCCAAGGCCTCCTCCCGTCTTCTCTGTCTGTAACCTCTTCCAGTCCTACAACACGGAGACATCTGTGCTCCTCCAACCCTGATCCCTTGCAGTTCCTCAATCATCATCACTCCACCACTGGCAGCCGTGCCTTCAGCTGCCAGAGTCCTCATCTCACTGAACCTCGCCGCCTCTCTACCTCATTTTCCTACATTAAAACCTACCTCTTTGACCTAGCATTTGGTCACATGTCCTAATAGCTCTGACAAATTTCCTTAATACTGCTGTGAAATGTCTTGGGACGCTGTATGACATTGATGATGCTATATAAAGGCAAGTTGTTGCTGTTGCGGTGGCTTTGGTAAAGCTATAATTCCCAATGGAGGCCACCATAAAAGTGTGACACTCATGGAAACAAACTCAGAAACAATTCCCATCTAGGCTTCTATATTGGATTTGTTAAAGTGTTAGACAAAAGACTTAATTCGGCTTAAAACAATGTGAAGTTAGGTAAACCACAGGTAAGAAATTAGCTGAAAATTAGAAACCAATGGTACTCGCTAGAGGAGTTAAGTTGGAGCTCAGTGTCGGGCTGATTATTAAAACTATTGTATGCAGATAGTGAGCATTAACTAGGGATTCAGGTTTGCTCCTATAAAAAGGGGCAGACAATCGACTGTGGTAGAGACTGGAGGTGCATGTTTGCAACATCTGTAAATAAATGCTCTGTAAATAAAAGTGTGGAAAGATTGTTCCATTTCTATCCTTCACCACCTGCAATATATCAGTGAGTGGGGGTCACAACAGTTCATAAGGTCATGGGTTCTGAACCAACCCCAGACACTTGAGCAGATATTCTTGGCTGACACATTAGTGCAATGCTAAGGCAATGCTGCACCTTTCAAATGCAGTTCCATTTGACTACTCAGTAGAAATGAAAAATTCCATTGCACTATTCAAGAAAAGCATGATGATCAGGCCATTCATCTCGTAGCTATCTGTGGGGCCTTGCTATGCACAAATAGACTGCAAAGTTTGAGTACATTACAACAGAGATGACACTTCAAACCTATTTCATTGGTTTTAAAGTATTGTGGCATATCCTGAAGATGTGAAAAGTACTATATAGATGCAGGCTTATAATTGACCTCCCTCATCCACATAAGAACATAAGAAATAACAGATGGAGCAGGTAACTTGGTCCCTCCAGCTTACTCCACCATTCAATTGGGTCGAAACTTATCAGATTGTGGCCTTAACTCTACTTTGCTGCCCAGCCCCCCATAACCCTCAACTCTCTTGAAAATGAAAAATCTATCCAATTCAGCCTTGAATATACTGAACAATCTAGCCAACACTTCTCTCCAAACTCAAACCACCCTGCGGGAGAAGAAATCCTCCTCATCTCTATGTTAAATGGGAGACCCTTTATTCATAAAATGTGCCCCCTAATTCTAGAGTTCTCCACATGGGGAAACAAGTTCTCTGCATCTTATATGTGGAAACAATCTCGGAGATGTGGGGCTCTCCTACTGGAGAAGTCACTAAAAGAGAAGTTAAAATATCTAGGGCAGGAATTAAAAATTCTAACAGTCCACTCCCATGTATTAATGGTAAATAGGCTTAAGTTCATAAGTACATTGGATTACTCAGTTACGAGTGTAAATTTGTAGAAAAAGAAAATCAATTGTAGTCTCCTGATCGCTCATAGTTTAGTGAATTGCCCAATGTGTGAAGAGGTTTAATTTAAACAGTCCCGATTTCTCCTATTCCTACCCATCCATAAATAGAAAAGTGTTGTGATTTTCATTTCCCTTTTGAGAAGTGGTCAGCACGGTAGCACAAGTGACTCGCACTGTGGCTTCACAGCACCGGGGTCCTAGGTTCGATTCCCCGCTGGGTTACTATCTGTGCGGAGTCTGCACGATCTCCGTGTTTGCGTGGGTTTCCTCTGGGTGCTCCGGTTTCCTCCCACAGTCCAAAGACGTGCAGGTTAGATGGATTGGCCCTGATAAATTGCCCTTCGTGACCAAAAAGGTTAGGAGGGGTTATGGGGATAGGGTGGAAGTGAGGGCTTAAGTGGGTTGGTACAGACTTGATGGGCCGAATGGCCTCCTTCTGCATTGTATGTTCTATGTTCTATGGTGGAGCATTTCCCATGCCTCGGTTTTTGTATGATCCAATTTGTATTAAAAACTCGCAGCAAACTCGAGATAGATTAAGCTCAGAGAGTTAGTTTATTTGCACAAACTCAAACACAAGAGAAGGGATGCAGCGTTACCTCCTTTTTCACTCATATAATAAAAGAGGAGGCAAGTACAGATGAATTAGCCTTGTAGGCGCTGGTATAGAGGTTCCAGTAGAAATAGTGTAGATGAGGCCAGGCATTTAAACCGAGACAGATCTTTGGATCTGAGCTGCTGTGTGCTAGATGGAAGGTGGCAGACTGAGTGGCAATACAGCAAGATAGGATAGCTGGTTCTCTCAACTAGGAGGGTCATGGCTTGGGTCACTGTGCATGCGGAGTCTGCACGTTCTCCCCATGTCTGCGTGGGTTTCCTCCAGGTGCTCCACTTTCCTCCCACAATTCCCAAAAGACGTGCTGTTAGGTAATTTGGACATTCTGAATTCTCCCTCGGTGTACCCGAACAGGCGCCAGAATGTGACGACTGGGGGATTTTCACAGTAACCTCATTGCAGTGTTAATGTAAGCCTACTTGTGAAAATAAAGATTATTATTATTATGTGACATGACTCCTACTTCTCCACTTTGGCTTTGACAAAGAGTGTATATTCCTTTGTCTGGATTCTTGAGATTGTGAATATACAACTATTAAGAATCTGAAAGGAAAGATGCAGGATCCTTTGTCTGAGCAGACCAACTATCTCCATTGGCCAGGCTTGGCTTAGGAAATGTAGATGGCCTTTGTATCATTGCTTTTGAATTTGATCTCTGCAGCCATGGGGTCTTCATAGATAAAAAGGGGTCAGTTTCTCTGCTATTGCCAGAAAGTTCCCTTTTTTGGGATTACAGCTTCAGCCTATTTAAAGTCTTTGTCCAGATTTTTTATATTTTAGGAAGTAGCCATATTAATATACATATGCCACAAAAATAGAGTGTGAGCTTTGGCTTAGCTCTGGGACAAGTGCAATAAAACTGTCCAAGTGAACAATTTCCAATCTAGTCACTGGGATGGTGATCCGGAACAAACACCCGTGGCAAATTTAGTTTTTCTGTTGCGCCCATCCCCAGCCCACACATATTATGGGAAATATTGCATAATTATCCTGGCTGACAACAGCAACTTAACTCCAACTGAACTGGAGACTTTGCTTTTCTTTATGGTTTGTGAACTGCGTTTATCCACTTAAGTAGAGGAAGATTTTTTTAACGTTTTGCCTTGTGCTTGAAAATCATTAACGGACCATTACTAAATCTTAGCAAGCAACTCTTTAACAAGATCATCATCTTATTACGTAGTCTCTTGGGATCGAGGATGATGTGCTTCCACTCTAATTCGATGGGTTCTGAAATGGCTCCAACAGGTAATCTACTGATTCTGCTGCAAATGGGGCAGGTGGTACTTGAAGGGCGTGGTAGTTGATTTGTTTGTAGGTTTGTGTGTTCTCTCTGATGCCTCGACTTTGACTCTGTACGTTCCTGGCGAAGCCTCGCGATGCGTTCCCAAATGAGCCTTTGCCATTTTACCTGTCAGAAGCGAGGGTTTCCCATTAGTTAGCGGGTGTGTTTGACCTCCTCAAGGTTGCTTCAAAAACAACCCTTAACAAGGTAAATTGCACAGGGCTGCAAAGGTTCAGCATATGTATCCAGGAAACTTGAGTGCTCAAAGTGATGTGTAGTTGTTTTGAATTTTATTCAGTATTTATCTGCTCCAGGGTACTTATGACCTACTAAACTGCAGGAACTATTTCAATGCATCATCTCATAGATGGGAACTTTCTGTGATGATGGGTGCATCTGAAGCCAAAAATTCTATTATCTTAATGCATCAGAGAATATCAATGATAGACAAGAGAATAAACAAACCGTGCTTGAACAAGTGCCCTAGAAGAGTTCAAACAGGCATTTCCACTATGCAGGGATTGCATCTGGCAATCGTTTCCTGAATCAGTGAAAGAAAGAGACAGCTTCAATCAGTTGTGTTCCATTGCACGCATGTCTAAAATGCTCCCTTAAACTTCACTTCCTTATTAGCAGAATATGAATGTTGTTGGAAACTTCGAGGAGGATAAGCAGTGAATTATGTAATCATTTCCTAAAACAAACACAGAATATCTTAGAATTTTTATTTTTGTTGGGAGTTCTTGCCTGAGTAAAGTTTATGGAGCTTTTAAATATATAATATTTGTCAGAATACAAGATGGATTGGGATGCAAATCCTGTAGCCCTTCCATCCATTTGGCCTCGTTTGCAGAATACCAATACTACCATCTTCCCATTACAGAAATTATCTATTTCTTAAATGAATCCATTGCCCTGACTCAAATACTCTTGCTGCCATACTTCCAACTGTTTATTGCCTTTGTTGTAAGGAAATACTTCGCGATATCTATCCTAAATGTTCCAATTGTATTTTCTCTGGCCTGCACATTATCTATCGAAGAAAGAACTTGCATTTATGTAGCACCTAATCACAACCACTCTTCCTCCTTCAGGTACCATGCCCCAAGCCGGCATTGATGATCATGGAATTCCATTGGATTGGTCCATGACAAAGCATGGCAAATTACTGCAGTTTGCCATTCCCCTCTGCAGTATGACAGACTCTCCCACTCAATACCAGGCATATTGGAAGGAGTTTATCAACCTATTTGGCTACATTATGAACACAACTTCCATGGTCATCCAAGTCCTGAAGTGGGAGTTGAACCCAGAGATTTTGGTAGGGACATGACCACTGCACCACACGCCTTCCCAATCACAACTACTAGACTTCTCAAAGTACTTCATAACTAATTGATTACTTTAGAAGCCCAGTCACTGTTACCGAGGCAGTCAACTGGCACACAAACAATAAATGAACACAACATCAAATCACCTCAATGAAGTCTCTCTTAAGAAAGCCCTTTCCAACGATGGAGGTTTTAGCTTATTAATGTATTTCTGATAGCTCCTTCCCTTTGTTCCAAGTCGACAGTCCACCCATTTCCCAGCTTGGTGTTGTTTAATCACTTCACAGTGCAAGTGTAATTTCAGGGAATATACAGAATGCCTTGCTCAATATTAACCTGCATTGTATTTTAGCCCCTGCGCAGGTTATGCTGAAAGAGAAGATAATCAGAAACTTGAAGGGTTTGAAATTGAGACGGAAATGGTGTTGGATAGGTTGCCTGTACTTAGTTGATAAGGGACCAGGACCAGATGAGATACATCCAAGGAGATTAAGAGTGGAAATTGCAGAATCACTGGTCATCATTTTCCAATCTTCCTCAGACAAGGGGTGGTGCCAGAGGATTGGGGAATTGCAAATTTTATATTTTGTTCAAAAAGGGGTGCAATGGTAAGTCCAGCAGGCCGATTAATGATGGCGAAGCTCCTAGAAATGATACCTCAGCACAAATTAGTAATCACATTGGCAAAATCGAGTTAATTAATGAATGCCAGCCTGATTAATTAAAGGCAAGTTGTGTTTAACTAACTTGGTTGAGTTTTTTTAATGAGGCAACAGAGCAAGTCGAGGAGGGTGTACATGGACTTCCAAGCTGCATAACAGATTTTTCAGCAAAATTAGAGCTCACGGAATAAAAGGGGCAGTAGCAATGTCGATACAAAACTGTCTGAATGATAAGAAAGAGTAATGGTGAATGGATGTTTTTCAGACAATAGGAAAGTTTATAGTGGAGTTCCCCAGGGGTAGGGGTTAGGATCCCTCCTCTGCATTTCAGAGACTAAGTGCTCATGCCGGAACTGAATCGAGAGTGTAACACAGCCCCGAAAACGGTCTCGGAGCGATTCAGGACACTTTAATGGGCTAGCACCAGCGCGCACAGGGCTAAATTGCTGGCTTTGAAAGCAGACCAAGGCAGGCCAGCAGCACGGTTCAATTCCCGTATCAGCCTCCCCAAACAGGTGCCGGAATGTGGTGACTAGGGGCTTTTCACAGTAACTTCATTTGAGCCTACTTGTGACAATAAACGAATTTAATTTCATTTTCATTTTCATTTCATGTAGAACTACTGCAATTCCAACGCCATTCAGCTTGTGACATGATGGGCACGGGATCAGCACTGGAGAGCCTGACAAGCACTCCACTCCCCACACACCCTTATCCCAGTCAAAAAGATGGCACTGGTTGCACTGAGCATGCCTATTCTGTTGATGGCTCGGCTTGGGCCAGAGGGTTCTTAGGGGGGTGGCTTATGAATTCATAGAATTTATAGTGCAGAAGGAGGCCATTCGGCCCATCGAGCCTACACTGGCTCTTGGAAAGAGCACCCTACCCAAGGTCAACACCTCCACCCGATCCCCATAACCCAGTAACCCCACCCAACACTAAGGGCAATTTTGGACACTAAGGGCAATTTAGCACGGCCAATCCACCTAACTGGCCCATCTTTGGACTGTGGGAGGAAACCGGAGCACCCGGAGGAAACCCACGCACACACGGGGAGAACGTGCAGACTCCGCACAGACAGTGACCCAAGCTGGGAATCGAACCTGGGACCCTGGAGCTTTGAAGGAATTGTGCTAACCACTATGCTACCGTGCGGCCCGTTATGTTCCATGTTAAGTGTGGGTACATAGTGGTGGGGAACTCGTCAACAGAACTGGGGAGAAATTCCCAGCCAAACTGCCTGAAATGACACTCAAGAGCGCGATTTTTCCAAAAGGGAACAAAGTACCCTAATGAGCGCGTTTAGCCAGGTATTTCCCACCATTTTTTAATTTTGTCCCGATCTCCGAGGCCACCCAAAAAGATACTCGACTTCCCTCCCATCCCCCAAACACTTGTGCAGGTAACCCCTGCCTGATCGCACGCACAAAAAACTACTAGCTTGGCACCTTGGCAGTGCCAGCCTGGCACCGTAGTGCCACCGTGGCACTGTGGCAGTGCCATCCGGGCACATTGGCAGAACCCGGGTGGCAGTGCCAAGATGCCCGATTGCCAGGGGAGCCACCGTTCCTTGACCACCCAGGGGTCACCAAAGGCCTGGGAGACTCCCCCAGGTGCCGTTACCCCTAGTCCACATTTGTGTTGTCCAGTGCTAAATGGCGCCCGCGTGATCTCTCACCTGGGAGCCAGTTAGTTTCCGGAGACCGTTAGATTGAACTTACACCTCGCTAATGAGATGGGGATTGGTCTTAATTGTTGTCTCACCACGTTTGGGCGAGATCTGGAAACCTGCCATCGGGAGCAGGCTGGTTAGATCACAAACCGATTTGCGCCAGTGTGGATCCCGATTTTGGTCTCTCCCACGATTTAACCGGTGCGCCCAGATCCATGCCAGGTGCATCGCAGACGTTAAATTGCGCCCATAGTGTATAAAACAAAGGGTGCAATTCTAAAGGAGGTGCATAAGCAGATGGACCTGGATGTATCTGAACTTAAATCACTGAAGGGGGCAGGACAGGTTGAGTATGTCACTCAAAGAGCTTAATGAGATTGATTCAGCAAGAGCCATTCCTTCGAAAGCTGCACTGGTTGTCATTTGTTCGATAACTCTTGTCCAGGCATTCTGCTGTTTTTCTGAATTATTTTGGAATAGTGTGTCCCATTCTGGGCACAGCACAATAGGAATAATGTGAAGACATTGGAAAATTTACAGAATAGATTTCTGTATTTATGATTCTGAAATTATGATTGTTGTTAGGTTTTGGGGCTGTGACTTTAATTTAGGGTAAAATTCTGTTTGTCTGGCAACAGACCTGGATGATGTGGCTGTTAAAGATCAAAGGGAGGCCTGGATTGCTTTGCTGAGGAACAGTTCAAGGTGTTCACAATTGGAGACGACGGCAGTAGCATTTGTATTTACAGTGGTTCGACTGACAATCACCAAAGTCCTCGGAAGGTGGTGAGAATGTCGGGTTATAAAGAGTTAAGTTTTAAATTATTTTAAATTATAAACAATAGTCCATTTACTTCCAAGATAAAAGAATGTTGGGGTCCCACCGATAGCTAATCAGCATTTCTAAATGGATACGAAGCCCACGTGATTCATGTTGGAAATGTGATTTGAGAGGGGAAGGGTTTCTAAGAGGTTCCCGAAAACTTTCAGTCACAGGCAGTCTGCCAGGACCCAGGAGAGAGGGAGCAGCTGGGAGGCCAAAATTCTCTATGGTTCACTGCACAGGAATGTGGGTAGGTGTTCGGGCTTGGACTGAAAACAGCAAATTTGTGGGGATATGGAATGAGGCTGGGAGACTTGCCTAACTTTGGCAATGGAAGGATGCTTTTCTAATTGGAGGGCTGTGACCAGTGGTGTTCCACAGGGATCAGTGCTGGGACCTTTGCTCTTTGTAGTATATATAAATAATTTGGAGGAAAATGTAACTGGTCTGATTAGTAAGTTTGCGGATGACACAAAGGTTGGTGGAATTGCGGATAGCGATGAGGACTGTCAGAGGATACAGCAGGATTTAGATTGTTTGGAGACTTGGGCGGAGAGATGGCAGATGGAGTTTAATCCAGACAAATGTGAGGTAATGCATTTTGGAAGGTCTAATGCAGGTAGGGAATATACAGTGAATGGTAGAACCCTCAAGAGTATTGAAAGTCAAAGAGATCTAGGAGTACAGGTCCACAGGTCATTGAAAGGGGCAACACAGGTGGAGAAGGTAGTCAAGAAGGCATACGGCATGCTTGCCTTCATTGGCCGGGGCATTGAGTATAAGAATTGGCAAGTCATGTTGCAGCTGTATAGAACCTTAGTTAGGCCACACTTGGAGTATAGTGTTCAATTCTGGTCGCCACACTACCAGAAGGATGTGGAGGCTTTAGAGAGGGTGCAGAAGAGATTTACCAGAATGTTGCCTGGTATGGAGGGCATTAGCTATGAGGAGCGGTTGAATCAACTCGGTTTGTTCTCACTGGAACGAAGGCGGTTGAGGGGAGACCTGACAGAGGTCTACAAAATTATGAGGGGCATAGACAGAGTGGATAGTCAGAGGCTTTTCCCCAGGGTAGAGGGGTCAATTACTAGGGGGCATAGGTTTAAGGTGAGAGGGGCAAGGTTTAGAGTAGATGTACGAGGCAAGTTTTTTACGCAAAGGGTAGTGGGTGCCTGGAACTCGCTACCGGAGGAGGTGGTGGAAGCAGGGACGATAGTGACATTTAAGGGGCATCTTGACAAATACATGAATAGGATGGGAATAGAGGGATACGGACCCAGGAAGTGCAGAAGATTGTAGTTTAGTCGGGCAGTATGGTCGGCACGGGCATGGAGGGCCGAAGGGCCTGTTCCTGTGCTGTACATTTCTTTGTTCTTTTTGTTCTTTCACTAGAGGGAAAAGCCCTCACCATGATTGACAGCTCTGGGGTTAAAAGTTTCCAGGCTGGGAAAGGAAAGTAACAGAAGTCTCCATCAGTTTTACTACATCAGCAATGTGACAGAAAACCTCCTGGAAAAGGAGGCAGCCTTGAGGACTTCCCCAGCATTTGTCTTCCCTCATTTACCATTATAATCCTTCATAACAGTCCCAGTACTTCAAGTCCTTCACATGCAAATGCATAAATTCAGCTGAATCCTTTTTATACCTCACAATGATATAAATTATTTGACCATGAGCCATTTTCTAAAGTAAATACTGTTCCATATGTTTAAAATACTTCATGATGAGTCGGAGAGACTGGGCTGAGCATTGAGCAGCAACATTATACAATAAATCTTAGGTTATAACCCTGGATCAAAATGTTGTTCATTTGCAACAAAGAAAGGCCAGACAAAATATGGACAGAGAACAATTAGGTAAGAAATAAAGGGGAATACAAGGAAGAAAAATAAATGCTCACAATAGAGGAATAGTCCAATGACCTTGAGGAAATATTTATATTCATGGAAATCCCAGGCTGCCCATTGTTTTAAAATAACATTTTCTTTTGTTTCCCATTTTCCTGAAGGTGTCAACTGCTAATGAGATATGGTTCCATGACTGCTAATAAGCTTTCAGTGCCGCATGCAAGTAACTATTCTTCTCTCATCAGTTAAAACAGTTAGTGTGGACAGCATGTTAGATTATGGAAGACATTACAACCCAGCCTGAAAGTTTTCTCGTTGACCGCCATCCACCTGCACTTCGCAACTGAAACAGGAGCCCTGACTGATTTCCCCCCATCTTTACCCCAGAGGACACCAAGACTAATTGTAGCTGACAAACTGCTGACCTGGTTGATACCAAATAGTTCAGGAATTGAGCTTCAAATTTGCCCAGTCTGTGTAACTGAACATCATATCATTTCCCCACTGATTCATCGGTGTATCGGTGCTTCCATCTCCACACAAGCGTCATGTATTCCACTGACATCAATGGTTACACGATGACGGAGACGGAAGGCCGATCGGTCAAATTGGCTTAGAAATGTCTTCACTATGGGGAAAATATAATCTGTCTGAGTGATTTACTGTTTTTGAGCTTTATTAGTCTGCCAGATAGAGAGAAGTCATTGTATATCGGGGAGCTTTCTGTTTTTGGAAGGCATGTTGCTCAAGCCTTCTCTCGCTTGTGAAAAGGTAGGAGAGAGCTGTCATTTTCTATCCCGCATGCATCCTCTGCTTTTATCCTGTTGCCACTTTGCATGGTTCTCACCCCTTCTCTGATTGGACTTTTAGTATTGAAAAGTGGAAAGAATTTCTTATCAGAGTAATTCCCATCTGCAGGTGTTGTTTTGCCCCAGTTGGCACTTTGTTCTCCTGATCATCTTTCTGAATTTTCTTGCATTCACTGCAGTGAGTCCCATCCTTTTCTTCCTGCCACGTCTGCAGAGGTCAAAGAGCTGCTGATAGTTGCTGAGAAAATACGCCAGTGTTTCAAGGGGTTCAGGTGACGAGGGTGTAGCCACCCGAGTTGGCCACTTCCCGACTTAAAATGGAGAACCGCAAAGGCTGAAGGGAAATTCAGCCAACACAGGCAAAAACTAGCAGGTGCAAGTTTACTGTGTATTAGACTCTGCAGAAACCCAGACAGCATCGATATAAGCAGCCGTCTACATAGTAATGTAGCAGCCATCTACATAGTAATGAGCGTACCCCAGGAACAATCGAAACATTTTGAGGTAAACAAAGCCAAGCCAGACTCCTCGGCGCCAGCAGGAGCGAACACAAAAGAGGTTAGCGGACATTTAAAGACCGCCCAACGATCAGGGAACAGCTCCAGTATTGGAGAAATCGAACCAAGCGATTGGAACAAAGTCCAATCACTTGAAACCAGGTATGGGATCCACCCCGAAGGGTGGGAAGCCCCTGGGGACTAAAGAGTAAAGCCCCCAAGTTCAAATTGTCCTTCTTGACAGGGTCACTCAGCAATGCGAAGCAACCCCTGAGAGTGAACTGTCCAGCGGCCTCCAAGCAAGTAAGTCTCAAGTCAACGCTCGGTACGAGATAGGCGCTTTGCGGTTCTCCATTTTAAGTTGGGAAGTGGCCAACTCAGGTGGCTACAAGGGAAAAAGATCAAAGAAACGGAAAAAAAAGAGGAACAGCAGGGAGAGAGAGAAAGAAGCCTAAGAAGAATGAAAGTGTTAAGTTATGACGATTTTTTGTGTTCTAAACTTTCTTTTTCTTATCTCGCATTTGGTTCCCCATCCCCTCTCCTGAAGGAGTTGACTCTTCCTGGGGCACAGTTACAGTTCCATGAATACTGGTTACCTCAGAACACCACTCAACTGGGTCTCCTTTATTGATGGGCCTTCACAAGACAAGTCGGCAGGCTCCTTAAACACAAGGGTGGAACTACCAAGTACCAACCGTATCCTCAACCAACCATCACTCGGACGTTTGCAGGATTGTAAGCAAGCAAGAGCAGCCCTGGCTGATTTTCTCTTCCTTTTAAAAAATATATATATTTATTTAAGTTTTTTAACACAATTTTTCACCCTTACAAACAATAAACCCCCCCCCATAACAAAATAGAAAGAAAACGCACTTAGCAAGATATATACATGGTAAAACGATATGTTACAGAGCTTTGTACACTGGCTCTCTCCCGTACATGCCAGTTTCCCAAATCTTTCATGTGTTCTCTTGCTCAAACACCCCCTAGGCAAACCCCCCCCCCGGGTTGCTGCTGCCGATTTTCTCTTCCTTAAGGGTTGATCACACTGCTCCACATGAAAAAGTGAGATTATTGATAACAGATCTGGGCCAATAACAGGCTTTCCATTGTGGCTGTTCAACCATGCGGTTACACTGGAAGCATGGTTACATTTCTTAATATAACCTGCATGGACAAGGCTGTGAGCACACTAAGTAATGAATGGTAAACAATTATATTGACTGGGGTTTTGCGCTCCCGTTCTCATCGGGCGGCTTCAGCGATGGAAGCAGAAAATATCATAACAAGGCCAAAGTTGCGGTTCACGACAATGTCAAATGAGCGTCGCATCTCCCTCTCAGTGACGGGTCATGTGCCAGAATCAGCCCCCCACATAAAAAAAATCCATCTACAACTGCGTGATATCCGGGTCCGGTGCAGACTCGATGGGCCAAATGACCTCCTTCTGCACTGTAAATTCTATGATTCTGTGAAACATGGCTGGTCTCAGACGGTGTGCAACTGACGAGCAGTATTCCTGGGGAACTCGGGGGTGAGTGCAGTGCTCATGGGAAAGAGGGTAGTGCCAAGGTAGTGCCAGCTTGGTGCCCGGATAGTTCCAGGAAGTGCACCTGGGTGAAGATGGTTTCCTTCTTTGCTAGCTGTGCACTGGGGCAGCCTTTAAAAATGGCACCCAGATCATCGGGTGTTTGATTTGATGGCGTGGCAGGCAAGTCAAGGCCAGCCACCAGTGATACGTTGCGGAATCCGTGACTTCAAGGCCTTTTTTCCTAGGTGCAACACTATATGGTGGAGAAATCCACCACTGTAGTTGGCGCTTCAACACCATTTGTCCCGCCCAACATCAGCTTTTGCTCATATCGGAGAAGACTTTCCCCACATTTTCTCTTGCTGCACTTGCAATCATGATCAGAGACAGAACAATTCCCTCAATGGTATAGTGAGCAACGGCTCCCTCCTCAATCTACAAAATTATTGCCCTCAACATGCTTTGGTAAGAGAGATGGGAAAAGAAGAAAAATCATGTTTCTGACTGTAAGACCGTGGTTCACACTGGGAAGTGCCTGAGTCACAAAGCTGGGTGAAGAGAGGATCAGGCTGTGCTAGGATCCCCTGGTGACAGTGTCAAAGTCCTTATTATCCAGGATACCTGAAAAATTGCCACTAGGGCAAGATTCAAATGGCTTCTGGTGTTTGTGGAGCTACATCCAATTATGGATCCGTACATTCCGAAGTGGTGCAAGGTGGGAAGCGAGAGACAAACAGGAAGCCCGTATATCTCTGATAACTTTGCTCAAATCCAGCCTTGACCAATAGGATGAAACTTCCTTTTGTTGGTTGGTGAGGCCTTTGTGAAACCACTTTGTGAAACGTTGATCTATTTTCCACAAGACAGAACGGCCTCCAAAATGAGCACTTATGGGCACTCAGAGAGGCCCCAAGATGGCTGGAGTAGTAAATGGAAAAAAGTCAGAGTGGTGTAGTAGGGCGGAAGCACATCATTGGGCCAGAGCAGAGGCATTTCAGTCTACCTTTTTATGTGTCTTGAGAGCGCAAAATGGTGAATTGGGAAGATTTCCATTGACTTTGTAACATCTCTGAATTCGACAATCATAACAATTCGCACAGTCACTGGGAAAAGAGAAAAGTGAGGCCGAAAACACACGGCGAAGAGAAAAATCTGATAACTAGGAGCATTCTGCTTCTGATACGGCACCACGGAAAATGGCGTCATGCCGAAAATGTTTTGGCAGAATGATTCATGCAATCAGCTTTTGAAGTCTGGCTAGCAAAAAAAAAAAAAATTCAAAACTGGCTCCCGGCAGAATCAACTTTCAATCATGACAATCTCACCATTGTGTAATTTCAAACTGGATTTAAAAATCTCAGACTCGTATACCCCAGATGGCGTATGTTGGTAGATCTAGATGCTGCCTTTTGTTTTCAATTGGTGTTAACACACATCCATGAACCGCTGCAGTAATGCCTTGTGACATCCTTGACAGAATGGAAATTATATCAACTTCTGTTGGCACCGATCAGCCCCTCTGCTCATGCTAAGTGTGCCTGGAACTGATTATGTGCCATTAAATTCACAGCCAATAGTCTTCCAATAAATCTAAACTATTTTACTGAGGAGTTCCCTCAGGTAAATTACACACATATGCTGGTGGGAACGCAACCTTCCTCAGATTTTTTGCAAAGAACCATTTTTACTGGCTAGAAGTTGAGGAATTAATATGACATAGTGTTGTTATTAAACAAAACAATTATATTTTTAAATGTTGTGAAATGACAGGATTTTGTACTAAAGAGAAAATAGAACGAAACTATTGAATTCAGATCAGTGTCAGATACCTTTGCGGCCATTACCCTCTCCTGATTGCTTTAACGTATGGATTGAGCTCCAACCTTTCATACGCAGTCTGTGCCGAGTTAGATCTCAGCTGGAGTCCGAATTGGTCTAAACTAGGGAAGGGAGGGGGAAAATAAGGGCAGAGATCCTGCCGGTGATCATTATCCAGTGTCTCCTAATATTCAAGGTATGTGTTAAGTTTGGGCAAAAGGCAGGATAAGTCATATCCCAAGCCGTGCAAAAAATCTAAGTTTACACGTGAGAAATGGTCATTTTGGGCGAAGGGACCATGAAACTGTATCACAACAGTCATTATTTTCAGTGGAAAAGAGCACAACTGGGGCGAAAATTACATTTCACCTAATTGCTCATAAACAAAAATGGAAGAAAAGGAGGTTTGCTAAGCACATCACCACCTGAACAACCACAAATAGAGCTTTCTATAGGCAATTAGGAATTCATTGGAACATTAAAGAGTTAGAACACAAACAAAGCAGATTGCAATTGCTGGTTTTTGGATGTGATTCTCAATATCGTGGTATTAGAATAGAATACCTCGGGCTTATTTACTGCACAAGACAGAAGGTACCATTCGCTCATAAGGGAGTGTGTAAAAATGTTGTGGGTTCACATATTAAGACTAGGCACATCTAAACAGTTATACATAGTTATAAAGGTTATAATAATAATAATCTTTATTGTCACAAGTAGGCTTACATTAACACTGCAATGAAGTTACTGTGAAAATCGGCTAGTCTCCACACTCCGGCGCCTGTTTGGGTACACAGAGAGAGAATTCAGAATTTCCAAGTCACCGAACCCAACACATCTTTCGGGACTTGTGCGAGGAAACCGGAGCACTCGGAGGAAACCCACGCAGACACGGGGAGAACGGGCAGACTCCGTACAGTGACCCAAGCCGGGAATCGAACCTGGGACCCTGGTGCTGTGAAGATACAGTGCTAACCAGTGTGCTACCATGCATCAGCAGCAGAGCTGAGTGCATGTGCTCTGCTCAAAGCAAAAGTGAAATTGAGACTGGATCAAATGGCACAGTTCCTTTCTAAGGGGATGAATTCTCTGGCCTCCCCAACATTTTCATCATGACGGGGAGACGGCAGCTGGTGGCCATTGCAGGATCCTCTGGTCCTGCTGCTGTCAATGGGGTTTCCCATTGGTTCCACCCCACTGGGAAACCCGCAGGCATGGGTGCACCATCGGCAGGGTCCTCAGATCTATATCCCACCGGCGTGAACCGCCAGAGAATTCCAGCCATAGTGATGTGATGCTGACATCCCTTAAAGATATATTACAACACTTTCCTGATAGTCTCCAAGATGTGAATGAACAGAACTAATCCATATCTGGTATGCTGTCATCGTCACTGTTTACACACTGCAGATATGGAGCAGTTGGGCAGATTTGAGGGTTTTGTTTTGAAGCTGCTCACTTGTGATTTCTTTATATTTGTTCTTTTTAAAAATAAATTTAGAGTACCCAATTCATTTTTTCCAATTAAGGGGCAATTTCACGTGGCCAATCCACCTATCCTGCACATCTTTGGGTTGCAGACACGCAAACACGGGGAGAATGTGCAAACTCCACACGGACAGTGACCCAGAGCCGCGATCGAAACTGGGACCTCGGCACCGTGAGGCAGCAGTGCTAACCACTGCGCCGCTGTAATGCCCACTGTGATTTCTAAAAGAACTCTGCACATTGCTATTCAAATTGACAGTTGCTCCGGCAGCCAAGAGCATGATCCCAAAGCAACAGATTGTCATAGAATTATGCAGCAGAGAAGGAGGCCTTTCATTACTTTGCCGCCTGATGCACAATCAATGACCACTAAAGCGAGGTTGTAGTCCAACTGAAGGCTTTAATAAGCTAGATGTTTCCCCCAGCAGCTCAGGTACAGAATTAGGGTTGCTGGGGTGGCACGGGTTCTTAAACCCCGCCTATCAGGGCAGTGCTATTATACACTTATTATACACTTATACCTTTATTGGTAGAGGGATTGAGTTCCGGAGTCGGGAGGTCATGCTGCAGCTGTACAGAACTCTGGTACGGCCGCATTTGGAGTATTGCGTACAGTTCTGGTCACCGCATTATAGGAAGGACGTGGAGGCTTTGGAGCGGGTGCAGAGGAGATTTACCAGGATGTTGCCTGGTATGGAGGGTAAATCTTATGAGGAAAGGCTGATGGACTTGAGGTTGTTTTCGTTGGAGAGAAGAAGGTTAAGAGGAGACTTAATAGAGGCATACAAAATGATCAGGGGGTTGGATAGGGTGGACAGTGAGAGCCTTCTCCCGCGGATGGATATGGCTGGCACGAGGGGACATAACTTTAAACTGAGGGGTAATAGATATAGGTCAGAGGTAGGTTCTTTACACAAAGAGTAGTGAGGCCGTGGAATGCCCTACCTGCTACAGTAGTGAACTCGCCAACATTGAGGGCATTTAAAAGTTTATTGGATAAACATATGGATGATAATGGCATAGTGTAGGTTAGATGGCTTTTGTTTCGGTGCAACATCGTGGGCCGAAGGGCCTGTACTGCGCTGTATTGTTCTATGTTCTATACACACTAGCCAATAGGAAGCATACAGTTTCCACCAATTGTGCTTTAGCCTATCAGGTACCGTAATACCTACAATACCACATTCACCCCCTGTTAAAAAAGAGAGTCCGGCAGGGGTGGTGGCCAAAAACTACAAAACATAACAACATGGCATAATTAGTTATGGGCGTACCGTAATACCTCCATACAATGTTTAGTAACCATTTACAAGTCTGGTAGCTATGTACATTTGATGGTTTATATTTACAGATTATAGTTAAAATGAAGCAATCAGTCGATCGGGGCCCTGGTCATCCTCTGTGATCGTCGGAGCCTCGGTGGTGACTCCGGTGGAGGCTCGGGCGTCTGTGACTCCGGGAGCGTGGCTTAGATCTCCACGGCAGCTTCGTCACCCCTAGAAGGCGCTGGTGGGGAAAACGGCTGACCTGGGAAGGGAGCGCCTGCGGGGGGCATCGGTGGGTGGGGGGGGGCCTAGACGGGGGCGGTGGAAGGACCGATCCTCCTGTAAGGTGTTGCAGTGGGGGGGGGGGGCTGGCGGCTGGAATGTGCATGGAGTTCCCGCGGGCACCAGGTCCCGTAGGGAGACCGTATCTTGTCGGCCGTCAGGGTACGCCATGTAGGCATACTGGGGGTTAGCATGGAGCAGATGGACCCTCTCGACCAACGGGTCAGACTTGTGCGCCCGCACATGCTTTCCGAGCAGGATGGGTCCGGGTGCTGCCAGCCAGGTCGGGAGAGAGGTCCCAGAGGAGGACCAGGCGTTCGTGAGGTGTCTGATTGGTGGTCGTACAAAGTAGTGACCGGATGGAGTGGAGGGCATCTGGGAGGACTTCTTGCCAGTGGGAGACTGGGAGGTTCCTGGACCGTAGGGCCAGTAGGACGGTCTTCCAGACCGTTCCGTTCTCCCTCTCTACCTGTCCATTACCCCGGGGGTTGTAACTGGTCGTCCTGCTCAAGGCGATGCCCTTGCTGAGCAGGAATTGACGCAGTTCGTCGCTCATAAAGGAGGACCCCCTATCACGGTGTATGTAAGCGGAGAACCCGAACAGTGCAAAGATGCTATGGAGGGCCTTGATGACGGTGGTGGCAGTCATGTCAGGGCAGGGGATGGCGAATGGGAACCGGGAGTACTCGTCAATCACATTCAGGAAGTACGTGTTGCGGTCAGTGGAGGGAAGGGGGCCTTTGAAGTCCATACTGAGGTGCTCAAAGGGACGGGAAGCCTTTATCAGGTGCGCTCTCTCTGGCTGGTAGAAGTGCGGTTTGCACTCCGCGCAGATTTGGCAATTCCTGGTGGCTGTCCTGACCTCCTTGATGGAGTAGGGCAAGTTGCGAGGCTTGACGAAATGGAAAAAGCGAGTGACCCCAGGTGGCAGAGGTCCTCGTGGAGGGCTCGGAGGCGGTCCAATTGTGCCGTGGCACATGTGTCGCGGGACAGGGCGTCAGGAGGCTCGTTTAGCTTCCCGGGACGATACAAGATCTCGTAGTTGTAGGTGGAGAGTTTGATCCTCCACCGCAAGATCTTGTCGTTTTTTATCTTGCCCCGCTGTGCATTATCGAACATGAAAGCAACCGATCGTTGGTCAGTGAGGAGAGTGAATCTCCTGCCGGCCAGGTAATGCCTCCAATGTCGCACAGCTTCTACTATGGCCTGGGCCTCCTTTTCGACTGAGGAGTGGCGGATTTCGGAAGCATGGAAGGTATGGGAGAAGAAGGCCACGGGTCTGCCTGCTTGGTTGAGGGTAGCCGCCAGAGCTACGTCGGACGCATCGCTCTCGACCTGGAAGGGGAGTAGCCTTTGCAATGTCTGCTTTGATGCGGCTGAAGGCCTGGCGGGCCTCCATCGACAGGGGAAAAGTTGTGGATTGGATCAGGGGATGGGCCTTGTCCGCACAGTTGGGGACCCACTAGGCAGCGTTTCAGGGCCTTGGAGCAGTGAGGGAGGGGGAACTCCTTAAGGGGCTATGTACATTTGATGGTTTATATTTACAGATTATAGTTAAAATGAAGCAATCAGTCAATCGGGACCCTGGTGCTGCGTTCAGGGTCGGGGCCTACAACTCCATTTCGCACTACGTAGCCGAGAATGGTTAGACGATCGGTGGTAAACATGCATTTATCCTTATTGTACGTTAGGTTAAGGATTTTCGTGGTCTGGAGAAATTTTCGGAGGTGGATGTCGTGGTCCTGCTGGTCGTGGCCGCAGATGGTGACATTATCAAGATTTTCAAACTGTACCGGTCAACCATTCGGTCCATCTCGCGCTGAAAGACCGAGACACCGTTGGTGACACCAAAGGGAACCCTTAAGAAGTGATAGAGCCACCCGTCTGCCTCGAAGGCAGTGTATTTGCGGTCACTAGTGCGGATGGGGTGCTGGTGGTAGGTGGGACTTGAGATCCACCATGGAGAAGACCTTATAATGTGCAATCCTGTTTACCAGGTCGGATATGCGGGGGAGAGGGTACGCGTCCAGCTGCATAAACCTGTTGATGGTCTGACTGTAGTCGATGACCATCCTATGCTTCTCCCCGGTCTTGACCACCACTACTTGAGCTCTCCAGGGGCTGTTACTGGCTTCAATGACTCCTTCCCTCAGTAGCCTTTGGACCTCTGACCTAATAAAGATCCGATTCAGGGCACTGTACCGTCTGCTCCTGGTGGCGACGGGTTTGCAATCCGGGGTGAGGTTCGCAAACAGGGAAGGCGGGTCGACCTTAAGGGTCGCGAGGCCGCAGACAGTAAGGGGGGGTATTGGGCCGCTGAATTGGAAGGTCAGACTTTGAAGGTTACACTGGAAGTCTAACCCCAGGAGTGTAGCCGCGCAGAGGTGGGGAAGGATGTAGAGACGGAAATTTTTGAACTCCCTTCCCTGGACTGTGAGGTTTGCTACACAAAACCCCTTTATCTCTACTGAGTGGGAACCGGAGGCCAGTGAGATTTTTTGATTAACAGGGTGGATGAGGAGGGAACAGCGCCTTACTGTGTTGGGGTGTATGAAGCTTTCCGTGCTCCCAGAGTCGATTAGGCAGGATGTCTCGTGCCCGTTGATGAAAACGGTCGTCGTAGCGGTTGAGAGTGTTCGAGGCCTTGTGGTGCATCCAGGGGAGCAGAGTAGAGAAATAGAGGACCTACCGTTGAGGAAATTAACAAGGGACGTTCGTTACCTGGGGATCCAGATAGCCAAGAATTGGGGCACATTGCATAGGTTAAATTTAACGCGGTTGGTGAAACAAATGGAGGAGGATTTCAAGAGATGGGATATGGTATCCCTGTCACTGGCAGGGAGGGTGCAGGCGGTTAAGATGGTGGTCCTCGTGAGATTCCTCTTTGTGTTTCAGTGCCTCCCGGTGGTGATCACGAAGGCTTTTTTAAAAAGGATTGAAAAGAGCATCATGGGTTTTGTGTGGGCCGGGAAGACCCCGAGAGTGAGGAAGGGATTCTTACAGCGTAGCAGGGATAGGGGGGGGCTGGCACTACCGAGCCTAAGTGAGTATTATTGGGCCGCTAATATTTCAATGGTGAGTAAGTGGATGGGAAAGGAGGAGGGAGCGGCGTGGAAGAGATTAGAGAGGGCGTCCTGTAGGGGGACTAGCCTACAGGCTATGGTGACAGCCCCATTGCCGTTCTCACCGAGGAACTACACCACAAGCCCGGTGGTGGTGGCTACACTGAAGATTTGGGGACAGTGGAGACGGCATAGGGGAAAGACTGGAGCCTTGGGGGGGTCCCCGATAAGAAACAACCATAGGTTTGCCCCGGGGGGGAATGGATGGGGGATATGGAATGTGGCAAAGAGCAGGAATAACGCAACTGAAAGATCTGTTTGTGGATGGGAAGTTCGCGAGTCTGGGAGTGCTGACCGAGAAATATGGGTTGCCCCAAGGGAATGCATTCAGGTATATGCAACTGAGGGCTTTTGCGAGGCAACAGGTGAGGGAATTCCCGCAGCTCCCGACACAAGAGGTGCAGGACAGAGTGATCTCAAAGACATGGGTGGGGGATGGTAAGGTGTCAGATATATATAGGGAAATGAGGGACGAAGGGGAGACTATGGTAGATGAACTAAAAGGGAAATGGGAAGAAGAGCTGGGGGAGGAGATCGAGGAGGGGCTGTGGGCAGATGCCCTAAGCAGGGTAAACTCGTCGTCCTCGTGTGCCAGGCTAAGCCTGATTCAGTTTAAGGTATTACATAGGGCGCATATGACTGGAGCACGGCTCAGTAAATTTTTTGGGGTGGAGGATAGGTGTGCGAGGTGCTCGAGAAGCCCAGTGAATCATACCCATATGTTTTGGTCATGCCCGGCACTACAGGGGTTTTGGATGGGGGTGACAAAGGTGCTTTCAAAAGTAGTAGGGGTCCGGGTCGAACCAAGCTGGGGGTTGGCTATATTTGGGGTTGCACAAGAGCCGGGAGTGCAGGAGGCGAGAGAGGCCGATGTTTTGGCCTTTGCGTCCCTAGTAGCCCGGCGCAGGATATTGCTAATGTGGAAAGAAGCCAAGCCCCCGGGGGTGGAGACCTGGATAAATGACATGGCAGGGTTTATAAAGCTAGAGCGGATTAAGTTCGTTCTAAGGGGGTCGGCTCAAGGGTTCACCAGGCGGTGGCAACCGTTCGTCGAATACCTCGCAGAAAGATAGATGGAATGGAAAAAAGAAGGCAGCAGCAGCAGCTCAGGATCCGGGGGGGGGGGGCGGGGGAGGAGGAACCAGAAGGACTCTCAGGGTTGTTAATATATACTGTATAATATGTATAGGTCGTTGCTACAGATAATTATATATTGGACTGTTAAATTATATTTTTGGAGAGTGTTACTTGTGATAAGGCAGTTGCCAATTAGGGTTAGTTTTCATTTTTGTTATTTATTATTTATTCATTTTCTGTTAATAAAATAGGTCATTGTTATTTGTGTTGTTATAATATTGTGTAAAGGATGCACAATGTACTGTGTTGGTTGACCAAAAATTTTCAATAAAATATTTTTTTTTAAAAAAGTGTTCGAGGCCGAGATTGATCCAGAGTCACCAAGGCCAATCACAGGAGTTGAGAGTTCTGTTCGGGCAGTGGGTCGTCCTACGAGCTGGGATCATGGCGGTTCATTCAAGATGGCGTCTCCCATTGGTCGCACATGGGTGGGGGTGCACAAAATGGCGGCGCCCATCCCTCCGTGGCGTCCGCGGAACAAGATGATGACGCCCAGGGTCCGCACGTGGCCCTGGGATATGGAGGTGGCGGAGACCGCTGGCGGCACGGGGCCCGTGGAGAAGTTTGTGGTTGCGGTCCGCATTTGCCACTGGAGACCGCAGCCACTGCTCGGGCCTGACATACCCCCACAAAATGGCCCTTTTTGCTGCATCCCTTGCAGGTGGATGCGCGGGCCGGGCAGCGCTGGCGAGGGTGCTTGGCCTGCCCGCAAAAGTAGCAGCGGGGCCCCTCGGGGTTGCCAGGCCGTCTTGCAGCGAAGGCCTGTGGGGAAATGGGGAAAGTCTCGGGGTCGGCTGCGGCGGGGTTCCAGGCTGCACAGGGGGCTGCCGCGCGGTCGGGAACGTAGGTGCAGGCATTCCTGGAGACCACGCCAGGGAGCCTGCAAGGGCCCGTGCCTCCCTGAGAGCCAGGGTGTCCTTCTCTAACAGGCGCTGGCGGATTTGTGACGAAAGCATACCTGCCACAAAAGCGGCCCGGACTAAGAGTTCAGTGTGTTCACTCGCCGAAACTTGCGGGCAGCCGCAGCTTCTTCGCAGCACCAGGAGTGCGTGGTAGAATACCTCCAGCGATTCCCCAGGGATTTGTCGCCTTGTTGCAAGCACGTGCCGAGCGTAGACCTGGTTTACTGAGCGAATATAGTGTCCTTTTAGCAGCTCAATTGCTGCATCGAAGTCTTCCGCTTCCTCGATGAGGGTGTAAATCTCCGGGATCACCCTTGAGTGCAGGACGTGTAGTTTCTGCTCTCCCGTGGGTGCGTTTTCGGCCATCTTGAAATACCTTTTAAAGCACGCCAGCCAGAGCTTAAAGATTGCCGCTGCGTTCGCCGCGTGGGGGCTAAGTTGCAGACACTCCGGCTTGATTCGGAGCTCCATTCCTTTCTTCTTAAAATTCTAGCTTATTAAATTGATGCACAATCAATGGCCACTAAAGCGAGGTTGTAGTCCAACTGGAGGCTTTAATAAGCTAGATGTTTCCCCCAGCAGCTCAGGTACAGAATGAGGGCTACTGGGGCGACACGGGTTCTTATACCCCGCCTATCAGGGCGGAGCTATTATACACTCGAGCCAATAGAAAGCATACAGTTTCCACCAATGGTGCTTTAGCCTATTAGGTACCGTAATACCACACCGCCTCTTTGAAGGAACTATCCATTTTTTCCCTTTTCAAGTACATTTCCAATTTTGTTTGACAGTTACTATTGAATCAGCTTCCACCACCCTTTCAGACAATGCATTCCACATTATCAGAACTCACTGCTTAAAAATATCATCATCTCATCTCTCCTCTGGCTCTTTTGCTAATGATCTTAAATTTGAATTGTCTGGTTACCAAATGATTGGCCAGTGGAAACAATTTTCTCCTTATTTACTCTGTAAAAATCCCGCAAATTTTTAACACCTTTATTATATCTCCCTTAAGTTCTCTACTCAAAGGAGCATTTTCTGGTGAAAGATAGAAACTCACTCTGTGATCCTGCTCCTGAAAATGATCACAAGCAAGGGAAGAGAAAACAGCAAGTACCCTCACACTGATCAGTATTTCAGTAAATTCCATACGAAGCAACATCTGGGCCCATCCCTTCACCCCACGTAACAGGACCCTTGTCCTTACATAACCACAAATCCCTGAACACATTATGCAGATTGACAGAACCTCTGATGAAGGGTTATTGGCCTGAAATGTTTAAACTCTGTTTCTCCACGCAGATGCTGGCTGCCCTTCTGAATATTTCCAGTATTTTCTGTTTATATTTAGGATTTCAAGCATCTGCAGTATTTTAATTTTGTCTTGAAGTAGTGGAATTAATTGCTTGAGGACCATGCTACACCGCCCCCCACCCCCCCTCTGTGAACAGGAACATTGTTGCTTACCGCCCATTAAAACCTTCCCTCAGCAGTGGAATGAGAGAAACCATCTTGTTCCAATCTAACACCCTCCTTCATGTTGAGAAGATCTAAACAGACCCTGGCAAACTGCTTTCTGCCACTAGTCATCTGAGCAACACTTTCCCTCTTCCTCACCACCACCCCCCCCCCCCCCCCGCCCACCATTCTCTTGTTTCCCATTAACTTCACCTATCCACCTGCTCTCCCCAGTCTCCTCACCCTTGCTCCCTCTTCACAACACCATGACCCATCCCACCACCATCTATCCAGCACACATACAAAGTAGGAGCAAATGTAGGACTTTCGGACCCTCGAGCTTGCCCCGCCATTCAGTAAAATCATGGCTGATCGGTTTGTGTTTTAAATTCCACATTCCCATCCATCCCCACTGATCTGTGATTGCCTCGCCAAATGAGAATTTATCTACCTCCACCTTACAAATATTCAATGATCTCTCCTCTGCCGCCTTCTGAGGTAGAGAGTGCCAAAGTCGGACAACCCTCAGAGAAAATAATTCTCCTAATCTCTGTCCTAAAAGGGCGACCCCTAATTTTAAAGCAGTGCCCCCTGGATGCACCCACAAGAGGAAATATCCTTTCTGAATCCAAACCTCACTTCCTCTTCCGGTCTACCTTTCTCTTTCACCAATATGACTCCACTCTCTGCCCATTCCATTATTTGGTCCCATTTATTGATCCACTGCCTGGAAACTGCACTTTGTCTTCGTTCTACATGTGTATTGTCACAAGAGCTAGCATATTAAACATCTTGGGCGAGATTCTCCAGTCCCACGCCGGTTGGGAGAATCGCCTGGGCCGCCAAAATTGTCCGGGACGCCGGTCCGGCGCCCCCCCGCGATTCTCCCAAGCGGCGGGAACGGCCCGGTCGAGTTTCGCGGGCCGCAGGCCGGAGAATCGCCAGAGACACCCAAGATGGCGATTCTCCGGCACCCCAGCTATTCTCAGGCCCGGATGGGCTGAGCGGCCAGGCCAAAACGGAGGGTTCCCCCCGGCGCCGTCCACACCTGGTTGCTGCCGTCGTGAGCGGTGCGTGAACGCTGGGGGGGCGGTCTGCGGGGGGGGGGGGGGGGGGATCCTGCACCGGGGGGTACCTTAAATGTGGGGTGGCCCGCAATCGGTGCCCACCGATCGTCGGGCCATCCTCTCTGAAGGAGGACCTCCTTCCTTCCGCGGCCCCGCAAGATCCGTCCGCCATCTTCTTGCGGGGTGGACTTAGAGAGGACGGCAACCACGCATGCACGGGTTGGCGCTGGCCAACCCGCGCATGCGCGGATGACGCCTGTTATGGGGCGCCGGCCGCGTCATCTATGCGGCGCCGCCTTTACGCGGGCGACAAGGCCTGGCGCGTGTAGATGACGCGGCCCCGATCCTGGCCCATTGTCAGGGCCTGAATCGGTCGGGACAGGGGCCGTTTCGCGCCGTCGTGAACCTCGACGGCGTTCACGATGGCGCGGCTACTTCAGCGCAGGAGTGGAGAATCCCGCCCCTTAATTCTGCAACACACTTTCAGTCGACCATTTCTAACTAAACATTCTAATTTTTATATTTATAATAGATCCTGTCAATATACACTTCTTGCATTACAATGACACCCTCCTACAAAGACAAATCTATAGTAGTTCATTTTGTGTTTCCCAGTTCCTTAGCGGTTTTCAAATCATAGAAACCTTACAGCGCAGAAGGAGGCCATTTGGCCCATTGAGTCAGCACCCTACCTAGGCCCATTATCCCACCCTATCCCCGTAACCCCATCTAACTTTTTGGACATCAGGGGCAATTTAACATGGCCAATCCACCTAACCTGCACATCTTTGGACTGTGGGAGGAAACCGGAGCACCCGGAGAAAACCCACGCGGACAAGGGGAGAAAGTGCATACTCCACACAGGCAGTCACCCGAGGTTGGAATTGAACCTGGATCCCTGGCGCTGTGAGGCAGCAGTGCTAACAAATCTACTATGACCCAATCTGCCATATAAATAAGATTATCATATCAAAATATTGTACAACATAAAGAGAGAATGGATGATTTTAAATTGGGGACTGAATTACATCTGTGTAACCTGATTCAGTTAGCCCTTACTCTCAATTCCACTTTACCTGATGGTTGCACTTGAGATTCTCCACGTGCAATGTCATAAGAAAGTGAATCGCAATTTATTACAAGTTCCTGGATATGTCACAATTAATTAGATGTTGCCTGGATTTAGGGGCAGCATTCTCACAGAGTAAGAAGATCATGGCTTCAAAACCTACTCCAGAGATTTGAGCATATAATCTAAACTGACACTGCCCCACTGGGGAATACTGCACTGTTTGAGCTGCCATCTTTCAGATCAGGTCTTAAACTCAGATCTTATATTTAATGGATGTATAAATCCCATGGCACTATCAAGAATAGGGGAGTTCTCCCCGTATGTCCCCAATCGAAACCACCCAAATAAATTTGGTTCCCTATCCTATTACTGTTTGCAGTGTCTCACTATATACAAATTGACTACTACATTGCCCTAATGATAACTGCCCACCTGCAGAAGTACTTAATTGGCTGTCAAATGCAATGGGGAACACAAGATCACAAAAGGTGCCATGTAAAATGAGAGTTCCTTCTTTTCTATAATACTTTTACCCCCTCGATTTATTGATAACAATCGTATTTTAAAACAGTTTGTCCTCGAGCTCACTTTAAAAGAAGAATAGACATGAAATATTTGTAGTGGCAAGATTTTTAGTTTTATATGTCACACATAGAGATGTTATTCTTGTTTCATTGGAGGATTTCAATTCAAATTAATGTTTTTTAAATTTCCAGAGCGATCAATGTCAGGACTTTAATATAAACACAAGTTACAGACAAAATTATACAAGCCATGCACGTTACCACTTTCGAGGCAAAGAACTATAAAGTACACATTACAGATCCGCATCATATACAAAAAATAGCTGATGAATAATAAACTGGAAAAAACAATCACTTCCACCTCCTGCACTAAATACCAGAACCATTCACCAGTTGAACTCGAGCCAAAAGTCTGTTCCAATGTGAGACACTTTAGAATTCAACACAAAAAGTGTGTTGTTATTTGGCCTCATACAGCGCATCTCAGCCAAATCATTTTTAGGCACGAGAGCATCATGAAGTTGAATGTTGAGGCTTAGCCTTGGCTTTGAAGGGGACAGTAATGGTCTATAATTCAACGTTTAAAAAACTGTCAGAGCTATTGTTTCTGCCATAGCAAGGTCACAGGTTATTCTGTGGGCTGGGCATAAGACAGTTGAATGATTGAATCATTACCATGAAGCAGCAGTACATTTATAGACATCAATGGAAGAGTCCACTACTTTTTTAACAATTATTTGTTTTTTTTAATAAAACTGTTTGAATAAGGCAGCCATTCAGCTAGGGCAATAGAATAATTGGTTTGGACCAACATATGAGTAGCAGAAGGTGAATTCCGTGGAGAAATCCCAATCTCCTGCTGGAACTTTGGCAGGGTTTCAGTGGAACCCCAGAGGATTAGTTAAAATGGTCAAAGTTACAAGGAGAGATCAGGAAAACCTTCACGGAAATTCAGGTACTTATGACTCTCATATGAGACTAATAGGAGGCTATTAGGGGCAATGAAATCTATGGATTTGAGCCAGATAAAAATCAACTCCGTTAAACAGCAAGTGCAACCAACAGATGCAATTGTCATTTATTCATAACAGACGTACCAAGAAGCATTTTTCCTTTTTACAATTTTTTTTATTTGTTCATGGTATACAGACATTGAGATCAAGGCCAGCATTTGTTGCCCATTTCTAATTGGCATTAGATAACGGTGGTGAGCTGCCTTCTTTAAATGCTGCAGTCCATGAGGTGTGGGTACACCCATGGTGCCATTCAGAAGGGACCTAGGTCATTTGATTTTATCAGTGGTACGTCTCAGTCACCGAAACATTTATTATGTCTAAATTGGAGTAATTCTGCTGGGACCTTTTACTGTATTGGAGATTTTAAAATCTTCCCCCATCTTGTACAACTGCAATCGAAAGAAAAGCAAAGTGAGAACAAGTGGGCATTCAGCCAATTACTTTTCTTTCCATAGCCCACATGCAGTTTGCCCTGGGATGGGACCTGAGCTACATATTTCATCTCCCAAAAGATTCTGCAGTTCTGGTAAATGGTGCCAAAAATCTTTCATCCTAACATGTTACATCTCTGACCATTTCTCTTCCTCTGCATAACATTTCTGTTCTGTTACAGCTCAGGAACCATCATGTTCCACACAACTTATAATCATGTTACAAGTTCTTACAGATGTTCATCTAACTCTTTTTAGAAAAAGTGTTATTTGACATAATATTAACTGCTTTTGTTCGAAGATTATTTCTCGTTGTTGGAACATATTTGGGAAGAAATTACACAGTCAGGTTTTATTTGATACTCAAAACCCGCAAAGTGGCAATTAAATGACGTGCTCGCTTCTAGATTATCCATTCCCCTCCATTCTGAGAGAATCCGGCTCACATATCCTCCTCATTTTCTTATTTCCCATGACTTTCGGTTCTGTGAAGTGCTCGTCATAATTTAGCCAAGGCATGTTTGTGACTGAATAGCATCTTTTCATTCATTCTCAAACTAAACCACCACCCCACCCAATAAGGAGCGAAAAATTATTCCCCTCCTCCAACTCCTCCTCCCCTTTGAAGTGTTGGGTACTCTGCTACACAGACGAACCAACATGGTTGCGAATGGTACAACGCAGTTTTATATCAAACATCTATTTACACTGGTAAACTGTTTACTGAGGTGCGATCATGACCCTTGATGCTGTGGACCTATTCCTAATTCTATCATGTAGTGGCACTCAGCACATGGTGGATGTCTGAGTGGCTTGTAATGAGCTCTGTGCCCTGAGCCGTCTCCTGCTCGAGTGCCCAGGAAGTGTTGTGTTACCTGTTTTGTACTGTGTATGCTCTTGCCTGTGATTGGCTGTCGTGTTGTGTGTGTTGATTGGTCCGTTGATCTGTCCATCAGTATGTATGTATGTGCTATGATGTTCACCTGAATATCATGATACCCTTGGGGTTACGTGAAGTCTGAGGTATTAAAATGGGGTTACCTGGGAAAAAGTGTGGGTAGCACTGATCTAAATGCTGTTGCCACCACGAGACTTGGCCTCTTGAGTTTTTAAAAAGGAAGAAGACAGACTTCCATTTATGCAGCACATTACAGCCAATGGAGTGTAGCCACAGCTGACACATATCAAACAAGCACTGCATAGTAAATAAGCTGTACCAAACTTTCAGAGTCATTGATGTCTCTCTGAAAATATCCAAGTTCGCTATCTTAGGAATCATAAGGCTGCATTCGGAGACCACTTGTCAGAATACGGTTCCACAGGCATCAACCCATGCGAGTTGGGAGGTACTTGCTTGCATGGGTTGGGGCTAGGTTTGAGGGGAAGCATATCACCAACCCGTTCTCACTAAACTTTCATACTCATTTCCCAGCAGTGATGCTGCCCAGTCTCCTACCCTGACCCATTTACAGGAGCTGCAGTAAACTGTAGCACCTCTACCACTAATCTGGCAGAAGTCAGCTACTCAGCACAGACCATGGATTAAACATTAGCTCGCTGAGTGAATTGGACACTTGTACAGTCACGTTCTCGGACCGATACACACTTTAAGTACTTAGGCCTATTAGGTGATATGGATGTTTCAGAAGGTTTAAACCCAATTTTCTAACTGTTGTTATTGAGTCAAACCCATAAACATGAAATGCACGATTAACATTTTAAAAATAAAAAGCGTTAAAGCTGTCAGAATTCCCTAGTTCCAGAACAGTCAAAGTTATCCACAATGACTGCATTTGAGCACTCCATTGACACTGCTTCAGACAGAGTTCACAGCTACTGAAACTGAAGATATCCTCATTCCATATGATCTTGTCTTCACCTGACAAAGAACCTTTCCTTACCTAGTTTCATACATTGCTGAAACATCTCAAAGTACTTTACAGGTACAAGCAAAAATAGCAGAATCACCAAGTGACAAGGTGTCAGCTTTTGTAGCATCAGATAAAAAGTCATGTTATGTAGCAGAGAATATATTCCCGCTGGCTATGCATCCAGTGATGCGCAGTGACATCAGCAGAGTGTTTGTGTGGGCTTTGAGCAGATCCCCATCTTTGATTATATCAGCAAATCTCTAATAAACCTCTCATCGTGTTTAACAAGAATCCAGGGTGTGGGCACGTCCATACTTTTCCTCTTTGCGGCAACAAAGAAATATAACAGGAGAGATAACTGACAATAAGGATTGATGCATGAAAAAAAAAATCACTGAAAAATAAGCTTTTGTCTAACAGTCGAATGGCATCGCGAGCAATGGACAATTCTTGGGACTGGACAAAACCACTGCCGATGCTGAAGGTTTTCAACAAATATTTTCGACATTAACTGAGAGTAAGAAGGCCGACAGTCAGGGAAGACTTGTTTGCGTTGATATGAGTGGAATCTGGGCTGCAGGGATTGCACATGTGGCAATGCTAAATGGGCTGCAAGGACCAGGGATTTCAAAGTCTGCACAGGCCGGGGGGGGGGGGGGGGGGGCGGGGGGGAGAGAAAGAGGTGAAATACAGTCAGGCAAAATGGAACAGAATTCCTAGTTGTTTGTAAAAGGGATTGTTTGTGCCATACTTCCCATTAAAAATCGGAAGGGACGAAGTGTAGATCCTAGGAGCCAGGATCCAAAAATGGCAGAGAAAACAGGCATCATGAATGCATTTGATGAGGATTATGAGGCATAGAATTCATCTGAGGAAAGATTCCAATTATTTCTTGTGCCAAATCAGGCACCGGAGGACCTACAGGTCACAACATTTCTCAGCTCAGTAAGGCATAAAACGTTTATGCTGCTACAGAATTTAGTTCACCCAGCAAAACCAGGAGCTAAGTCCTACATTGAATTAATGCAAATCTTAGAGGACATTTCTCTCCTAAGCATTATTAGTTGCAGAAAGGTTTTGGTTCCACCAGTGCAGTCAGGAAGATGATGAAAGCATTTTACAGTTTGTAGCATCTTTAAGAAGGTTAGCTAGGGCGGCACGGTGGCGCTGTGGGTAGCACTGCTGCCTAATTGTTTAATGAGTTCAGTGGCTACAGATGGGGTGAGCAGCCAATGGGCCTATCCCAGGGAAGATTCAAGCCCTAGACTCCACAGCCCAGCACAAACCCCCCTGACACCCACCTCCCATGAAGGACCCCCTCAGCGCCCTGGCAACAATTGTTGAGAGGGTTCTTAGCACCTTGCCACCCCTCAGATGCAAGGTGCCAGGTTCGCACTGTCAAGGGGTTGGGCCTGAAGAGGAGGGGGGAAAGGCAGAAGAGGGGATCAGGGAGGGACTGAAGCAGAGGTCTTACAGGGGATTCTGAGGGGGGGGGGCCTTTCCAGCGATTAGGGTGGGGTGTTACATTGACTGCAATCTGGGCGGGGGGTTTGCAGCAGCTAATGGAGGTTGGAATGCCATTTTCTGATCTCAGAGGTGCAGAACCTGTCCAAGAGATTAGGTCCTGCCCCTCTCATTTGCATGTAGATCACAGTGTGCCAATGGAAAACCTGATTTGCAAAAAATCTTTTTCCAAGTGCCATGGATTGTCACGCCGTGGGGGCTCCTCATGTCAGTGGAGACCAGTTCTGATTCTGTTAGCAGGAGCAATTAGACTCCCAAACGGAGAAACCTGGCTGGTGTTCAAAGATACGCTAGACTCTATGACTGGAATTGAGATACATCTAAAACTCAAACCAGACAGCATACCCAAATGCCTCAAAGCTAGAACCGTACCAGATACCATTAGGCCTAAAGTTGAAGAAGAACTAAAAAGATTAGTACAAACAAGAGTCACTGAACCTGTTGCTACAAGTTATTGGGCAACACCAATTGTTCCTGTATTAAAACGCAATGGCTCAGTGAGAATTTGTGGAGATTTTAAAACTACTATTAAGCCAGTATTGTACAGAGGTCATTATCCACCGTCGCTGATTGAAGACTTGTTTGCTGGGCTTTCTGGATGGCAGAAATTCAGTCAAATTGATCTTTTAGAAGCATTTCTGCAGATGAATGTGGCTGTCGAATCACAGCCACTACTTACCATTGTGACGCACAAAGGTCTGTTTCATTACAGAAGACTTTTTCTCGGAACAACACCTGCGCCTGCTCTTTTTCAAAGATACATGGATCAACGTCGACGTGGTTTGAACGGAGTGCAATGATATTTAGATGACATCTCAGCATCGGGTCAATGAACAGGAACACTAAACAACAAACAGGAATTTGGAAACAACCCTGAAGCGGTTACAGAGCCACAACCTGAGAATTAAAAAGGAACGGTGTGACTTTTTCATGTCATCCATAAATTGGTCATATTGTCATCAGAGATGGCTTCCACAAGAAGCCAAAGAAAATATCTGCAATCTTAGAAGCACCACATCCTCTAACTGCGACACAACTAATGTTGTTTTTAGGATTGATCAATTTTTATGGTAAATTTCTGCTGAATTTAGGTCAGATTGAAGTCTTTACACGCGTTGCTGTGTGTCAAGTAGGCACTCGTCAGCAAAATGTGAAAAAACAAACAATGAAGTGAAAGAAGCTTTACCTAAGTCAGAGTTGTTGGTTCATTATGATCCAAAAATGAAGTTGCAACTCACTTGCGATGCCTCACCTTATGGGATTGGTGCAGTCGTCTTGCACATTATGCGTTCAGGAGAGGAAAGGAACGACGATAGCATTTGTTTCACACTCTCTTACTAGCTTGTAAATGATTTATGCTTAGCTAGAAAAAGAAGCTGTGGTCATAATTAATTTTCAGTGCAAGAAGGTTCCACCATTATCTTTATGTGCATCATTTTACTCTGTTGATGGATCATCGATTCGGAACTACAATTTTTGGGTCTTATAAGGGTATACTTTCTTTGAAACTGGTAGATTGTAAAGATGGTCATCAATATTGCCAGCACACACTTACGATATCCAATATCGCAAGTCAGAGCAGCATACAAATGCTGATGTTTTTATCTTGATTACTGTTACAAGTCAAGCATGACCTGAAGAACCTTTCATCAATATTTTGTATTTCTCGCTCATGGATACTGTACCCGTGACTTCATTTCAAGTTCAAAGATATACAAGAACTGATCCACTGATGGGGAAGGTGGTGGTCCAAAAAGGAACACTGTCAAGTTCATAAGAAAAATCCAGAGACCTGAAGCCCTACATCACACAAAGACATGAGTTGACATGCAGAATGGAGGTCTAATTTGGGGAATCTGTGTGATTATCCCTTCATGCTTGCATTGTAGAGTCCTTGACCAACTGCATGGTGTGGTGAGGATGAAGGAATTGGCACGCAATTATTTTTGATGGCCAGGATTAAATGCTCAAATTGAAGATAAAGTTGGGCAATGCCAATCTTGTGTAAAACTAAGGAACACTCCATCATTACATCCGTGGGAATGGTCAACATTGTTAGCCGTTTTAGTTGCTGTGATATGAAGAGTCTAAAGTTCTTGTTCCTTTTCACCAAACACCATTTATTTCACTTCCACAGCCTCTGCACAAAACTCTGAACACACCACCTGACAGAGGCCACCTGAAGGCCCTTTACATATCAGTGTCAATTAATGGATACTTAACATAAATGAGACAACTAATTGCAATGTCTCTTAACCCATTACTTAACAGTCTCCCCTTCCTTGGAGAAAAAAAAATAATTAGGTGAAAACAAAATTTCAAGAAACTCAAAAACACACACATGATTTCCCTCCCCCCCTTTTTTTTTGTTTGGATGCGAAAGAACAAAAAAGTCACAGAAACAAGTGCCCTTCATTAACAATATCCAAAAGTTTCTGTGAACTCGCCCCTCTTTTTGTAAAACAGTCTGACAGTTGATAGCTCCTGTCGACCCATTTAATTTTTGTTATTTCCCTCTGTCCAACATCTGCTTCAAACTTGCGATGTCTATCCGTAACTTCTTTTCATTGACACTTTTTGTACAGTGCACATTTTCCCACAGGGATTTATTGTCAACGTGACAGTCAATAGGTATATTACCCAAATCCCCTAATCCCAAAATTTCTGTCAATATCATACTTATATAAAAGGCCATATCCACCACCTCTACAAGGCTTAACGTCTCAGCAGCCAAAGTGCTTTTTACCACTCTCCTTATTTTCTTTGTTTCCCAACAGGGCAACATTTACCATTGTTCCCCAAAAGGAAAATGATAAAACCTCCTGCGCTTGAAACCCCATCACATAAATTTGCGTAGGACGCATCACTATAAACTATGAGTTTCAAGTGCTTAAGGTCACCTAAAACTGGGAACTTCAAACACACTCCTGCATTTTTAGTTTGGCCAACGCTTTATTTGCTCTTATGTTTTCCACTTTGGGGTCATTCATTTTTGTACTCAACTCTAAGACATCAAAACTCACGTCCAGTCTAGTCTGTCTACCTAACCAGTTCAGTTGCCCAATTAAACTTTGCAGTTGCTCTTTTTCTATCTTTGAAACCATTGCGTCTTTTGTGAAACTCGGCCACGACTAATTGCTATTGGGGTGATGCTTTCCAAATCAGATTGCTGACGTAAAGTTGCCCCTAACTTAGTCTGTCCAATTTCCAGTCCAATATATTTAAATGCACCGGAAGCCTGACTTCCAACCCTGAATTCTTTCCTCAAACCAGAGATTACAATAGCTTTAAAATCACTAGTCCCACCCCACAAAAAATCATCAACATGCATCATAAAAATGCCAGAAAGATTTCCTTTATAGTGGCAGTAAAACATTGCAGGATCTGCTTTCAACTGGCAACAGCCTAACTTTAACAAAACTGACCTTACCGAAAAATACCAGACTCTAGATGCATCATTTAATCCATATACACATTTGTTCAACTTCCAGAGTACCCCTTCTGTGTTAGCTGCTTCTTTAGGAGGACGGAGAAAAATGTCTCTCTGGAGCTGATGCCCCTGCAAAAAGGAAGCTTTTAGATCTATAGATTTGCATTCCCATGCCTTTGTGGCTAATAGAGCCAAGAAGATCTTTAAAATAACCTTTCCTGCTGTAGGTGAATCTACCCTTAAATCCTGATCTTCTAAGTTTTCTTCAAATCCCCTTGCCACAAGCCTGGCCTTTGCCTTATAAGTTCCATCCGGAAGAACCTTTTCCGTGCAAATCCATCTGTGGGATACAGCTCTTTGTCCCCTATCTGGTACTTCCGTGTATACCCCAAATTCACTCCAACTATGCAATTCTTGCTGTTTAGCTTCTTTGATAACTTTTTCATCTAATTTATTTGAAGCCACCAAAATCTCACGTGCATGTGGGCTTCTACTCCTATTAGTATTCATAGTCTTACTCATGTTCCGAGATCTTGACAAACAATGTCCCCTCTCCCGCCTGGTATCTCGTTCTGTACTGCTACTGCTTGATCTTTCCCTTTTGCTGTGGGATGTCCTTTCAATAGTTCTCGACCTTTTCCTGCGGACCTGTTCACTATCCGATGTACTATCTGAACTGGCACTGCGTTTCTGTGCCCTCCATTTTTGAACTTCGTTTTCCCAATCCATTGTCTTGACGCCTTCCCCTGAATGCTGTACATTCAACTAATGTTTATACTTTCCAGTGGCCTTCCCTGCTCTACTAATAACAGTTGCATCCTTCCATTGACTAGACCCTTCAGACAAGTATGTCAGTTTTGTACCAACTTTTGGCAGTTGCCCTTTCGGAAAAATGGCCTGTTCTAATTCACCAGAAGTGTTGTGTTCCTCCACAGAAACCCTGTCTATATCAGTTAATTGGTCCTCATAGTTCTGTAACACATGCGTACCAGATGACTCTGGTTCCTCGTCATGTCTGTCTGCTCTGTCTAAATTTGAAAATTTGTAATCTGTACCCATTATCCTTGATGAATGTACCCTCACAGTTTGATCACGAAGGAGGCAGTATTGGGCCAGCTAATGGGGCTAAAGGTAGACAAGTCTCCTGGCCCTGATGGGATGCATCCCAGAGTGTTAAAAGAGATGGCAAGGGAAATTGTAAACGCACTAGTGATACTTTATCAAAATTCACTAGACTCTGGGGTGGTCCCAGAGGATTGGAAAGTAGCAAACGTGACACCACTGTTTAAAAAAGGAGGTCGGCAGAAAGCGGGTAATTATAGGCCGGTAAGCTTAACTTCGGTTGTAGGGAAAGTGCTGGAATCTATCATTAAGGAGGAAATAGCGGGGCACCTGGAGGGAAATTGCCACATTGGGCAGACGCAGCATGGGTTCACAAAGGGTAGGTCGTGTCTGACTAATTTGGTAGAATTTTTTGAGGACGTTACCAGTGCAGTAGATAACGGGGAGCCAATGGATGTGGTATATCTGGATTTCCAGAAAGCTTTTGACAAGGTGCCACACAAAAGGTTGCTGCATAAACTAAAGATGCATTGCATTGAGGGTAAAGTGGTAGCATGGGTAGAGGATTGGTTAACTAACAGAAAGCAGAGAGTGGGGATAAATGGGTGTTTCTCTGGTTGGCAACCTGTAACTAGTGGGGTCCCTCAAGGATCAGTGTTGGGCCCGCAGTTGTTCACAATTTACATAGACGATTTGGAGTTGGGGACCAAGTGCAATGTGTCAAAGTTTGCAGATGACACTAAGATGAGTGGTAAAGCAAAAAGTGCAGAGGATACCGGAAGTCTGCAGAAGGATTTGGATAGGTTAGGTGAATGGGCTAGGGTCTGGCAGATGGAATTCAATGTTGCCAAGTGTGAGGCTATCCATTTTGGGAGGAATAACAGCAGAATGGATTATTATTTAAACGGTAAGATGTTAAAACATGCTGCTGTGCAGAGGGACCTGGGTGTGCTGGTGCACGAGTCGCAAAAAGTTGGTGTGCAGGTGCAACAGGTGATTAAGAAGGCTAATTGAGTTTTGTCTTTCATTGCTAGAGGGATGGAGTTCAAGACTAGTGAGGTTATGCTGCAATTGTATAGGGTGTTGGTGAGGCCGCATCTGGAGTATTGTGTTCAGTTTTGGTCTCCTTTCCTGAGAAAGGACATATTGGCACTGGAGGGAGTGCAGAGGAGATTCACTAGGTTGATCCCAGAGTTGAGGGGATTAGATTATGACGAGAGGTTGAGTAGATTGGGACTGTACTCATTGGAGTTTAGAAGGATGCGGCGGGGGGGGATCTTATTGAGACATATAAAATTATGAAGGGAATAGATAGGATAGATGCGGGCAGGTTGTTTCTACTGGTCGGGGAAAAGCAGAACTAGGGGGCATAGCCTCAAAATAAGGGGAGGTAGATTTAGGACGGAGTGTAGGAGGAACTTTTTCACCCAAAGGGTTGTGAATCTCTGGAATTCCTTGCCCAGTGAAGCAGTTGAGGCTCCTTCTTTAAACGTTTTTAAGAAAAAGATAGATGCCTTTCTAAAGAATAAAGGGATTTGGGGATATGGCGTACGGGCCGGAGAGTGGAGCTGAGTCCACAAAGATCAGCCATGATCTCATTAAATGGCAGAGCAGGCTCGAGGGGCCAGATGGCCTACTCCTGTTCCTGGTGCTTATGTTGCAAAATAATTGTTTTGCCATCTATGCCTATGATCTTCCCTGGGCCTTTCCATTCATTTGAATTGTCCCTCTTATAGTATACCATGCCACCTTGCTGAAAAACGGCATCTGATGGCCGTACGTTATGTCTTAAAGCTCTGCGAATTCTTTCAGAGACTTCAGCTTCCAAAAAAGCTTTTCTACTGCTATGTAATGCATTTAAATGTTCAGCAAAACCAGAGCTAATTGTCGTCCCCTCCCAAGCTGGAGGCTGGTCATCCAAAATGGACGGAATTTTAGGATTTCTACCAAACACTAATTGATAAGGACTATAGCCCTCAACCATCTGCAATGAATTCTTTGCATGTACTGCTCATGCGAAAGCTGAATTTAGCCTGCAATTTGGTCGATCTGCCAAAATTTTCCGAAGCATGTCATCGATGACAGCATGATTTATTTCACAGACATCATTACTGAATGGGCTTTCTGCAGCCGTATTCATAACTCTGATATTCATGTTTTCACACATATCCTTAAACTCATCAATCGCAAATTCTTCCCCATTGGCCGTGAGGAATTTTGCTGGTGGACCCATTCCTGTACCTATCCATTTTTCCACGATTTGATCCAGAATTACTCTCTTTTGTTTACTTCGTACAATCGTTGATTGACTAAATCTGGTTGCTAAATCTACAAAATGCAAAATAAATATATTATTTGCTTTATCCCAGATCTTAAGGTCCATGGCCACAATGTCATTAAAATCCCTGGCCAAAGTTAGGGTTACTATCAGTCATGCTGGTGTCCTTCTGTAATTCCTACAAACTTCACAGCGGTCACTAACCTGTTCTATCAGTCTAGTATAGTTGTCATCCCTTACCCCTGCATCCTTTAATAAATGTTTCCGCCTCCAAGGAGACGGATGTGCAAATTGCCTATGCAGTTTTAATATCACAAGCTTTTTATCAGCTAAAGTCCCATTTTCAACTGCCATTAACACATCCTTAACCACTCTACTTGAAAAATTATTTGTCAGTAATGGAATACAATAGTCCCGACTGTGTAAATTGTAAGTCCACCGTCTTTCCAAAAACTGTTGCCTCATCCTGTTCCATATCCAGTTTCATTTGTGCTTTCTTCATCGATGGTCTGCTCAGAAGCAAAGGTATCTCACTTGATACAACATCTGTGCTAATGAAATGATTCACTCGGGCAATATTGCAAGGGATCACCACTCTTTTCAGCGACTTCAGAGTATTATCATCCCCAAACCTGAAACTTGTGGAACTTTCAAATTCCTTAACCTTGTTACGATTAATGGCTAGATGTGGATCTAGCGGGGGGAGGGGGGAAACAGGGTTGCTGCTGCATTGGCCAAAAGGGAGCTGGAAGTAGGAGAGGTAGTCGGGGCGGGAGTCTGCCGCCTGGGAGACTGGAGGGTGCAGGAGGTGCGGGCACGTGGCTGGCCTAGAAAAGGAGATGGCTAGTCGGGGGGGGTCGGATTCCGGATCTGGAGGTAGGAAGTTTGATAATGGGGGGGACTTCAACACGGTGCTGGACCCAGCACTGGACCGGTCTAGGTCCAGGACGGGTAAGAGGCCGGCTGCGGACAAGGTGCTCAGGGGGTTTATGGACCAGATTGGGGGGGGGGGGGGGGGGGAGTGGATCCATGGAGATTTGTCAGGCCGCTGGCCAGGGAATTTTCTTTCTATTCCCACGTCCATAGAGCCTTCTCCCGGATAGATTTTTTCATTTTGAGTAGGGCGTTAATCCCGAACGTGGAGGGAACGGAATATTCGGCCATAGCCATCTCGGACCACGCCCCGCATTGGGTGGAACTGGAGTTGGGGGAGGAGAGGGACCAGCGCCCGCTGTGGCGCCTTGATGTGGGACTATTGGCGGATGAGGAGGTGTGCGTGCGGGTGCGGGGGTACATTGAAAGATATTTGGAGGCCAACGACAACGGGGAGGTGCAGGTGGGGGTAGTCTGGGAGGCGCTGAAGGCGGTGGTCAGGGGAGAGCTAATCTCCATTGGGGCCCACAGGGAGAAGAGAGAGGGGAGGGAGAGATTGGTGGGGGAGATTTTAAGGGTGGACAGGAGGTATGCAGAGGCCCCCGAGGAGGGGCTACTCAGGGAGCGACGGAACCTCCAGATGGAGTTCGACCTGATGACCACAGGGAAGGCAGAGGTTCAGTGGAGGAAAGCGCAGAGGGCGACGTATGAGTATGGGGAGAAGGCGAGTCACGAAGCTGGTGTGCCAGCATCCAAGAGGGAGGCAGCGAGGGAGATTGGTGGAGTTAAGGATAGAGGGGGGAATACGGTGCGGAGTGCGGTGAGAATAAACAAGGTATTTAGGGACTTCTATGGGGATCTGTACAGGTCTGAGCCCCCAGCGGGAGAGGAGGGGATGCGACGATTCTTAGATCAGCTGAGGTTCCCGAGGGTGGAGGAGGAGGAGGTGGCTGATTTGGGGGTGCCGATTGGGCTGGAGGAGCTGGTTAAAGGATTGGGGAGCATGCAGGCGGGGAAGGCCCTGGGGCTGGATGGGTTCCCGGTTGAATTCTACAGGAAATACGTGGACCTGCTGGGCCCGTTGCTAGTGAGGATTTTCAATAAGGCGAGGGAGGGGGGGACCTTGTCCCCGACAATGTCTAGGGCGCTGATTTCTTTGATCCTGAAGCGGGACAAGGATCCACTGCAATGTGGGTCGTATAGACCGATCTCGCTCCTCAATGTTGATGCTAAGTTGCTGGCAAAGGTGCTGGCTACGAGAATTGAGGACTGTGTCCCGGGGGTGATTCATGAGGACCAGACGGGATTTGTGAAGGGTAGGCAATTAAATACAAATGTGCGGAGGCTCCTCAATGTGATTATGATTCCCTCGGTGGAGGGGGAAGCGGAGGTAGTGGCAGCTATGGACGTGGAGAAGGCCTTTGACCCGGTGGAGTGGGAGTATCTTTGGGAAGTGTTGCGGAGGTTTGAGTTCGGGGAGGGGTTCATCAGCTGGGTCAGGCTGCTATATAGAGTCCCGGTGGCGAGTGTGGCTACGAATCGGCGGAGGTCGGAGTACTTTCGGCTGTACCGGGGGACGAGGCAGGGATGCCCCCTGTCCCCCTTGTTATTTGCACTGGCAATTGAGCCTCTGGCCATGGTACTAAGGGAGTCCAGGAAATGGAGGGGACTGGTCCGGTGGGGAGAGTAACACCGGGTGTCATTGTATTCCGATGACCTGTTGTTGTATGTTGCGGATCCAGTGGAGGGGATGGCGGAGGTCATGCGGATCCTTCGGGAGTTTGGGGACTTTTCGGGGTATAAACTCAACGTAGGGAAGAGTGAGCTCTTTGTGGTGCATTCAGGGAACCAGGGAAGGGGGATAGATGAGCTACCGCTGAAGAGGGCGGAAAGAAGCTTTCGGCACCTAGGGATCCAAGTAGCTAGGAGTTGGGGGGCCCTGCACAAGCTCAATTTGACGCGGTTGGTGGAGCAGATGGAGGAGGATTTTAAAAGATGGGATGTGCTGCCACTCTCACTAGCGGGTAGGGTGCCATCGGTCAAAATGACGGTCCTCCTGAGGTTTCTCTTTGTGTTCCAGTGCCTTCCCATTATGATCCCCAAGGCCTTTTTCAAACGGGTAAGTAGGAAAATCATGGGTTTTGTGTGGGCGAATAAGAGCCCGAGGGTGAAGAGAGTGTTTCTGGAGCGTAGCAGGGACAGGGGGGGGCTGGCGCTGCCGAATTTGTGTGGCTATTATTGGGCAGCCAATGTGGCGATGATCTGTAAGTGGGTAATGGAGGGAGAGGGGGCAGCGTGGAAGAGGCTAGAGATGGCGTCCTGTGTGGGCACGAGCCTGAGGGCGCTGGCGACGGCACCGCTGCCGCTCTCGCCGAGAAGGTACACCACGAGTCCGGTGGTGGCGGCAACGCTAATGATCTGGGGGCAGTGGAGGCGACACAGGGGCGAGGTGGGAGCCTCGGTTTGGTCCCCGATTCGGGAGAATCATTGGTTCGTCCCGGGAAGGATGGAAGGGGGGTTTCGGAGCTGGCATCGGGCAGGGATTAGAAGAATGGGGGACCTGTTCATCGATGGGACGTTTGCGAGCCTAGGAGCGCTGGAGGAGAAGTCTGGGTTACCCCCGGGAAATGCTTTCAGGTATATGCAAGTGAGGGCGTTTGTGAGACGGCAGGTGAGGGAATTCCCGCTGCTCCCGGCACAGGGGATTCAGGACAGGGTGATTTTGGCTGTATGGGTTGGAGAAGGCAAAGTTTCGGCGATTTACCAGGAGGTGAAGGAAGAGGAGGAGGCCTCGGTGGAGGAGTTAAAGGGCAAGTTGGAGGAGGAGCTGGGGGAGGAGATAGATGAGGGTCTGTGGGCCGATGCCCTGAGTAGGGTTAATTCTTCCTCCTCTCGCGCCAGGCTCAGCCTAATACAGTTCAAAGTTACTCACAGAGCGCATATGACAGGGGCAAGGTTGAGTAGGTTCTTTGGGGTGGAGGACAGATGTGGAAGGTGCTCGGGAAGCCCGGCAAATCACGTCCATATGTTCTGGTCATGCCCGGCACTGGATGGGTTTTGGAAGGGTTTTGTGAGGACTATGTCCAAGGTGGTGAAAGCCCGGGTCAAGCCGAGCTGGGGTTGGCATTATTTGGGGTAACGGACGAGCCGGGAGTGCAGGAGGCGAAAGAGGCCGGTATCCTGGCCTTTGCGTCCCTGGTAGCCCGGCAGAGGATTCTGCTACAGTGGAAGGATGCGAAGCCCCCAAGTGTAGAAGCCTGGGTCAGCAACATGGCAGGGTTCATTAAATTGGAGAGGGTAAAGTTTGCCTTGCGAGGGTCGGTGCAAGGGTTCTTCAGGCGGTGGCAACCGTTCCTAGACTTTCTAGCGGAACGTTAGGAGGTGGTCAGCAGCAGCAGCACCCCGGCCGGGGGGGGGGGGGGGGGGGTTATTTTGGGGGGGCTTCCTTATTGGTGCTTTTAAATGTCATATGGGGGGTTATCGTATATGGGGGAAATCCAATGTATAATTTTTGATTGTTGTGTTCTTGTTTCTTTCTTTTTGTTGGGGGGTTGTTGAAAATCTGTTGAAAATTTTGAATAAATATATATATTTTTTTTTAAAACCTTGTTACGATTTTCAGCATTCAAAGAGTCCAGGTAACATTTTAACCAGTCAATTCCACACACAGTAGATGGGCAGCCACTGTCCAATACAGCACAGTTAAAGGATTCTGCAACCAACACCCTCATTACCGGCGTAAAACTGCTTGTCAATAGGACAATGCCTTCTTTCTGGTCACTATCTTTTTCCTCTTCTGACTCTTCCATGTCATGTGTCGCTTCAAACACTATCATAACGAGTTGGACAGTTGAAAGCATAATGGTATTGAGAGTCACATCAAAAACATCAATTTATCATGCCCCGTGCATTTCTGGGGTTCATCTTCCTATTGTAGGTTCTAAGTGGGTTTCTGTCTTCATAATTTCCTTGTCTCGGTCTCCGTCGATAGTCTTGAGCCCTGTTCGTAGCCATACGATTTTGCCATCCTGTTACTAGTGTATCTTCCATATTCTGCCTTATTGCAGGCTGACCTATTTGGGTCATCAGAGCCATCGGAATCGAATATTTCCCCAGAAACTTTTGTAAAGCTTTTGTCTTCTGTTCGAATAAGGTATCCTTATCAGTAAACTGAACTCCTGTCAAAACCAGGAGCCTATCCATGTTGCTCACTCTAGCACAGTCAAGTAATTTAAAGGCCTCGGTTCAGCCATATATCCCTTTTTTTCTTTTTTCTCACTCACTCCTTGGTTTGATCTGGAAAAGTTCTTTCTTTCAACCCTTCGCATTTACACAGCAACCATTCTCTGCTACCAATTGTTAGCCATTTTAGTTGCTGTGATATGAAGAGTCTAAAATTCTTGTTCCTTTTCACCAAACACCATTTATTTCACTTCCACAGCCTCTGCACAAAACTCTTAACAACACACCACCTCCCAGAGGCCACCTGAAGCTCCTTTACATATCAGTGTCAATTAATGGATACTTAACATAAATGAGACAACTAATTGCAATGTCTCTTAACCCATTACTTAACAAACACAGCCCTGGTACAGAATATACATCGAATATGCTGGTCCATCGGAAGGTCACATGTTCTCGGTGATTGTGGATGTGCTCGAAATGGTCAGAAGTCACGATAATAAAGTCAGCAATGACTGAGCAGACCACTGAGAAACTACACCAAGCATTGGCAAGATTTGGACCACCGGAGCAGATTGTCAGTGATAATGGAACACAGCTGACTTTGAAGGAGTTTGAGGATTACTTGAAAGGAAACGGTATACACCATATCAAGTCAGCTCGATATCATCCAGCAACAAACGGATTAGCTGAACATTTTGTACAATCATTGAAGCATTCTATCAAAGCATCGAAGGACCAGGGGACATTATCAAGAAGAGTAAACAAATTTCTAATACCTATCCGATCACTGTGTATGCTACCATGCAAAGTTCACCGGCAATGCGGTTATTCAAGAGAAAACTACAAACACGGTTTGATTTGTTAACCCCACCTGATACTTCAGAGATTGTCAAACGACAACAACAAACACAAATTTCTAGGAGAGAGAAAATCTCTAAAAAGTGAGTATTCAACCAGGGAGAGAGGGTGCTAGCGAGGAGCTACACCTCCAACGAGAAATGGGTTTCAGCTGTGATCCTAGCGAAGACAGGCCCAAAAGCATACACTGTGCAGATGGATGATAAAAGAGTTTGGTGATGTCATGCTGATCAGTTGCTTGCTGCACAAAGTGAATTTGCAGAAATTTCTCAAGAGGTTCTTCCCTTGGAAAATCTAGAGAGTAATGCTTTGGAACAGAGACCAGAGACAGTGTTGAGTTCAGATTTTGTTTCTGACGACTTTTCAACACCCATAGTGACAGATGCTGCAGAAACTACCCAGGAAGTATCATGTACAGAAAGGAATGAGGACATTTCTCAGGTCACAAGTGGCCAAGTTCCAGAACGCCAAATTCTACCAAAAAGGGACTTCCACCACAGAGACTGTCTTATTGAATTGTATATATGTATAAAAATAATACATAAGGGGATCTGTTGTATACATTTTAACTGTTACTATTGCACTAACGAAGTAAAGGGGAGGGGTGTTATATATCAGAGAATACATTCCTGCTGGTTCTGCATCAAGTGATGTGTAGCATGTGCTTCGGGCAGATCACCATCTTTGATTGTATGAGCAACACCTCTTAATGAACCTCATTGTTATTTAGAAAAATCCAGAGTGTGGGTGCCTCCATGCCTTTTCTCTTTGCGGCAACAAAGAAATATAGCAGGTCCCAAATCTGAAACATTGGGCAGAACCCTGTTGGGGCATTGGTGGTCTCGCCTGCTGGATGGAGAGCCTCTTTTTGGGAAGGCCACCAAACAACACACCAGTGGTGAGTTCAGTGGCGGGCCTCCCCCTGTGGCTGCTGCCAGAAGAACAGGCACTGGACAGTAATAATTGCCAGTGACAATTTTGTTTAGAAGAAAATGTAATTATTCCCCAAAATTGAGATGCTGTCAATATTTTAACACTAAATTTTACATTGTCTATAGGGGAACTGGGTAGTGCAATGGATCGAAATGGAGTCCCTTTATCCCCAGCAATACTATAACATCATAACAAAAAAGATTGATATCATTAAGGGTTTGTGGTCTGGTGAACTTAGTGCACCCAAGAAGGAGATTGTTTATTTAACATCATTCACCCAGTGCTTTTCAAACAGTTCTTCCTTCAGGTTCTTTTTTTTTTAATAAACATTTTATTGAGGTATTTATGGTTTTATAACAGCAACAGAAGAAACAATGTACATACAAATATAAACATAGCGGGAAGCCTTTACTAGCCACCTAAACTAAACTAACCCCCCCTTCTGCTGACGGTTAATTTTCCCCAAAGAAATCGATGAACGGCTGCCACCTCTGGGCGAACCCTAACAGTGACCCTCTCAAGGTGAACTTGATTTTCTCCAAACAGAGAAAGCTAGCCATGTCAGTTAGCCAGGTCTCCGACTTCGGGGGCTTTGAGTCGCTCCAAGCTAATAGTATCCGTCTCCGGGCTACCAGGGAAGCAAAGGCCAGAATGTCTGTCTCTTCCTTCTCCTGGATTCCCGGGTCTTCCGACACCCCGAAAATCGCCACCTCTGGACTCAGTGCCAGTCTTGTTTTTAACACCTTGGACATGACATCTGCAAACCCCTGCCAGAATCCCCTAAGCTTCGGGCATGCCCAGAACATATGAACATGGTTCGCTGGTCCTTCCGCACACCTTGCGCACCTATCTTCTACCCCAAAGAACCTGCTCATCCAGGCCACTGTCATGTGGGCCCGGTGAACGATCTTAAACTGTATCAGGCTAAGCCTGGCACATGTCGTAGACGCGTCGACTCTACTCAATGCATCCGCCCAGAGACCATCCTCTATCTCTCCTCCTAACTCCTCTTCCAATTTGTGTTTCAGCTCCTCAGTCTGCGCTTCCTCTGACCCCATGAGTTCCTTTAAATGTCAGAAAACCTCCCTTCTCCCCACGCCACATTCTGATACCCCCCCCGCACCTCCTTATCATGGCTATATTCGCCGCCCAATAATAATTACTAAAGTTCAGCAGCACCAGCCCACCCTCCCCTGGCTCCGCTTTAAAAAAGGAGCATTTAAAAAAGGACCGTGGAATAAAGATGGGGAGACACTGAAACACAAACAGGAATCTCGGGAGGACCGTCATTTTCACTGTCTGAGGGCGGCATGCGGCGCAGTGGATAGCACTGGGACTGCTGCGCTGAGGACCCGGGTTCGAATCCCGCCCCAGGGTCATTGTCCGTGTGGAGTTTGCACATTCTCCCCATGTCTGCGTGGGTTTCACCCCCACAACCCAAAGATGTGCAAGGTAGGTGGACTGGCCTCGCTAAATTGTCCCTTAATTGTAAAGGAAAAATAATTGGGTACTCTAAATTTATAAAATATTTTTTAAAATTTCACTGTCAGCACCCTCCCAGGCAGTGACAACGGGAGCACGTCCCACCTTCGGAAATCTTCCTTCATTTGGTCTACTAGTCGGGCCAGATTTAACTTGTGTAGCCGTTCCCATTCCCGCGCCACCTGGATGCCTAGGTACCGAAAGCTTCCCCCTACCACTCTAAACGGCAGCTCCCCCAATCGCCTCTCCTGCCCCCTTGCCTGGACCGCGAACATCTCACTTTTCCCCATGGTCAATTTATAACCCGAAAACCAGCCGAATTCTCCCGGAATCCTCATAATTCCTTCCATCCATTTTAGTGGGTCCGAAACATATAGGAGCAGGTTGTCTGCGTATAGCGAGACTCTGTGTTCAAAGCTCCCCCCCACCCGCACCAACCCCTTCCAGCCCTTGAGGCTCTCAACTCAATTGCCCGCGGCTCTATGGCCAGCGCGAACAGCAGTGGGGAGAGGGAGCATCCCTGCCTCGTCCCCCGGTGCAGCCTAAAATAGCCCAATGTCAACCTGTTTGTCCATATGCTCACCACGGGAGCCTGATACAGCAGCCTAACCCAGTCGATGAAGCCCCGTCCAAACCCAAACCGCCCCAGCACCTCCCACAGATGGGTCCATTCTACTCGATCAAATGCTTCTCTGCGTCCATTGCGACCACGTCCCTACCCTCTGGGGGCATCATAATCACATTCAGCAACCTTCTAACATTGGCCCGCATTCTGCCTACCCTTAACGAATCCCATCTTGTCCTCCCCAATCATGTCCGGAACGCAATCTTTAATCCTAGAGGACAAGATTTGGGCCAACAGTTTGGTGTCTACATTTAGGAAGGCGATTGATCTGTAGGACCTGCATAGCTCCAGGTCCTTGTCCCGCTTCAAAATTAGTGAGATTGTGGCCTGTGACATTGTCGGGGGAACAGCATTGTCCTCATCAGCAGCGACCCCCAATATCCAGAGAACCTTTTACAAACCTCCACTGGGTACCCGTCCGGTCCCAGGGCTGTACCCGACTGCATGGCCTTCAGCCCTTCTGCTATTTCCTCCAACCCGATCGGGGCCCCCCCGCCCTTCTACCGACCCCTCGTCCACCTTCGGGAACCTCAACCCCCCCTAAGAATTGCCTCATCCCCTCCAGCCCAGCTGGGGGTTCAGACTCATACAACCTGCTGTAAAACTCCTTAAACGCCTTATTAACCCCTGCTGAATCTCCGACCAAGTTCCCATCCCTGTCCCTTACTTTCCCAATCTCCCTGGCTGCCTCCCTCTTTCTGAGCTGCTGCGCAAGCATTCTGCTGGCCTTCTCTCCATATTCATAAATCACCCCCCTCGCCTTCTTCAGCTGCTCCACTGCCTTTCCTGTAGTTAACAAGCCAAACTCCGCCTGTAGCCTCTGTCGTTCCCTTAAAAGCCCTGCTTCTGGGGCCTCTGCATAACTCCTGTCGACCTGTAGTATTTCCCTTATCAATCGGTCCATTTCTGCTCTGTCTGCCGTCTCCCTGTGGGCCCGTATCGAGATCAGCTTGCCTCTAACCACTGCCTTCAGCGCCTCCCAGACCATTGCAGCCGAGACTTCCCCTGTGTCATTAACTTCCAGGTCGTTCTGGATACATTTTGCTCAGCCGCCCACACACCTCCTCATCAGCTAAAAGTCCAACATCCAGTTTCCAGTGCGGGTGTTGGCCATACTCCTTGCTCACCTGTAGTTCAACCCAGTGCGGTGCATGATCCGAGATCGTGATCGCTGAATACCCAGTGTCCACTACCCCCGTCAGTAAAGCCCTGTTCAGGATAAGAAAGTCAATCCGGGAATACACTTTATGCACATGTGAGTAGAAGGAGAACTCCTTCACTCTCGGCTGCCCAAATCTCCATGGGTCGACTCCACCCCCCCCCCATTTGCTCCATAAACCCCTTTCGCTCCTTTGCCATTGCTGGCACCCTGCCTGTCCTTGAGCTCGACCGGTCTAGCCTAGTGTCAATGACTGCGTTAAAGTCCGTCCCCCCCCCCCCCCCCCCCCCCCCCCCCCCCCCCCCCCCCCCCCCCCCCCCCCCCCCACCCCATGGCCAACTTGTGTGAATCCAGGTCCGGGATCATCCCCAACATCCTCTTTATGAACTCCACATCATCCCAATTCGGCGCATAAACATTCACGAGTACCACCGGCAGCCCTTCCAGCTTCCCACTGACTATAACGTACCAATCCCCCATGTCCGCAACTATTCTTCCCGCCTCGAATGATCCTTGTTAATCAGGATCGTGACCCCTCTAGTCTTAGAATCCAGCTCCGAGTGAAAAACCTGTCTGACCCATCCCTTCCTTAATCTAATCTGATCCGTTACTCTGAGGTGCATCTCCTGTAACATTGTCACGTCCGCCTTCAGTCCCCTCAAATGCGCGAATACGCGTGCCCTCTTAACCGGCCCATTTAGCCCTCTTACGTTCCATGTGATCAGCCTGGTTGGGGGCTCCCCCGCCCAGCTAGCTTGGTGACCCCCACCCATGGCGCCAGACATTTTCCCACCAATTGCCCCCCCCCCCGGCTTGGGGACACATATGCAAAAGAAACACAATCCCAAACAATTGCCGAAAGAAACACAAAAAAATCAAATTGAAGACCCACCGTCTAACATTCACACCTCCATCCCCCATCAGTGCAAATGCAAACTTTAACTCGCACAGCTTTGCAGCAGGCCCCAAATCAATACAGAAGGCATTACAAATAACGTCCAAAAAACAAGAAACTTTTTTAACATGAGCACTGCAGAAAACTTCAAAGACCTCAGTCCCGCCACCAGCCCTTTCCTTCTAGCGAAGTTCATCACTTCCTCGGGCGATTCAAAGTAAAAATGTTGCTCCTCATACCTGACCCAAAGACGGGCCGGATACAGCAGTCCAAACTTAACCTTTTTCTTGAAAATGGTCGACTTTATCTGGTTGAACCCTGCTCTTCTCCTGGCCATATCCGTACTCAGATCCTGGTATATACGCAGGATGCTGTTCTCCCACTTACAGCTCCGTGTCTGCCTCGCCCACCGTAAAATACACTCCTTGTCCAGGTACCTGTGAAATCTCACCACCATCGCCCTCGGGTGGTCCCCCACACACAGCTTCATCGCGAGCGCTCTGTGAGCCCTGTCCACCTCCAAGGGTCAGGAGAACGTCCCATCCCCCAGTAACTTCTTGAACATGCCCGCTATGTATGCCCCAGCGTCCGCTCCTTCGGACCCCTCCGGGAGACCAACGATTCTCATGTTCTGCCGGCGGGACCTATTCTCTAGGTCCTCCACTTGCTCCAGGAGCCTTTTCTGCTGGTCTCTCAGCATCCCCACCTCCAACTCCACTGCTGTTTGATGTTCCTCCTGCTCAGTCAGTGCCTTCTCCACTTTCTGGATCGCCCGATCTTGAGCATCCAGTCTAAGTTCCAGCCGCGCAATCGGTTCCTTAATCAGGTCCAAGCATTCCTGTTTCTGCTTGGCGAAGCCCTCCTGTACAAACTGCATCAACTGGTCTGTCGACCGCTGGGTCGTCAAGCCAGAACTCCGGTCGTCCACCATGCTTTCTCCCGCTGCAGCCTTAGCTCAAGCCTTCTCGGTTTGCCGATTTCCTCCTTTGCGAGAAGTTCTGGTCCGCCTCTCCATGCATTGATGTAGGATTCCTCTTCACAATTGCCTCCACCATCAATTTTCCGAATCAAATCAGACAAAAAAAATAGAGGGAAAAGGTCCAAAGGTCCGACCCGAGCGGTAGCCACCAAATGTGCGACCTACTCCTTCATAGCCACCACCGTAAGTCCTTCCTTCAGTTTCTATATTTTTCTAAAACCAACGGAATAAATTTCTATTCCTTTGTGTAGAAAATTTCAGCATCTTCTGCATAGAATTACAGAGAAATGTGATCACACGAACAGGGCCCAGCCAGTTTCGTAACCTTTACACAAGCAGCAGCCCTAATCCTATTTGCACAACCTGTTTTGATATCCCTTTTATCCCCCTTCCCTTTTAACTACTTATTTAACCTCACCTTACATGTTTTCATGGTTTCCGTACAATCACTAGTTATTGGTAATATGTTATACAGCCTCTTAATCCTCTATATTAAAAAAGTTGCTCTGACTTTCTTGTCTCAAGTACCTGGCTTTTCACTTTATATCAGGGCAGCACGGTAGCATTGTGGATAGCACAATTGCTTCACAGCTCCAGGGTCCCAGGTTTGATTCCGGCTTGGGTCACTGTCTGTGCGGAGTCTGCACATCCTCCCCGTGTGTGCGTGGGTTTCCTCCGGGTGCTCCGGTTTCCTCCCACAGTCCAAAGATGTGCAGCTTAGGTGGATTGGCCGTGATAAATTGCCCTTAGTGTCCAAAATTGTCCTTAGTGTTGGATGGGGTTACTGGGTTGTGGGGATAGGGTGGAGGTGTTGACCTGGGTAGGGTGCTCTTTCCAAGAGCCGGTGCAGACTCGATGGGCTGAATGGCCTCCTTCTGCACTGTAAATTCTATGATCTATGATCAATGCCCTCTCAATCACTGGAAACAATATGTTCCTCTATCCTAATCTTGTATAATTTTAAACATCTAAATCACATCATCTTTCTTATGTTCGAATGAAAACAGCTCATTTTTTTACCCTGTCCAAGCAATTTCCCATCTTCCTTTTTACTGAGATGTCATCAACATTCACTGTTGAAAACCAAAAATATTTCTTTAAAAAACTGCGAAATGTATCAAGGTGAAGTAAATGTTATGTTGGTTTCTTTGTTTAAAAAAAAGCATTGTTGGTTTTTTAAACAAGGTTCCAATGGTGTTTCGGGGTAAAATTGAAGCATTCAGCTCCTTTAATGTGAAATTTTACGGAGGTGCAGTTGCCTTCTTCATGTTTAGATATTAAAGGCACCATTAAACAGGCAATAAAAAAGTTTCACATTACAAAAGAGGGGTGATAAGTTTATAGCAGAGCAGTGCTACTAATGACATGAACCACTGCAGCCCAAAGGCGGTTAAGCTTTTTGGAAATTTGATCCATCATTTGTGTCTTTTATGTGCCCTTCAATTACCCCCTGGGTAACCTTATTTAATGCCCGCATCAGAAATTTTAACACAGGAAGGGCGAATAACTGGATCTGATTTCTCGATGTGACTCAGTAAATGTGACGATAGAAACCATATCTCCTCATTTTAGAAGTTAAATTGTGCTGCCCTGGTGATACTCAACTTGGGTTGTGTTTGTCCTGATATTCAGCATTTGTTTCAGTATCAGGTTTCAAATTTGCCGAAAGTGGCTTTTGTAGTTTAGGCCTAAGATTCCTTAAAACTTAACGGTTTCCTTTGTTTAATCAGCCCAGGATGTATGGTGATTTGTCATGGTGTGATACATTCTTGGGCATGCAGTACAGAAATGAACACGTGCAGCGACACAACCATCAAACAATTCAAGGGGACAGAACAAGCGTCATTCTGGCTTTCATTGCTCTGTGCTGAGGGGCTGAACTCTGGAAATGGACTGTGGGCCATATCAGAGCTAGAAGAGTTCCATAAGGTTAGCCTCATTCAGATACATCTAAAAGCAAAATACTGTGGACTCTGGAAATCGGAAATGAAAACAGGAAGCACTGGATAAACCCAAGAGGCCTGGCAACTTACGTGAAGGGAGGAACAGAGTTAACATTTCAAGTCCATATGACCCTTCCACAGATGCTGCCAGAGCTGCTGAGTTTATCCAGCATTTTCCATTAACATCTACTTTGTGGTGCTATGCCATGTAACTCCAGTGCATGCATTTTCACCCTCCCTCTAATGTTCTGCCCTCCTGACCTGGTGACTCTAACTGAGATACAGTTCCATGGGTGATACCTGACCTCACTAGCTCTCCAAAAATAGCCTTTGTCCAGTCTGAGCGTTATGCTGTGGCTATTTAACCATCACATCCAGGCCTGATTCTTTCCACACACATTCGAACGTCAACCTTCCAGCAAGGATCAATGGATAATGGTCAGTGGCAGCAACCTCCATAAATTTCTACTTCTACCAAACGGTTCAACTATGCCACCCTTATTCTGCCCTGGCGGAGATCCAGTTACTCAGCACATACTGACCATCAATCTGGAACCTCTGGTGCACAGATGAGCCAACACAGTTGTATGTGGTACAACTCTATTTTATTTTAACTCTTATATACAGTTCGTTCTGGATACTCTGCACGTGCTGTCTCCCTGAGTGTGTCGTGTAGCAGGTCTGTCCTGGTCCTCGTCTCCAGCTAATACTGACCGCCAGGTGTCGCGTTTGTGCTTTTATATCTTTCTGTGATTGGTTGTGGTGTTGTGTGTTCTGATTTGTCTGTTGGTGTGTCTATCATGATGTGTGTGTTTGAATATCATGACACTTCCTTCCTGGTCTGTGCATCTTGAAGCTCTTTTCTTCAAATCAGATACATATGATTATGGTGCGTTCTTGTCTGGGACACAGCCCAAGGTGCACAATTCTCCACAGGGTGGATATTCATCCTTGGTGGGGGTTGTGGGTTGGTGCAAGGATGGTATTGAGTGAAGTTGGATCACTTGACCACATGTAGATTGGGTCACACACATGCTCTGTGCAAGAGCTAAAATCCCTCACTGACATTGAGTTTGGAGGAGAAAGGGTGCCTTAGCTGATTAATAAAATTAAGGAGGCCATCAAAAACAGAAAAAAAGATAACAAAAGAAATCAAAATTAAGTTACTTTTACACTAGAGCTGCAGTTTTGGTTGGGTGGTGCCATTACCTCCATATACACACACATACTTACACTCAACCTAGTTCACAAAAGCTAATTAGAAATAAGTACGGTCATTTAGCTCATCAGAGTTCATCTATTCAGGATTCCCCTAATCTTTTATATTCAAGGAGAGCTGTGCTTCTTCAGTGTTTCATCATAGTAAGTCTTTATTGAAATGATCAGAAGTGGTAGCCTACAATGCTTGCCTCATGCCAGAGTCACATGACTATAACAAGCCAGATCAAACATCCGGTTGGCGATGGCGCAGTTTTAATGTGGCTGGACAAGTAATCCAGTTACGCAGGATAAACCACCGGGGACCAGGGCTTGAATCCCACCACAGCAGATGGTAGAATTTAAATTAAATAGAACATCTAGAATTGGGTGGCATGTGGCGCAGTGGTTAGCACAGCTGCCTCACGGTGCCGAATACATGGGTCCAATGCCTGCCCTGCACATTCTCCCTGTGCCTGTGTGGATCTTGTCGTGTTGTTCACCCTGGGGTAACACGGACTGCAACTGGATGCAGTTGTACTTGAAAGTAGACACCAAACTTTGATGTTAGTTCAATCCACTTTATTGAACTTGCTGAGTAGTGCACACAGTTTGCTGTGGGTTGACACTCTACTAATCTAAGCATGCTAACTATAACTAACTAGACCAGACTAGCTCTGAGCCTCGTGCAGAAGGTGCTAACTGATATATACACCCTGACTGTCACTCCAGTTGTCACCAGTGGAAAGAGGCAGAGTGTTGATGCCTCGTGCGTTTTATAGTGGGAGACCACCTTCTAGTGTTCTGCCTGGTGATTGGTTGTGTTCTGTCCTGTGTGTTGATTGGCTGTACTGGGTGTCTGTCACTACCTGTCTGTATCTCATTATGTGCATCAGTGAATATCATGACATCCCCCCCTTTTAAAAAAAATTTGGCGGTTCCTTGGAGCATTTGCGACTGTATGTACATGTGTAACTATTTACATTAAATGGCGAGTGGATGAATATATACATGAGAGGTGTCTAGCGTGCAGATACAGAGCAATTTTTACAAGATAAATGTCTATAAGTCCAATCTTTCGGGCTTGCGGTGGATCCTTGTCGACTGCCTGAGAGGTGGAGTTGGGGAGGACGGCGCCTTGACAGGTGGGAATGCTGCCAGATTGGTGGTGCAGACCTGCACAAGGCTGCATAATGTCCAGGCTTCCCACAATTTAAACATCGCCTGCCTTTTGCAGGGCATTGCCGCTTTAAGTGGGCGGTGCCACAGCTCGGGCACATCCTGACGTTGACATTGTTACACTCCGTGAGTCGTCGCACATGCGCAGCGTGGTCAGCCGACGTTCGCACCTGCGCAGTTTGGTCTTCGGCCGCTTCGTTCTCCCATTCGTGTTGCGCATGCGTGGGGCCCCGGGAAAAGCACGCGAAATGGCCGCCTTCGTCGATACTGAGGCGCTGCATCCGGGCGATGGCCTGTACACTCTCTGCCTCGTGGGAGGCAAGTTGTCCATGTTCTGCCGATTTGAAACGGGAGTACTGATTTCTTGCCTGGTCTTGCACTTTACACGTCTCGATTGCAACTGGCAGGGTCATGTGTTGAATTTTGAGGAATTGCTCCCACAAAGAATCGGAGTGCACCCCAAACACGATCTGATCCCTGATGATGGAATCAGCGGTGTCACCATAATTGCAGGACTGCGCTAATATATGGAGATGAGTTAGAAAGGATTGGAAAGGTTCAAACTTACCCTGAAGGCGTTGCTGGAAGACATAGCGCTCAAAGCTCTCATTCGTTTCGACTTCACAGTGACTGTCGAACTTCGCTAAAGCGGTCTTGAATTTGGTCTTGTCCTCGCCATCGGCAAAAGTAAGCGAGTGGAAATTTTGGATGGCTTGGTCCCCCGCAGTTGACAGGAGCAGCGTGATTTTTCTGGCATCGGACGCATCCTCGAGGCCTGAGGCCTCAATGTAGAGAAGGAACCTTTGCTTGAAGACTCACCAGTTGGCGCTGAGATTGTCTGAGATCCGCAGCTGTGGAGGGGCCTGGATCTTCTCCATGCCGCTGGAAGGAACTTGCTGGTCGTCACGGAATCACTCGAGGTAAACCACTTAGATAAAGTAGACTACTGGTGCCATGTCGTGTTATTCACCCTGGGGTAACACGGATTGCAACTGGATGCAGTTGTACTTGAAAGTAGACACCAAACTTTGATGTTAGTTCAATCCACTTTATTGAACTTGCTGAGCAGTGCACACAGTTTGCTGTGGGTTGACACTCTACTAATCTAAGCATGCTTACTATAACTAACTAGACCAGACGAGCTCTGAGCCACGTGTAGAAGGTGATAACTAATATATACACCCTGACTGTCACTACAGTTGTCACCAGTGGAAAGAGTCAGAGTGCTGATGCCTCTGAGTTTTATAGAGGGAAACCTCCCTCTAGTGTCCTGCCTGGTGATTGGTTGTGTTCTGTTCTGTGTGTTGATTGGCTGTACTGGGTGACTGTCACTGCCTGTTTGTATCTCATTATGTGCATGAGTGCATATCATGACAGATCTCACCGCCACAGCCCAAAGATGTGCAGGGTAGGTGGTTTGGCCACACTAAATTGCCCCTTAATTGGGGGAAAGAAAGAATGTCCAGAATTGAAATGCTAATGATAATAATGAAACCATTGTCGATTGTCGTAAAAACTCATCTGGTTCACTAATGTCCTTATCAGGTCTCGCCTACATATGACTCTCCAGACCCACAGCAATGTGGTTACTCTTAAATGGCCCAGTAAGCCACATTCAACTGTTATGAAGAAAACACAAAAGAATGAAACTGGATGCACCACCTGTCATCGACCGAGGTACCAGAAACGACAACACCAAACCCAGTCCCGTCGACCTCACAAAGTCCTCCTTAATAACGTCTCGGGCTTATGTCAAGAATGGGCGAGCTGTCTCACAGGCTGGTCTAGCAATAACCTGACATAGCCATACCCATGGAATCATACCTTAAATGTCCCAGACACCACAAACACCATCCCTGGTTATGTCCAGCAGGACAGACCCAGCAAAGGTGGCAATGGCACAGTGGTGTATAGTCGGGAGGGAGTTGCCATGGGAGTCCTCAACATTGGCTCTTGACCCATGAAGCTTCATGGCACCCGGTCAAGTATGGGCAAGGAAACCTTCTGTTGATTACCACATATTGTCCCCCCTCAGCAGATGAGTCAGTACTCCTCCATGTTGATCACCACTTGGAGGAAGCACTGATGGTACCAAGGGCACAGAATGTAATCTGGATGAGGGACTTCACCAAGAATGGCTTGATAGTACTATTACAGACCAAGTTGGCTGGGTCCTAGGTTCCTAAAGGACATAGTTGCTAGACTGGGACTGTGGCTGGTGGTGAGGGAACCAACAGGAGGAAAAAAGGTACTTAGCCTCATCCTCACCAACCTGCCTGCCGCAGATGTATCTGCCCATGACAGTATTGGCAGGAGTGCCCACTGCATAGTCTTTGTGGAGACAAAGTCCCGTCTTCACACTGGGGATACCCTCCATCATGTTATGAGGCACGACTACCGCGCTAAATGGGATAGACTTAGAACAGATCTATACCCTCAAGATTAGGCATCCAAGAAGCGCTGTGGGCCATCAGCTGTAGCAGAAGTGTTCTCAAACACAATCTGTAACCTCATAGTCCAGCATATACCTCACTCTACCAATCGCACCAAGCCAAGGATGAACCCTGGTTCAATGAAGAGTTCAGAGGGCATTCGAGGAACAGCATCAGACATATCTTTTTTTCCCTATAAATTTAGAGTACACAATTATTTTTTTCCAATTAAGGTGCAATTTAGCGTGGTCAATACACCTAGCCTGCACATCTTTGGGTTGTGGGGGTGAAACGCACGCAAACACATGGAGAATGTGCAAAGTCCACATGGACAGTGATGCAGAGCCAGGATCGAACCTGGGACCTCGGCACCGTGAGGCAGCAGTGCTACTCACTGCGCCACCGTGCTACCCCACCAGGCATACCTAAACAGGAGGTGTCAATCTGGTGCCCACATCTAGCCATGAATGGTGGTGGACAATTAAACAACTCACTGGAGGAGGTGGCGCCACAAATATCGCCATCCTCAATGATGGAAGAGCCCAGCACCTCTGTGCAAAAGATACAACAGAAGTAGTCACAACAATTTTCAACCAGAAGTGCCGAGTGGATGATCCATCTTGGCCTCCTCTGGAAGTCCGCGACATCACAGATGTCAGTCTTCACCTAATTCGATTCACTTCATGTGATATCAAGAAATGGTTGCAGGCACTGGATATTGCAAAGACTATGAACCCTGACAATATTCAGTCAATAGTCCTGAAGATATGCTCCAGAACTTCCCGTGCCCCAAGCCAGGCTGGTTCAGCATAGTTACAACACTGGCATCTAATGTGGAAAATTGCTCAGCTAAGTCCTGTACACAAGAAACAGGACAAAGCCAACCCAGCCAATTACCACCCCAGCAGTCTACTCTCCATCATCAGCAAAGTGATGGAAGGGGTTATCAACAGAGCTATCATGCAGCATTTACTCAGCAATAACCAGCTCGTTGACACGCAGTTTGGGTTCCGCCAGGGTCATTCTGCTCCTGACCACATTACAGCCTTTGTTCAAACATGGGCACAAAAGCTAAACTTCAGCGCTGAGGTGAGAGTAACTGCCTTGACATCAAGGCAGCATTATTATTATTATTATTTGATCGAGAATGGCAAGGGATCCCACCAAGTCTGGAGTCAATGGGAATCAGTAGGAAAACTCTCCATTGTTTGGAGTCATACCTGGAACAAAGGAAGATGGCTTTGGTGGTTGGAGGGCAATCATCGCAACTCGAGGACAACACTGCAGAAGTTCCTTAGGGCCCAATTATCTTCAGTTCATTCATCATTGACCTAACTTCCATCATAAGGTCAGAAGTGGGGGGGGACGGGATTCTCTCAGCCCGGGGCTGGGCTGGAGAACCTCCGTGCCGGCGTGAATCGCGCCACGCTGCCCCGACGCCGGGACGCAATTCTCCATTGACGCCGGCCGAGGGCCGCTCTATGGGGCCCCCCCGTCGATTCATGGCCTGGGATGGGCCGAGCGGCCGTTGCCAAAAAACCCTGAGCCCGGCTGGCGCCGTTCACACCTGCTCTCAGCCGGTGGGAACTCGGTGTGGAAGGGTCGGGTGGGCGGCCTGTGGGAGGGGGTGGGGGGGGGGGGGGGTGCTCCGATGTGGCCTGGCCCGCAATCGGGTCCCACCGATCGGCGGGCCAGCCTCTCTGGCTGGGGGCCTCCTTTCTTCCGCGCCAGCCCCTGTAGCCCTGCGCCATGTTGCATCGGGGCCAGCGCAGAGAAGGGAGACAGCGCGCATGCGTGCGTTGGCGCCCGCCCCACTGGGCATGCACGGACCCCGCCGCGCCCAGTTCACGCCAGGATCAGCAGCTGGAGCGGTGTGGGCCACTCCAGTGCCGTGCTGGCCCCCTGCAGGGGCCAGAATTGCTGATCCTGAGGCCGTGTTGACGCCGTCGGGAAACGCGACGGCATTTCCAACGGTATCAACACTTAGCCTCAGAATCAGAGAATCCCGCCCGGGATGTTTGCGGATGACTGCACAACATTCAGCACCATTCGCCACTCCTCAGATAATGAAGCAGTCCATGTCCAAATGCAGCAAGACCTGGACAAAAGATGGCTTTGGTGGTTGGAGGGCAATCATCGCAACTCGAGGACAACACTGCAGAAGTTCCTTAGGGCCCAATTATCTTCAGTTCATTCATCATTGACCTAACTTCCATCATAAGGTCAGAAGTGGGGGGGGACGGGATTCTCTCAGCCCGGGGCTGGGCTGGAGAACCTCCGTGCCGGCGTGAATCGCGCCACGCTGCCCCGACGCCGGGACGCAATTCTCCATTGACGCCGGCCGAGGGCCGCTCTATGGGGCCCCCCCGTCGATTCATGGCCTGGGATGGGCCGAGCGGCCGTTGCCAAAAAACCCTGAGCCCGGCTGGCGCCGTTCACACCTGCTCTCAGCCGGTGGGAACTCGGTGTGGAAGGGTCGGGTGGGCGGCCTGTGGGAGGGGGTGGGGGGGGGGGGGGGGGGGGGGGGGGGCGCTCCGATGTGGCCTGGCCCGCAATCGGGTCCCACCGATCGGCGGGCCAGCCTCTCTGGCTGGGGGCCTCCTTTCTTCCGCGCCAGCCCCTGTAGCCCTGCGCCATGTTGCATCGGGGCCAGCGCAGAGAAGGGAGACAGCGCGCATGCGTGCGTTGGCGCCCGCCCCACTGGGCATGCACGGACCCCGCCGCGCCCAGTTCACGCCAGGATCAGCAGCTGGAGCGGTGTGGGCCACTCCAGTGCCGTGCTGGCCCCCTGCAGGGGCCAGAATTGCTGATCCTGAGGCCGTGTTGACGCCGTCGGGAAACGCGACGGCATTTCCAACGGTATCAACACTTAGCCTCAGAATCAGAGAATCCCACCCGGGATGTTTGCGGATGACTGCACAACATTCAGCACCATTCGCCACTCCTCAGATAATGAAGCAGTCCATGTCCAAATGCAGCAAGACCTGGACAAAATCCAGGCTTCAGTTGGCACGTGGTAAGTTACATTCACACCGCACAAGTACCAGGCAATGACCATCTCCTACAAGAGAGAATTTAATCACCGTCCATTGACATTCAATGGCATTACCATCGCTGATCCCCCACTATGAACATCTTGGGGTTACCTTTGACCAGAAACTGAATTTATAGCCATATAAATATTGTGGTTACCATAATAGGTCAGAGGCTAGGAATCTTGAGGCGAGTAACTCACCTCCCGACTCCCCAAAGCCTGTTCACCATCTACAAGGCACAAGTCAGGAGTGTAATGGAATACTGTCCACTAGCCTGGATGAGTGCAGCTCCAACAACACTCAAGAAGCTCGACACCATCCAGGACAAAGCAGTCTGCTTGATTACTCCCCCTCCCACAAACATTAAACCCTTTCACCACTGATGAACAGTGGCAGCTGTGTGCACCATCTACAAGATGTACCGCAGGAACTCACCAAGATTCCTCAGGCCGTATCTTTCAATACCACGGCCACTAACATCAGAAGGACACGAGCAGCATATACCTGGGAACCCCACCCCCAGGGGCTCCCCTCCATGTCACTTTGCATTATAACTTCACAGTCACTGGGTCAAAATCCTGGAGTTTCCTCCCTAACAGCACTATGCGTTTACCTACACCACAGGGACTGCAGCGGTTCAAGAAGGCAGCTCACCACCACATTATGAAGGACAGCTAGTGATGAGCAATAAATGTTGGCCTAACCAGCAATGGCCAACACCTGTATGGGAATTTTTGAAAACTTGTAGCACTGTTGTATTTCAAAACCCAAACATCCCCCTTTCATACTGATCAAATGATACAAACATCCCCCTTTCCCTCATGAATAAAAGACACATTTGCATGCGTGGCTTTGAATTACTAAAGTTACCCATTTTTCACCGACTGTTTTCATGTATTAACTGTGGTGATATACATCACTGTAAGTACACAAAGGGTTAATGTACATACACTACACATAGCTAGACACTAGATGGAACACCAGAGACATGACACACAGACAGTCAACCAATAGGTCAGTAGATAGGACACGACCAATGGGCAGTCACGATACACACAGAGGTGACACTACCATAGGAGGGCATTACACCAACCCATATAAAAGGACACATCACACATGCTCAGTCGCTTTCTAGTTGAGACACGTGTACACAGTGTTGATTTGATTGAACACCACTCCCACCACGTGGATTGTAGCAGACTGGTTAGTCAGTCTGAATAGCTATAGAAGGATTAACAGTTGAATCCAAGTAGGAGAATTGTTAATAGTTCAATAAACGTGTTGAAGCTATCTCCAAGTCTGAACCTTCCTTTGTCAGATTGCACATCAAGGAAGCAGCTTATGCTACGCCAAGAGCATAACAAAACATTAACAACTGTTTGTTCAACAAGTCAGTCACTGCACATATATTGGATAGTCATGAAATGGTGCAGATTGTGCAGGTCTCTTAATGGTACACGTACATGTTGACATTGGCTGTTTGTCTGATGTGCTTTCTCTGGAGGGTGCCGTTCCCACAAACCTTGTAACAATCACAAACCATTTTGTTCGCTCATAAACTTGACTGAAGTAACCTGGGGCGAAATTCTCCGGAAACGGCGCGATGTCCGCCGACTGGCGCCCAAAACGGCGCAAATCAGACGGGCATCGCGCCGCCCCAAAGGTGCGGAATGCTCCGCATCTTTGGGGGCCGAGCCCCAACATTGAGGGGCTAGGCGGTGCCGGACGAATTTCCGCCCTGCCAGCTGGCGGAAAAGGCCTTTGGTGCCCCGCCAGCTGGCGCGGAAATGACATCTCCGGGCGGCGCATGCGCGGGAGCGTCAGCGGCCGCTGACAGCATTCCCGCGCATGCGCAGTGGAGGGAGTCTCTTCCGCCTCCGCCATGGTGGAGACCGTGGCGGAGGCGGAAGGGAAAGAGTGCCCCCACGGCACAGGCCCGCCCGTGGATCGGTGGGCCCCGATCGCGGGCCAGGCCACCGTGGGGGCACCCCCCGGGGCCAGATCGCCCCACGGCCCCCCAGGATCCCGGAGCCCGCCCGCGCCGCCTTGTCCCGCCGGTAAGGTAGGTGATTTAATTTACGCCGGCGGGACAGGCATTTTAGCGGCGGGACTTCGGCCCATCCGGGCCGGAGAATCGAGCGGGTTGGCTCGCCAACCGGCGCGGCGCGATTCCCGCCCCCGCCGAATATCCGGTGCCGGAGACTTCGGCAACCGGCGGGGGCGGGATTCAAGCCAGCCTCCGGCGATTCTCCGACCCGGCGGGGAGTCGGAGAATTTCGCCCCTGTTCTTCATCAGACTCATCTGCTAATAGCTCTCCAATGCCCATCTGTATAGGTATATGTTGTTTTTCTCTTGCCAAACACTGATATGCGAAACGAGTCTGCTTCTTCCAGTTGAAACCCTGCTTTCCCCACGTACGGCAATCCTATTTCTTTGTCTACTGTCCTCCACAGGACTGCATCCTGCCCTTTATCTGCTCTATTGGCCTCAAATAACCCTCAGCATAACGTTTCTCCTCTGCTCTCCCATACAAATACTCCAGTTGACATTTCACAACTTCCACATCGATTGCTTTCTTTAGCGTCAATTTCTCATCTTTCAGTAGACTTTCTCTCAGCGAGGAGTCTCATATGCCTAAAACTAATCCAGCTTTAATCAAGTAATTTTTTTAGCTGTCTGAATTCACATAATTCTGTAAACTGCGTTACTGCCGTCCAGTTTCACTTCCAATGGTTTCCTGTGCACCTCGTGCTCGTGTTGAAGATGCAGCTTTCAGTCAGAGTTCAAGGCGTTCGTTGTCCTTTGTCAGTTATATTTAGAGTATTATATTTAGAGTAGTGTGGTAAACCGCTGTATTGTATTGTAACATGCCTGGGCTTGTCCCTGCTGGCTCCGCCTGTGGCTCCTCCCCTCGCGCTCATGTATAAAGGTGGCTGGTCGAGGACTTCCGGTGACGGCGGGCGGGAGGCGGCCGCACAATGGAGGGCTCCCGTTCGGGAACGGCATTTTCGGGGCTTTAAGCCCGGTCCCAGGGTCCACAGAGGCGGCAGAAGCAGGGAGAAGGCACGGAGGAGGCACAGTGAAGACACAGGAGGAAAGAAAAAGAAAAATGTCGAGGGTGAGCAAAAAAACGGCCGAATAAAAAACAGCTGAAGGTCCGTCGAGGAGTGGAAAGGTCACCGCGTGGTCACCAAGGAACATGGAGGCTGGAGCACCAGGGGGGGCCGCACTGCTTACGGCTGAAGAAATAACCAAGATGATGGCTGCGGAATTTGAAAAGCAGTTGGCGCAGATTGCGAAATGCATGGAGACAGTGAGGAAGGAGATGAGGGAGGTTTTGAGTGTGCTGGTGGAGGAGGCGGTTTCCCCGGTGAGGACGGAGGTGGCGAGCGCAGTGGCGGAGGTGCGAGAGCAAGGGGAGGCGCTGGAGGACGTGGAGGAGACGTTATTGCAGCACGGTGATCAACTTGCCTCGATGGGGAAATAGATGCGGACGGTGATGGACACAAACAAGGATCTACGAGGAAAAATGGAAGACCTAGAAAACAGATCCAGGCGGCAGAATTTGAGGATTGTGGGGCTGCCCGAAGGAGTTGAAGGACCAAAGCCGACTGAGTATTTTGCCTCGATGCTGGCAAAACGATTGGGGGAGGGGGAGGATCCCTCCCGATATGAACTGGATCGGGCTCATCGGTCGTGGAGGCCTGTACCAAAGACGAGTGAGCCGCCAAGGGTAGTGACTCTGTGCTTCCGTGGGTACAGTGTGAAGGAGAAGGTCCTGAGCTGGGCCAAGCAGAAGCGGGTGGTGCAGTGGGCAGGAGCTGGCATACGTGTATACCAGGACTTTACGGTGAAGCTGGCAAGGAGGGGGGCTGCCTTCAACCGGGTGAAGAGGGCACTGTACATTAGCAAGGTGCGGTGCGGCATTGTATATCCAGCGAGGCTGAGGGTGACTTACAAGCTCAGGGACTTTTATTTTGGAACGGCGGAAGCAGCGGAGGAGTTTGCGAAAGCAGAAGGACTGTGGCAGAACTGACAAATTGAGGAATGGCCATGTGCCGATGTAACCTCATGACTGTATTTTCTTCTTTTTTGTATCATTGCGCGCGTGTGTAGAGACTAAAGGAGCCAATGTGGTATATATTTGGACAAGGGAAGGGACGGGACTTTCACTCGAAATGAGGGTTCTTTGGGGTGTAGGTGGATATGTGGGGTTTGTGTGCTAACAGGGGATCTTTGGGCTTTCCTATGGCCGGGCAAGTGGGAAAGGATCCCAGGCGGGGGCCTCCACGCTGGCCGGTTTAAGCCGGCCACTGAACGGGAGTGAGGTGGGGGGAGGGGCTGAGGCCATCGGAGCCTGGCAGAACAGGGTCCGAGTGGTCTAGTCGGGGTGGAAAGTTGAGGGGAAGGAACCGAGGTTGGGAGGTGGAGTTTTACAAGAGGCAGTGGACGGGAGGAGCTGGAGACCTGGGGTGGGGGGCTGTGTAAGATTAAGGGTGACTACGGGTAACCCCTGATTCCTTTTTGTCATTTGTTTATGTAAACATGCGGGATGAGGTTTGGGGGTTGGTGGGTAGATGTGATCATTGTTATTATGGGGACTGACATATCTTGCTGATTATTGTTTATTGTTGATGGATGTAAATGTGGGAGAAAATGTGAAAAAGGAGAATAATGTTTTTAAAAATAAAATAAAATAAAGGTGGCTGGTCTCCACCTCTGATCCAGTTCGGGATCAAAGGCCAGGAGGCTTTCTGTTTAGTGTATTAAAGCCCCAGTTACGTTCACCACTCGTTGTGTCTTCATTGATGGCATATCAATTTAATACACTAAACATCTGATATGAATTCATCACTCAAGCCTGATCGCCTGGAGCTGGACCCACAGGCAGCCGACGCCACTACAACTTTCGAACACTGGCTAAGCTGCTTCGAAACGTACCTTGGATCCTTCACCGAAGACTTCACCGACCTCCAAAAGAAGCAGATCCTCCATGCACGGGTCAGCCCGCAAGTCTTTCTTCTCATCAGGGACGCCCCCTCGTATATGGAGGCGATAATGCTGCTGAAGGGACACCATGTTAAGTCTGTGAACGAGGTGTACACTAGGCACCTTCTTGCCATGAGACGACAACGCCCTGGGGAGTCAGTAGCAGAATTCCTGCGTGCCTTGCGGGTACTCTGCCGGAGCTGTGACTAGCAGGCGGTATCAGCTACCCAACTCGCGGAGCTGTTGATCAGGGACGCTTATGTCGCGGGCATGAAATCGAGCTACATCCGCTTGCGATTGCTAGAAGGGGGTACACTCGGTCTCCCAGAGACAGTGGAACTCTCAAACTCGCTGGAGATGGCCTACCAGAACATGGAGGCCTACACCTCCGACCGCGCGGCACCCTCGTGGACCTCGTGGGCGCCGCCATCATCCGACCCGGATGCAGCGCAAGTCTGTGCCGCGCAGCAGCCCGCCAATGCCGGAAGCCCCAAGTGCTACTTTTGCGGCCAGGGTAATCATCTCCGACAACGTTGCCCTGCACGAAACACGACTTGCAACGGGTGTGGGAGGAAGGGCCACTTTGCGAAAGCCTGCCAGGCCCAATCCCTCCCGAAAGCTTCTACTTGCTGCCTGTCGGGGCCGCCCCCAGCTGCCGCGCCACCCGCCATGTGCGACCCGTGGGCGCCGCCATCTTCGATTTCGGCCGCCACGTGCGACCCATGGGGGCTGCCATCTTTAACGCCATTTTGTACTTCACCCGCCACGCCCTGCTCATCTGATCGTACGCTGGCCGCCGCTACCTCCGACTGGCCTACCCATCACCTCCCAAAGATCGCCTCCATTACGCTCGACGATTCCCGGCCTCATCACCTCACAAAATCGACGTTGGCCGTCCGGATCAACGGGCACGAGAGGGCCTGCCTTTTAGCCTCCGGGAGCACAAACAGCTTCATACACCCAGATACAGTAAGGCACTGCTCCCTCCCAATCTTACCCGCGACCCAGAAAATCTCCCTGGCTTCCGGATCACATGCAGTAGAAATCCGGGGGTACTGTGTCACGAGCCTTACTGTACAAGGCGTAGAGTACACTAACTTCAAACTCGATGTCCTTCCCCATCTCTGCGCTGCCCTATTACTGGGGCTCGACTTCCAGTGCCACCTCCAAAGCCTTACTTTAATGTTCGGCGGCCCCAATAAATGCCTCAATAAAATGTTTTCTACAAAAAAATAGATACTTGGATCTTTATTCTATTTAATCTTAGCATGGCCCTGAGGTGTGCCCATGGTAGATACTCAGTGAGTTGGCGTGGGGCGTAAGAGCAAATGGTGATGGATGAGGGGAATGGATTGGTACGAGTTGGCATACGGGCTATGTGGCCATGGTGGTAGGTAGAGGGGCATATGTTGGCATGGAATGTAGGAGGGGCCATGGAGATAGGCATAAGAACTTAGGTTGGCATGGTGGTTATGAGGGGCCATGGGCAGGTGTGTAAACGGCATAGATTGACTTGAATGGTGTGAGGAGCGATAGGCGTGGCCGGGGGACATACGTTAGCATGGATGGAGCATAGGGTGTGGGGATGTGAGGGCTGAAGGCTACTGGCTATATTAAATAAAACATTTGACACAGAGGCAGGCCTTTAAACCAGGCTGCTGAGTGCCTGGCCCCGAACAGTTTCCGGGGTAGGCGGGCCCCACTCCATCCCACACCTGCCTCCCTGGAAGGAAAATCCCGCCTTTTCGCACACTTCTTCCTTAAGCGGCCATGCCAGACAGTTTCCCGACGCATGTCACCCACTTCAAAGATGAAAATCCAGCCCTATATCCCTCTTAATTTTTCTTCCTATATGCAGTACTTCAGTCTTGCTTCTAAGTGCTAGTGCTCTGCCAAGATGCACATTCTCTTCAGCTCATTGTGGGGAACTGCACAGAGTGATGTGGTGCTGAGCCCTGCAGACCAGGAAGCTTCTGGATAGTTTTGAATTAGCTGATCCTAAGCAAGCTGGCAAATAACCATATGATGCTGAAAGAACAAGTGCTGACTCTTTGAAAGAATCATTCAATTAATCCCAATCTCAATTAATCAATTAAAGCTCCTTCCCCAAAGCTCTGAAAATGTTTATTTTTGAGGTATATATCTATATTTCCTTTTGAAAGTTGCTTTGATCCTATTCCACCACCTTTAAGTGCACTTCAGATCACAGCGACTTGCTGCATAAAAATAATTCTCATCTCACCCTACTTCCTAAACCTATGTCCTTTGTTTACTGACCATCCTGCAACCAGCTTTGCCTTCCTTACTCTATCAAAAAGCTCTACAATTTTGAACATCTCTATTAAATTGCCCCTTACACTTGCCTACTCTGAGGAGAATATTCAGAGTATCTGCTGAGGAGGAAAAAGGAGAATCACCTAGTATTCCTGCTCTGATCACACTTGCATAGAAGTGGTGGCTTCCGTTAGGAAACAGGACTCATGATAATCAGTTCAGAACAAGTTCAAGCCACAGTCGAATATCTTAAAAGAAATACAATCACGTGAGGAATAAGCACCTGGGTGAATAACTGGAGGGTAATAATACCTTGAAGGGGTAGTTAAAAATTCACGTGGGGCAGAACCACAAAATCTGCTTCTGTTGGTCTGAAGATAGAGAACAGTTTATGTAACACATGGCAGGGTAATTATGGTTTGAGCTTCCTGGAGCTATTTACAACTTGCTTCAATCTATGCAGCTCCCTCTTTTACTTCCATTGCTTCAGACTACACAATGAGGTGAGCACAACACCAATATTTCAGATTTATTGTTCCAGCAGGGAACCAGAATGCATCGTTAGGTATGAACGAAATGCTATACCCAGGTAGAATCTGTCTCTCATAAAAACTATGAAACCCAAAGTCAGAGTTTCTGCAATTTACAATGTGATAAAAGCAGGAATTTTCATTGGAACTGTCAGGGTTATGTGCTATGGAACCTCGAGTTAACGGTATGATCAATTTTCCTTGCAAATATGAAACAAAACAATACATTATTCCACCGCAAAAATGTTTTCTGTGCCTTACACAGACTGCCGCCTTCATTTTGGCCAGACAGAGTTTAATGAAAGCATAACATTATGCTGCTGTCTCTTTCGAACTTCCTGTTCCTATTCACACAACTTACTATCCCTCCTCAGTGTCATCTATAAACTCAAAGATACAACTCTCCATTCCTTCATCCAAGTCAGCAATATACACAGAAGAGATTCACAGAAGACCCAGAAGAGATTCCTGGGGTAGCATACTTGTCACATCAGGGAATGTTTTCTCTACTTCTGTCTCCCATCACCCTACTACTCACAGTAGTGACCCATGTGACAAGGTCACCTTCAACTCTGTGCACTTTCATTCTTGGCCAGTCTTGTGAAAATTTAGCGAATATTCTCGAAGTCCACAGACAATTTAAAAAAAACAATTTGAGCTGCTCTTCGTAAATTCATGATCAACTCATACTTGTCACTGTCCTCGATGGTAGATTCCAATAACTTCTCTGTAGCTGCTGTTTTCAAGGGTCCATGATTCTCAAATCACTTGCACTCCTACCAACCCCCATAAAGGGTAATTAGTTCACCTCTTGAAGCTCTTGGCAGAGGACTGATTTCAGCAAATAACAATGCAGGCTGCCTTCTTCAGCTCTGTATTGTTTTCATTGAACTGTCTCGCCGTAGCTCACGCTGAGCAAATACTTTTTCTACGGTGTTCTTTTCTGGGGTGCAAGTTATTAAAACCCATCAACATGACCTAAAATAACAATTATAGCCTTTTATTTGTACAGCCTGACAGAATGTGTAAAAGGTGCTGTTAGTGGAAATTGTCCGACTTATCTATTGGGAGAAAATCCCATTAAAAAGAATAAGAAATCCAATAGGGAATTCAGGAGAACCTACTTCACTCAGAGAGTGGTTAGAAAGCAGAACTTGCTATCACAGGTGGAGAGATGATTGGCATTGAAGTACTTAAGGTGAAGCTAGATAAATACATGAAGGAGAAAAGGTCAGCTGAATCTGACCAGGTAGGGTGGGAGGAGGCTCGTCTTAAGTATAAACACCAGTATAGACCAGTTGGGCTGAATGGTCTGTTTCTTTGCTGTAATTTGGCACTCAAATCATTCCTACAAGTTTTATCATTCCCTTTTAAATAACTATTTTTTAAAGAATGTCTCCAAAAGTTGGAAGTGTCAGATGTGTCACTGTCAAACAATTGTTCTCCATTCCCCTGCAAAAGTGGGGCTGCCAAAAACTTTATTGGGTGAAGGCAAAGCTGGACAGATTTTCCATTTCTGATCATTATTCAGAGATCTTGACTGGAAATTGTGTGTGTGGGGGAGGGGCATTTTATGAAGCCCACAAGAGCAGGAAATATGGCTTAATTAGGTGGGACGTGAAATCTTGATTTTCTGATGCAGGCTGCGATGCAGAGATAAAGACAGCAGTGTGTTTTCGTTATGTCAAGCATCATGCTGGCCTACAACCGGTTCATACTTGTAATGCATTTGAATGCCATGAATACTCATTGGCGTAAAAAAGAACTATTCTTTGTTACTTTTTTTAAAATGTTAATAAAAATTTTTTTTTTTTTTTAGATAGTATCCAATTATTTTTTTCCAATTAAGGGGTAATTTAGCGTGGCCAATCCACCTACCCTGCACATCTTTGGGTTGTGGGTGTGAAACCCATGCAGACTCGGGGAGAATGTGCAAACTCCACACAGTGACCTGGGGCCGGGACCGAACCCAGGTCCTCAGCGACGTAGGCAGCAGTTCTAACCACTGCGCCACCATGCCGCCCAAACTTTTCTTCATTACATCCTACCTTCAAGTTAAAGTCAGTGGCAAACAAGAACCTCATGGCACTTGGTTCACATTGATTTAAAAGGGCATGCACCAGTTGGCTTTGTGCAATTGCGTGCAAGATCAGCAGCATCCCTTAACTGTATGGCACAAAGGAGGGGAACAGGAGAATGGCAGCTTGCATAAAGGCTCAGGTCTGGGAAGGCTGAATCGGTGGTGAGGAGGGTTGTGGAGTGAGGTCGGGGCATGGATGAGTGGCAGAGGGATCATGGGGAGGACAGCAGGTAGGGTTGGGGAATGGAGGAGTGAAGTGACAAGGGCCTGGAATCCTGAAGACCATCTTATGGAGGGGTTTTGTCTCCACAGTGGTTGGCCACAGTTTATGTATTCAAAATGTACACCGCTTCAGATTGGGCTCACAGCCTCAGGAATCCACCTCTGACCTCAACTGGATGGTGGAAAGGTGATCAATTAGGAGGCCGCCTACCATAAGGTCATGCTGACAAATACAGAATCAGCACTCGGAAATGATTCCAACTGCAATTATTTTTAAAGATAAGAATTTTTCCTATGGTTTTATAGGCAGAGTGCAGGGCTTTGAAATACTCGAAGGCCAATCCAAATCATTGACTTCAGGAAGTGCAGCCACCCCCCCCCCCCCCACCCGCCCCCCCCCCCCCCCCCACCTGCATCAATGGCTCTGAAGTGGAGATGGTCGACGATTGCTTTAAGTTCCTGGAGGTCACCATCGCTAGGTCTGTCCTGGACCACTCACGTCGATGCAACAGTCAAGAAAGCCCAACAATGTCTCTACTTCCTACGGAAGCTAAAGAAATTTGGCATGTCAGCATCGACTCTCACAAACTTCTACAGATGTGTGATAGAGAGCATCCTATCCAGCTGCATCACAGCTTGGTATGGCAACTGCTTGGCCCAAGATCGCAAGATACTGCAGAGTGTGATGAACTCAGCCCAACGCATCACAAAAGCTTGCCTCACCCGCACATTGATTCTGTATACACCTCCCGCTGCCTCAGGAAGGCAGACAACATTATCAGAGACCCATCCAGGCTTTGCCTTCTTCCAGACCCTTCTATCAGGTAGAAGGTACAGAAGTCTGAAGACCCACACTTCCAGTCATAGGAACAGCTTCTTCCCCACAGCTACTAGACTCCTCAACGACTCTCCCTTGGACTGATCTATTCCCTGTAAGAACACTATTCACAACATCCTATTCTGCTCTTGCTCATGTATTTGCTTTGTTTGGCCCCTTGTTCCGCATTGTAACCAATCACTGTTTGTCGATGTACTCTCTCGATTATTCTTTTGTCTACTACGTATGTACAGTGTACGTTCCCTGGGCCGCAGAAAAATACTTTTCACTGTACTTCGGTACATGTAACAATAAATCAAATCAAATCAAATCTAACAGGCAACATTTTCACAATTTTTCAAAGGCTCAGATAATGGTGAAAGGTAGGTTGTATCTCAATGTGAAACAATTAATTCATTACAATGGTAGGAAGCTATATTACAAAAGAAGTGAAGGCAAATGGCAAATCAGCAGAAGCTATTAGTCAAGGAGATCAAGAAGATCATCTGAGCTGGAGGCAGGAGGATTTAATTTGTGCATTGTTGGTCACTGAGTTTTGAAGGACAGGGGCCAAGAAGAGAGTAGCAACTTGCAATTATATCTTGCCTTAAGGCACTTCATAGAAGCACAAGTGGCAACACTTTGCCGAAGAAGATGTTATTAGCGCAGGTGACTAAACACAATCAAAGGTGTAGGCTTAAAGGAGGGTCATAAAGGTTGGAGGCGAGCGAGAGGTTTAGAGAGGGAAAACCAGAGCTTGGGGCCTTGGTGGCTGAAAACACAGCTGCCGAGGAGACTGAAGATTCACAAGAGGCTAGAGTTTGAGGAATACAGACTTCTAAGTGAGTTGCAAAAGATTACAGAGAGAGGGAAGGGGAAAACCATGGAGGGATTTATATATGAAAAGGAGGTATATTACATGATTATGTCAAAGTATGCCTCATGTGAGGAAGATCAGAAGCTCCATAGACTTGAGGTGCTTGGAATGGATGATTTTTAGTAGGAGTCAGTACAATAAGTTACACTTCTCGCAGCCTGAATGTGGCGAGCATTTAGAGGAAAAAGATAAATGTTCAGAGCAGCAAATGATACCAGTAAAACAGGAAAAGACAACACACATTGGGCAGACTTTAATGCCCTCCCAGGAGGCGAGTGCCTTACCAGCCAAAACTCTTGCTTCTTGTGTGTCCCTCAAGTACTTTTCCCAGAATCAAGCACAAACTAATGCTGTCTTAAATTAATGTCCCACTCATGGGACCTTTCCTGGAGCAGTCACTGGATTTTGGTCAGAATACGAGTTGCTGATATTTCCCCCCCCTCTAGCCAAACCATTTTAACACATTGATTCAAACCAGACAACTCAGCAGAGCTCTTGGATTGAATTTTATGGCTCTTTATCACACTGTGCAGTGCACTTACTCATTGCAAGAGCATGCATTTACCTGCCTCAGCACCCGCAGAACTAATGGAAAGTATATAAACTAAAATTATAGGCTTTTGTTTTCTTTCATTGTGGTTGCGAACAGGACAGATGAGTGGGGTGCGCAGTGTCAGCATGAGGGCTTGTGTCTGTGTAACACAACCCAGGTCAAGCTCATCTCACAAGATTAGAGTCAGGAAAGAAGAAATAGGTCAAATACCAATGCAAATATCAAAGAATTCAAAGGCTTTTTTTCCCCTACTAGTTTTCCCCTTCAAGTAGAAGCAAGCACATGACAAAGGCACTACATCACATACATCTTAGATTCCGCTTCACTCATTCCAAAAGCAGTTGTACAAACAGTCTGTTGCTGCTGTTTTCTGACCCAGTTCTGTGGGCACCAAAGGCTTCACCCTCAAAACCATTTCTAGTGTATTGTGCGCATATGGGGGTGGTTGGGGGGGGCGAGACAGTCTGAGAGGGCACTAGAGGCATAAACACTCATTGCATTTCAAAAGTGCTTAAATATGCACTTGGAAATATGCACTTGGAAGGGTAGAATCCGGTATCCAGCCAGACCTGGATGCGGATTGTATTGCCTATTGGCTGGGCAAACATGACCATGTCATGGTCAACCAATTACCAAGCGAGAGGCACTGGGCCCATCCAATCAAGTAACAGCAGCAGTAAGGTGGAAATGCTGACATCAGCTGATGGCAGCACAGAAGCTGATGGCAGTTTTAAAAGCTAGCCAGACTTACCTGCAGTGATACCAAGATCTGCAACTATTCCTCTCACTGCAGCCGAGGGGACTCACCATGCAGCAGCCAGCAAAGGTCTGAGGGAAGATCCTGCTTCCTCAGTGTCTGCAGCCTCCAGTGGACATGGAAAGGCAAGAGGTTGGAAGCTGTGGAATGGTACAGAACAGACAAAGGATGGCCCTATGGTTCAGTGATGCCTCCCTGTCAACCTCTAGGCAGCCCGTGATTGGTGGGAGGTCTTGTTACAGGCCAATGGAAAAAAAATAAACCCTCCTGCCTGACCAAGGAAAGCTGCACGGTCTTAACAGCGAAGGTTAGCAGCCTTGAGATCTCGCCGTGCAACCGGGTCCAATGTTGGATGTGGGTCAATGACCTCCCCCGTAGTACATGGCAAAGTCTGGAGGCTCGTATTATTAAGCATAAACCATTCATGGATAGCCCATAACAATGTATTTTATGAAGGGACTTCCCTGCATGGATGCTGTCTCTATGCTGGTTCCTTCTCAACTCTGTGCTGCAGACAGTCTATTATCATATGACTCCCTACATCATACTGTGGGTGGAACTGTTCTCCAGTCCCACATTAACTTTTACTCTGCAAAACAGTTTAGAGGAATGGTAGTTTCAGTTGCTTTGGGTTGACTTTCGTCAGTTTGGCGGTGAAATTGTAGTACTCGGTGTTCCTGTAATTGGTTACCTCCATTTGATTTGCTTTTTACTTTCCTTCAAGTTGCGTTTCACTTTATCGACAAGTCATCTGCTTTGTATGGATGCCGTGGATTTGTCCCAATCCTTCTGAAGGGAGCGTTCACTCTGTTCATTCCTGGAGTGGACTTGGATTTTCTTTTTCTGTGAGGTCCGCCATGTTCTTCTTGGAAGTTTATGTTTCACAAATGGAATCTTCCTTCCCACTTATTTCACAGTTTTAGCCAAGTAATTTTTCAACAACTCAATGGTGTGCAGTAAGTTTGAGGTATTCAGTACTCTTTTAGTTCCTCGAGCCTCAGCATAAATTTCCAACCTTATTTGTGTCTTTTCTTTGTCTGCAGCAGAACATTGTCCTGTCCTTCATTTTGATTTGACTGTTAGCCAGGTCTGCCCCTGGCAAAGTCTTAACTTGTTTCAGTTCTATAATTCTGCTTTTCAAAGCTGCAGTATCCACTCACAGCTTTGAAAGTCCGACAGCTTTTTCTTTCAATTTCTCCCCTCTCCCATTCAGCTCTTCAGCCTTTCTTGGACCTCTTGGCTTCCTCCTGGAATATTGAATATTGCTGAGTCTTCTCCGTCAACCAGTTCTTCAGTGACATTGAATTAGTTTTGCTTCTCTTTGCAATTTTCCAGAGTAACAAACTTTGACCCGAGGGATCCTTGAAGCGTGTGAAGGTCCCTCAACAGGTTTTCCTCTCCTTTGCAAAGCTTTGTTTCGTCTGGAGTTTTCTTGTAATTCAATGGAGTCTTCTCAACTTTGTTCAGCTGTTCCTCCATTCTGCTGTTCCAGAAATTCTTCATTTCTTCAAGCTGCTGACCTCCTTTTTGCATTTCATCCTAAAAGGACAATCAGCTGTTTTTTCAACTGTTTATTTTCTTATTGACCTCTGGTCAACTCGTCTGTGCTTCAGTGTATTGCTTTGTTGCTATTTACAGCTCCAATGCTGCTTTTGCCGAAGTAGAAGTTAACATAAGAACATAAGAACTAGGAGGAGTTGGCCATCTGACCCCTCAAGCCTGCTCCGCCATTCAATGAGATCATGGCTGATCTTTTGTGGACTCAGCTCCACGTTCCGGCCCGAACACCATAACCCTTAATCCCTTTATTCTTCAAAAAACTATCTATCTTTATCTTAAAAACATTTAATGAAGGAGCCTCAACTGCTTCACTGGGCAAGGAATTCCATTGATTCACAACCCTTTGGGTGAAGAAGTTTCTCCTAAGCTCAGTCCTAAATCTACTTCCCCTTATTTTGAGGCTATGCCCCCCTAGTTCTGTTTTCACCCGCCAGTGGAAACAACCTGCCCGCATCTATTCCCTTCATAATTTTATATGTTTCTAGAAGATCCTCCCGTATCCTTCTAAATTCCAATGAGTACAGTCCCAGTCTATTCAACCTCTCCTCTTAATCCAACCCCTTCAGCTCTGGGATTAACTTAGTGAATTTCCTCTGCACACCCTCCAGCGCCAATATGTCCTTTCTCAGGTAAGGAGACCAAAATTGAACCCAATACTCCAGGTGTGGCCTCACTAACACCTTATACAATTGCAGCATAACCTCCCTAGTCTTAAATTCCATCCCTCTAGCAATGAAAGACAAAACTCCATTTGCCTTCTTAATCACCTGTTGCACCTGTAAACCAACTTTTTGTGACTCATGCACTAGCACACCCAGGTCTCTCTGCACAGCAGCATGTTTTAATATTTTATCATTTAAATAATAATTCCTTTTGCTGTTACTCCTACCAAAATGGATAACCTCACATTTGTCAACATTGTATTCCATCTGTCAGACCCTAGCCCATTCACTATCCAAATCACTCTGCAGACTTCCGGTATCCTCTGCACTTTTTGCTTTACCACTCATCTTAGTGTCATTACAAACTTGGACACATTGCACTTGGTCCCCAACTCCAAATCATCCATGTAAATTGTGAACAATTGTGGGCCCAACACTGATCCCTGAGGGACATCTCTTTTAGTTCCTCACGTTTCTCCAGGGCTATGTATTGATTCTTCATAGAGCCTTTCAGGGCAGTGACTTGTTGAAGTACCTTTTCTGCCTGCTGTTTTCTTGGCTGCACGCCTGGTTGAGTTCCTTCAACTCACATTTTCTGAAACCATTTTCCTACAGAAATAGCTTCAATTTCTTTTGTTGCAGGTTTTGTTTCTTTTGGGTTATCTCATATAGCTTTCCTTCATTCACAGCCAGCTGCTCACTCTGTACTGCCACCTCCTTTTGCAGTTTGGGACCTCCTTTTGCAGTTTGGGTAATGTGCCAGCATTTTCAAAAAATTCTACTACTTGGTGGTCAACAGGTCGAACTCGGCCTGGAGACTGTGTTCTTTGTTTTTCGTTTTTCTGGAAGGGGGGGGAGGAGGGTTTGTTGAAAATATGTAAAAATGTGAATAAAAATATTTGTAAAAAAAAAAAAAATTCTACGACTGAGCCTTTCAACTGGTTCTCCGCCTTCTTCTGCACTAAACTCTTCAGATCATGCACTTCATTGCGCTGGTATGGTTTGCCATTTCTGGTATCCTTGAGTATTTTTCTCTTGGCTGGTGTTCTCCTGTCTCCAGCTCTGGGGTCTGCTGTCCTGCATTGTGTTTTGTTGGTGGTGTTTTAGACTTTTAAAAAAAAAGTTCTGCACTCTCCACAACTTGGAGATTAAATTATTTGTCAAAGTGGTTGCACTGCTGCCAGTTTCTTTTCCTCTGTGATCTTCTGGTCAGGTTTGATGTGCTCACACTTGGATTGCGGGGCATTTTTTTTTTTTAATTCAAAATTTCAGCAATTCACAGCTGTGAGAATTGATTTCAGGGCGATTCTTTCTTTTTCTTTCTACTCTGCCTTTTTTAAAAATAAACTTAGAGTACCCAATTCTTTTTTTTTTCCAATTAAGGAACAATATAGCGTGGCCAATTCACTGACCCTCCACATCATTTTGGGTTGTGGGGGTGAGACCCACGCAGACATGGGAAGAATGTGAAAACTCCAAATGAATAGTGACCTGGTGCCGGGATCGAACCCGGGTCCACGACACTGTGAGGCAGCAGAGCTAACCACTGCACCAGCCTACTCTGCCTTTTTTTTAAAAAAAAAACTTTATTTTTAACTTCAATCTAGCTGACTGTAGACCCCTCGCCGTAGCTCTCACTCAGCTGCGTGTTGAATGCCGCAATCCCAATGGCTGCCTATTTTAAAAGGTAAATGCAGCTTTTTTCAAAAACTTTTTTTTTTTGCTCACCCTTCTTGTGATTTGGCTAAGTCTATTGACTCTGCCTCCACTCAGGTCTGTCTCATCATCTACACAGTGAATTCGTCTTTTGTCAGCCTTTTACCTTTTTAAAAATAAAATACCCCACCTTTTTCTTACAATCAGGCCAGATTCTTGGACTCTGCCTTTTTTGATCAGATCTGACAATGGACATGCACGTTATCTAGAGCAGTCCTTCAGCCTCCATATCTGCAATGGAGCTTCCTATGGAGGCAATCTGTGTCTTCAATTTAGGTGCACTTCTCTCAGGTCAGGGTTCGGTTTCTTTAGTTTTTCACACCTTGGGATTCCAGAGTCATTCTCCAGCTACTTGGACATTCATTTAGCTGCCACCATGTTATAAAGGTTGTTTGGTGTTTTGCAGAGAATTCTAGAGGCTTGTATGGTTAAACATAAACTATTTATTGGTAACCCAAAACCAAATATGTATCCAAGATACTGCCCTGCATGGGTGCTGTCTCCATGCTGGCTCCTTCTAGGCTCTACGCCGCAGACAGTCTACGACCATGTGACTCTTTGCACTATAGTCCCATATTAACCCTTACTCTGCCCAACACCCTTATCCTACAGTTCAACACTAAGTAAAGAGTGAAGGTGGGTGGGGGTGAGCCAGACCAGAGAACTCTGACAGCTGCTTTAGGAGAGGCTCTCAGCCTGGCTAGGAGGACCTTGCCATCACTAATGGAGAGATTAGAATAATGGGTAATGAGTGTGAGGAGGACTAGAACTTGACCCCACCTCTTGAGCAGAATGGAAGTATGTAGTACATGTGGATGGGAGGAGGGATTGGGAAGGCCAAAGAGCTAATTAATTTTCCATGCACACTTTCACACTTCAGAGTGACAAGTTGCTGCCTCGACAGAGACTTTACAGTCCACCTCGGAGGACCTCCAAGTTTCAGAGGATGTAGTGACACATTTTTCCTCAGCAGCCATCACCACCGCAGATACATTCAACTTGATGGGTTTGCATTCACAAATCGGTTTAGGGTCACAAACTGGCGAGCACCTCAATGACAGACAGGAGGAGCTGTCGGAGGCTGTGACAGCTCTGAGCCATGACAGACCAAGGACTGTTAGAAGCCAGGTCCATCCTGAGCCCTAGATGATGATGAGCCTCTGGTGTCGTTCATACTAAATCTCCTGGAGTTGCAGGATAGAACAAGGGATCATCTAGGGGAGTTGCAAGGGGATATTGAGCAGCCATATGGGGACCATGCATTCTGCCATGACCATGTGAGAGGTTGGTGACTGTCAAGGAGAACTGGGTATAACAGGCCACTCTAGTTTTTTTGTTTTTGTTTTTGGAGGCTTGTATGGTTAAATGCCATCGCAGGCTGTGCCAGCATGTATTGCCCATCCCTACTTGCCCTTGAGGGGGCAGTTAAGAGTCAACCACATTGCTGTGGGTCTGGAGTCACATATAGGCCAGACCAGGTAATGATGGCAGATTTCCTTCCCTAAAGGTCATTAGTGAACCAGATGGGATTTCCCGACAATTGACAATGGGTTTGTGGTCATCATTAGGCTTTTAATTCCTGATTTTTATTGAATTTAAATTTCTCTATCTGCAGTGGCGGGATTTGAAACTGGGTCCTCAGAGCATTACTCTCCGTCTCTGGTTTACTAGTCCAGTGCCAATACCACTATGCCACCGTCTCCCCCAGTTGCTGGGAAGGCACACAAAGCTGCCTGAGCTCTAAGCCACAGTGGGCAGTGCTCTCAATGGTGACCTTCTGGCAGGCAAGAGGTGAAAAAATATAAAGAGAAAACAATGCTCTCAGCTAACATTAACAGGATGGTGGAAAGCTTTTTCTTTACACGTATCTAGCTTATCATAGAATCCCTTCAGTGCAGAAAGAGGCCATTCAGCCAATCGAGTCTCTACTGACCCTCCGAAAGAGCACTCTACCTCGACCCACACCCTCACCCTATTCCTGTAACCCCGCACATTGATCATGACCAATCCACCTAACCTGCACAGCTTTGGATTGTGGGAGTAAACTGGGGCACCTGGTGATAACCCACACAGACCCAGGGAGAACATGGAAACTCCACAAAGACAGTCAGCCAAGGCGGAATGGAACCCGTGTCCCTGACTAACCACTGTGCCACTTATTTACTTAATTCAAGTGTTTGTGCTGCGCTAAAATGCATTTATATATTCAGGGGTTGGGAGAGGGCTCAGAGCAGTTGGAGTCCCCTCCAATTACCCATCTGCCTCCAATAGACAGGAAGGTGCCATTGTGCAAGTGGGAGGTGATGCTGGAGCCTGCCACATCTGGGAATTCCTCTCGAGGTGCACCAAGAGTGAACTGGCACACCCCAGCCTCTCAGCCAATCGGCTGACCAGCTCCAGTAGAATAAGCCACAGTAGAGACTTCTGCACTGCTGCAAGAGTCCCTCGTCATGCCAGGCTCCTCCAGCTCTTGGGAACATACAGGACACCCTCAAAGGTCACCTCCATCCACATCTCTATCTCAGCTGAAGGTGTCGGGGCCACACATTGTCCGAGTACTTGAAAAACATTAGAAAGAGCTCTCTACTCAAATTATCGAAGTGCCACTTTCAGTGGCCTCACTGTCTTCCCACCACGCAATGTGACTCACTTGCTATGCTGCCCAGTCTCGGGGCCCCTAGTCGGGCCTCTGCATGATTCTCCAGCCACTCTGCTCCAACTCATGCTTCAGTCACCTGCATTACATTACAAATGAAGTGCCATCACCTAAAAGGCTACAGATGGCATCTCGTTGGATGGCTCCTTGTTGTCCCACATGGACACATTGGGCCAATTGGCCTTCTCCATGCTAGGAATTTCTATGACCTTAAAAGGGAACATTTGAATAATGCAGCGAAGAAACTTGAATCATATCTTAAACTGATCCTCGATTGATGGTCAATCCTGGGTTAAATATTGCAAATATTTTTTGATACAGATAAAATTAACTTTACATTTTTGTGCATGTAAAGAATTATTTATTTACCTTCAATGCAATTACAATGAAACTCATAGATGCTGACACAATCTATTAATTTCCATATGGACTTTGTTAACTTATTTTTATATAATTCTGGGAAGGGAATAATGGAGCATTTTAGGATGCCATTTTCCAAAGCTGATGTCAATAAATTATATTTGAGAGTTGGCCAATATTCAAATTTGTTCGTGGATCAGGTCTAACTACTCCAATGCACTGAAGAATGATTCCTTGAGGGAGAGAAATTCTCAGCTGGAAATTTCCAACTCTTGCCATCCTGGAAGGTGTTGTAGGTGTGGTTTCAGAAAGGGAAGGGACTGAGATTGAGAATAGAAGGCAGTGAAGTAGCCAAATGTCACTTCCTTATTCCCCCAATGACTAAATGAACAATCGAGCCATGTGATTGCAAAGAGCAGCTTCCCTACTTTATACTGAACTGGTTGACCTCAGCTGAGGTAGTGTTAGGGACATTCAGTTGGTCTAGATAGGGTATAGGTAGTAAAAAGTTTTGTTAAACGGCTTCCACCCATCCCCGCAGCCAAATAATTTATTAACACTTACTGGAAAATGGTGGGGGAGGGGCGTGGCAGAAGATGAAACAACTCAGCTATTGTGTGAAAGCTGACCTCTCTCCAAAGCTCAGTCAATCACCACTCAATCATTAAACACTGGGAGCAATGAATTCCATTAAGTGTGGTAGGGATGGATGATTAATGGCATGGCATTTTGACAAAGAGAACAGAATAAAATAAATAGAAACACAGAACCTCCAGCAATCCATTTATTTTAAAAATGCACCCTCAAACCTCCCTCTTTGACCATCTAGCTTCATGTCTGTTATTATCTTGTGCTTTCCACAGGTTTAAACTGATTACACTTTTAAACTCAAATGCTACAGCTTCATCGAATGCATGTCTCAAGATCACATCATCCGCTGCAAACTGATAACATTGTTAGTTTGATGCACAGTCTGTAATGCAGACGTGAGTATGTGACACTCGGGATACTTGTGTATATACGCCCATGAACATACTGGGCAATTCAGGTTCAAACTGGGCCCGACCCAATTGCCCCCCCCCCCCCCCCCCCCCCACTAGTCCCGATCCCTGATGTGACAACGCCATCCCCCAAAAGGCCCCGGCCTCTCCCATCCACTGGCCTGATCCAACTCCAACCACAACCCCCCCACGCCCTGCTGTCCCACCCCAGGCACAACTCAAAAATAAAACATTAGAGCCAGAGAATAGGGTTGCTGGCCTAGACTGAAGGCTGAATGGTATATTATTGGTGTGTTGAAAATGAGCACATGGAAGAGAAATGCAAACTGTACAGTTTGCAGAGGAGGTATCCAAGAGGGAGATCCTGAACTTCAGGTCAAAACCTCAATAGCACATGCTTCAAATAAAAGAACATGAGAAAGAAAAGAATGTCTGTGCAGAGTTAAGACAGCAAATTAGTGAACTCCAAATGCAACTCAACACTATATCACAGTTGGAGAATGATTAACTGGAGACCAATAACAAGCTGTGAGAAATGCTGGTGTGTTTACAAGAGGAAATACAAAATGCAGAAAACCAAGCAGAATGAGCACAGCAGGAAGCTGAGAAATAGCTGGAAGGCAGGCACCTAGAGTGGTTGGACGAGGACCATATGAAGGTGCAGAATCGTACCACAATCGGCCTCCCAATTTATCCTGGGCTGTAGTTGCACATTCAATGCTGTGGCAGTGACCTGGCACTCATTTAGTTTGATTTTACTCAGTCTCAGAGTGAAGCTCATTTCAAATGTTTGAGAGTTTTACTCACAGGCACCTGCTGTCACCATGTTATGTTGTGGGCTCCAGAAATTTGAAACAATAAGACTTTTAAACGGAAATGCTGGAGCTTCATTGAATGTATTTATTAAATCATGCAGTGCGCTGCGGACTGGTATATCGTTAGTTCTCAGATACGCTGACCATAGTGCAGTCATGAGTGACGTGGCTGGCACTCTGGATATTTGTGTATCCATAAGCATGAATATATAGTTCCGGAACCATACTGGAATAAGAGAATGCAAACCTCCTTCTTTGGCCTAATTTTTGAATGATTACACGTCTATGAAGCACCTTCGGACTTTTTCCTATGTTAAAAGGTGATATATAATTGCAAATTGTTACTATTGCTTTTTCTAAAGCTGTTATGTAGCCACTGCCAACATAGGCAGTCCTAACTTCAGCTACAGTTCTGCACACTAATTGAAGCAACATGAACCAGTAATACACACTCTGCCACACTGGATGTCAAAGAGTCACAACACTGCTTTTCCTTTTAAAAATGTTTATGTAATTAGTCATGCTTTTAGAATTTGTTTTCGTAGTTCAGGGTTAATATTGCAGCACAAAACTGATTCCTGATGCCGCAATAACTTTATTGCTAATGTTGTTTTCAGCGTGAACTGAAAACAAACAAAACCACTTCGCTCACGAAATTGCAAGTTTTCTGGAATTGGCCAGCAGCCTCAGAGTTAAAAGCCATCAGGCTGGTCGGAACAAATTCTGTCTAAAGCGAAACAAATCTAACGGACACTGTTACATATTAGCAAACGACTGCCTCAAACCTCATTACTGTAGTTAATTGGAAACACAGGGTTGTTTTCACTGTAAACATTTCAAATCAATGATTCAACCTAGATTTCAACAAAGCTATACTGGGCATTAATCCAAAAGATTGCTGAACTGTTCAACCAAGAAGGTAAAAATGAACTGTCTTGATAGTTCAGAAGAAAGTAGTGATCAGAAGATCACGCACTAAATCCACAGAGCTGACTGATTCCTAAACTAAAGCTCCAGTGGGGATATTTGGGTTCGCTGTTGATTATTGGCTGAATACAGTTGAAAAGTTGCTGTGTGAGCACACTGGGTGATGATAATTTCAGCTCTGGTGCACTCGAATGGGCATTTGGAAAATGCAGGACGTGACCAGAACACAACTGAATCATATTTCATCAAGGAATGTTGAAAAGGGAGGGGAACATTGAAGGAGAAATAGCTTCTGCCTGGTGGTAATAGGGTGTGGCAGGTAAGAGGCAATGCATTTCTTCCCACCCAGCTCCTTCTTATGTATGAGTCTCAATCCCAGTGCCCATGTGGTTCAAATGTAAGCCGAGTTTCACAATGCAAATCAGAACCCCCACAACATTTGTCAGAGATCAACAGCATTTCCTTAGGTATCAGTTGGAGGAGCAGGCAGGTGGTTGCACACTCCATCTCCTGGCACCAAGGGTAAAGAGAGCAAACCGGCGGTTCTTCAAGGAATCTCTGTAGGCTGCGCAGAAAAAGGAAAGTTCGGGTTTGTTTCTTTTTTAAACAGGAGTTTTTGTGAGCCCAGGATGACCAGCCTGAATTCCTGTCTGTCCTATGAGTTTTGGCTCGACCCGTCAAATAACAATAAGGTTTGGCCCTCAATATGTCTCAGGCCTCACACTAAGATGGTAGCAAAACACTGCCCAAATGGGTTTAAATGATTCAGATATATTTAAAAACAATTTAAAGATTATTCTCAAATGAAGGGCGAATGCTTCTGAAAACAAGGACAATGTGCATTATTTATATTTCCATTTTAGCATGAAGTGGGGTTTCTTTTAAAAAGGCCAAACTAAATAACAGAACAATAAGACCAACTATTATGTGTGCTCGTAAATGTCAATGGTTGACAGCACACAGCGTGCTCTGACAGTTTAATATCACTGCCTCTAGGCTACGTCTTCAAAACATTTAATTAAATTACCAAGGCCTTGTACTCAGTGTTTAACTTTTGGTTAAATCCTGTAAATGTTAATTGTAAACTGTGAGCAATTTCCTCTGTCCACACACTGCAGGTGAATAACAGGTGCGCCGCGATGCCTGCACATATGCATCTGCAGGACATACACCAATATGAATTCACAAGTTAAGAATTGGAAGATGATCTCCAGGAAGCTGTGTCACACCCAACATCAGATCCTAAACAGCATTAACTAAACTTATATTTATATAGCACTGTTGACATCCCAAGGTGCTTGACAGGAGCATTAGTAAACAAAATGTGACATCAATGGTTGATTTAGGTTTATAAGATGATCAGGGGAATAGATAGAGTAGACAGTCAGAGACTTTTTCCCCAGGTGGAACACACCATTACAAGGGGACATAAATTTAAGGTGAAAGGTGGAAGATATAGGAGGGATATCAGAGGTAGGTTCTTTACCCAGAGAGTAGTGGGGGCATGGAATGCACTGCCTGTGGAAGTAGTTGAGTCGGAAACATTAGGGACCTTCAAGCAGCTGTTGGATAGGTACATGGATTACGGGAAAATGATATAGTGTAGATTTATTTGTTCTTAAGGGCAGCACGGTAGCATTGTGGATAGCACAATTGCTTCACAGATCCATGGTCCCAGGTTCGATTCCAGCTTGGGTCATTGTCTGTGCGGAGTCTGCACGTCCTCCCCGTGTCTGCGTGGGTTTCCTCCGGGTGCTCCGGTTTCCTCCCACAGTCCAAAGATGTGCGGGTTAGGTGAATTGGCCAATGATAAATTGCCCTTAATGTCCAAATTGCCCTTGGTGTTGGGTGGAGGTGTTGAGTTTGGGTAGGGTGCTCTTTCCAAGAGCTGGTGCAGACTCAAGGGGCCGAATGGCCTCCTTCTGCACTGTAAATTCAATGATAATCTATGATTAATCTAGGACAAAGGTTTGGCACAACATCGTGGGCCGAAGGGCCTGTTCTGTGCTGTATTTTCTATGTTCTATGTTCTATCAAGCCACATAAGGAGATATTATGGCAGATGAGGAAAAACTTGGCAAATCTCCGGGCTACATCGGCTACTAGAGCCAGGTACTCTACACTGCCTTGCTGCTAGCACCCAGCCAAACGGAGGATCGGTAGCCATTTTGAAATGAACTGAAAATCGCTTATTGTTACAAGTAGGCTTCAAATGAAGTTACTGTGAAAAGCCCCTAGTCGCCACATTCCGGCGCCTGTTCGGGGAGGCTGTTACGGGAATCGAACCGTGCTGCTGGCCTGCCTTGGTCTGCTTTCAAAGCCAGCGATTTAGCCCTGTGCTAAACAGCCCCAGGCTGTATTTTCAGATGTAAAACGCTGAATTTTCAGATGTAAAACGCCACTGTTCCCACGCCGGCGTGAGGACATAGCCTCACAATCGGAGAATCCAGCCCACTGTCTTCAACTAACTGCTGAGCTGCCAAAAGTCAGCTCTACCGGAATCACCCAACCTATCAGTAACGTACCACCATCTACCCTCACAGACAAGTGGACCCTTATATATATTTTTTCTTTTATCTCGAATCTTAATCTCTCACTTCTGATCAGACTGTGTATGTGTGAGTTGCATTTTGTCAGATTTTAGTAATCAATAAATTCACTCTTTATTTGACTCAGGAAAGCCTGGTTCAATTTGCCTTCTGAAAAATAAATACTGGGAAAAAATATCCAGAGTGAAAGGGATCTCTTTTAAATGAACCACGTTGCAGCCAGCTGTTGCCAATCGGCACTGGAGTCACCAATAATGTTGCTCTTTTTAATGAGTGGAATACTATCCCACCAATCGGCACCAATAATGTTGCCAAATTAACTAGATATGGCAGTTACTAATGATAATATTGCTATTCAGAGTCGCCAGGTGTCAAATGATACCACCACATGGCTTTACTGGATATCGATCAAAGACCAAACAACCAGTTAGTCAGTTCAAGTTCAAAGATAGTTTATTTACACACAAGGATTACTTCGACATGCAACATAAAACACTACAAGTTAAGCTACACCTAACAACTACAATAACCTACACTTAACTTCAGGGCAACCGGCTATTTGCAGATGAACAAGGCCTTTGTTCGGATCTTGCGTGGCTGGGTAGAGGAAGTGGTTTCGTTTCTGCTGGGCTACCCGTCTGGTAGCGATCGTTGGTCTTGAACTTGTCTTCTGGTGGTAATGCTACACTTGGTTTTAGGCGTAGGCCGGGGCCAAGAGAGACCGAACACATGGCTGTGTCTCTTTTTATCCCTCTGGGATTTCGTGTTCTATGGGGCGGTCCTTAGCTTTGGACCCAATAATTCGACAGGCTTCGATCACTGCCTTCGATTTTGGCCAATAAAGGGGCGGGTGCCTTGATGGCTGGGCGTGTCCTGAACGGTCATTGACCTTGGCTGTTTGGGCTTTCTTAGCAAAGGGAGTGGCGCCGGTTAGTCTGCATCTGTATCGGTTACCCGAGTACAGACCTTTTGTTCTGGGGAAATGGGCCATTAGAATGCAAACGAGCGGGGGGTTTCGATCGCGTCTAGCTATCTGGGTTGCAAATACACACACAATCTCTAAGTGTGTCTGAGTCCTGAGTTGGCCATAATTCCCATGGTCCTTTGCAGGTGGCCATCTGAGATGGCTACCCAACCAAGAGGCTTGAACAAAGAAAGGGAGCCAGCTCATTCCCCCTTATCCAGGAGCATAACAAAATAGGTATCCTGTTTGGGAAGTTAACAAACTAGGGGACCTCAACTGGAGACCAGAGTCACACTTTTATTTCTCTGGGCTCTATTCTGATTACTTGATCTTTCCCCACTCTAATCTATTTGTATTTGCATGTGCATGTGTGTGTGCACGTGTGAAAGTTGGAGCCCGTTTTATTATTTTATTTAGACTGGGTTAAGTATAATTCTTCCTTTGAGAAACTCAAGAAAACTTGTCTTTTTTAAAAATGATCACAACATTTAAAGACTCATGGGATTGAATATCCTTTCCACAAAAGCCCTCTTGCAGTCAAGCGAGGAGTGAGAAAAGGGTGGAGCCATTTGCCCCCTCCTCATCTGTATAACAACTGCAATGGTCAAGCCTAGAGGGAACGGAAACATGAATGAGGGTTTCTGCAGTAGAGGAGCGGAGGCAGGGGTGAAGTTGGGTGATGTTACAGAAGTGGAAATGGGCTGTCTTAGTGATGATGCGAGTTTGGAAACTCAAGTTGACCAAGCTTTTGGTCAACTCCCCATCTCCTTAAGTGGCTCAGCGTGAGACATTTTAAGAATGCTCCTGTGAAGCCCCTTTGGGCATTTTGTTACATGGTTGCTTTTATCCCCATGTTGGTTTTATTTCAGACTAGTTGATTTTACCAACCAAGGTTGGTTTTACCTCAGGGAGTGGGATGAAGCTGATAGCTGAGGAGCAGAATTTGGAGTTGGAAGCAAAAGCATTGGCTTCAGTCTTCCCAATGTTTAATTGGATTACATTTCTGCTGGTCCAGTGCTGGGTGTCGGAAAAGCAGTCTGATAATTTAGCAACGGTGAAGGAACCGAGAGGGCTGATGGTGAGGTCGAGCTGAGTGTCGTAAAGTGTACATGTGAACACTAACGCTGTTCTTTCTGGTGATGTTGCTAAGGGGCAGCATGTAGATGAACACACAGATACCCTGCACATTTAATGTCAATGTCAAGCAGAAACCGATTAAAGCTGATATCCTATACTCAGATATTTCTTCCCCATGAACATAGATAGAGGTGGTACACTGCAGCCCTGAATTGAATGGTACTGCACACTGACCGGAGTCAGCTTTCCCCGGCTAACCAGTGACCCGAGGTCCAAGGGGCAATTCTGATTTAGAGGAGTTCAGTCATAATCCCACAGAAGGGAGCTTCGCTCCATTGTCTCCTCCTCAGCCAAGCACATCCACCAAATGTCTGAACCAGAGGTCCTCACATACTGAGCAGGATTACTATTGCAACAACACAATCATCATTAGGGTTTTTAAAATCCATTCATGGGATGTGGACTTACTGGCTGGGCTAGCATTTGTGGCCCATCCCTAACGGCCCTTGAACTGAGTGACTTGCGGGTGCCATTTCAGAGGGCAGTTAAAAATCAACCACATTGCTGGGAAATTCCCTCCCTCTCCTTGGCTTAGAGATATTGAGATCAATTGCAATATTTCTCCTGCTTTCCTGGTGGAAATGAACTACTTCAGCACAGAGATGAAATGTGCAATCTTTCCAAACAGTGAGGCTAAACATCCCATGGAGCAGCACTTACCACCTTAGCCACCAGCGTGGCTTCACTCATTAGCACCGAACACCAAAAGCTTTACCTAAATAGCCTGAGCTAATTAGTTATAAAAGTAAATGTAACTATTATTGTGCAAAGGAACAACTCTATGATTACAATGCACAGTAAATGAGCATATATGCTTCTCTGCAAAAAAAAAAGTGTCAATCTTGTCAGGTACTTTTTAGTTGTGCAAATCTCTTAATAATGTCATTATTGTGAGGCTAATTAACAACCGTGACCCACTGGTCAGCTGTATAATTTCAGGGTTCTACCAGGAGCGTGGAAAGAAAAGAGCTCATTCTGTGTGTGAGGGAATGCTTTGCATGGCCAATTGATTCCTTTCCTTCCCTATTTACAATATTTAATCAATTAAAGAAGATCAATCTCCAGCCAATGGTTTACACCATGGAAACACAAAACAAACAAACAGACAACCGATTGGGGACAAGTACACCCTAATCCTCTCTGCATGACAGTGCATCATTATTCTTCCACTGTCATTCCCGATCAGCAGGTACCCAGAGCAAGGTCCCAGCCATTGTCTGCCCTGCTTTTTGTCTCTACTGTCCAGATTTACATTTTTTTTAATCCTGGGAAAAGTACTTTTACTGAATGAAATCAATGTTTTTTTTTTGAAACCCACAGCAAGGCAGTAACCTGGTCAGTCTTTCACTAGTCAGCTCTCCATATACTTACATACACTGGACCCAGCATATGGATACAAAATGGATTCTTCCAGGATCAATCTTGACTTTCATGATGTTTTACAGAATTTCACCTCTTAAAAAGCTGCACACATCTAATATTGTAATAACATTGTGGTGAACCACTGTATTAGGGGATGTAAGGTAGGACCTGCACTACAGGTTCGCCGGTAGCTCCTGCCGGCTGGCTCCGCCCACGGAGAACTGTGTAAATATGTATGACCTCCAGTGCCCTGCCATTTCGCCAGCTGCAGCAGGAGGCCTCGCATCTGACTGTAATAAAGCCACAGTTGTACTTTAGTCTTTGTGCAATTGATCGTGCATTCATTTATTAGTCAGATTTCCCACAGAATGGATATCCGAATGAAGCCCGATCGCCTGCAGCTGGATCTGCACTCGCCCAACGCCAGGAAAGACTTTAGTCACTGGCTAGCATGTTTCGAGGCTTACATCAATGCGGCGGACCCCACGCCAACGGAGGCTCAGGAGATAAACGTCCTGTACTCCAGACTGAGCTCCAGCGTGTTCCCGTTGATCCAAGACGCCACGAATTACACAAAAGCAATGGAACTCCACAAAGAACACTACACGCAGAAGACGAACACGCTCTTCGCCAGCCATGTACTTGCCACCCGCTCGCAACTACCTGGTGAGTCCATCGAAGACTTCAGGTGGGCCCTAATCCCACTCGTCTGGGACTGTGACTGTCAGGCCGTCACGGCCGGCGAACACTCGAATCTCCTCATGCGTGATGCCTTTGTGACGGGGATTGTGTCGGACCGCATCAGAGAACGATTGCTAGAAGGGGCCACGCGCGAACTGGCGGAGACAAAAACCTTGGCGCTCTCCATGACGATCGCGTCCCGTAACGTATAATCGTACCTCTCCCGCCACGCTGCCCACCCTTCTACTCCTTCCTACCCCTCCTGGACCCCGCCGACGACCTCCTCAGCCGCGGCCCTGCCTTCCCAATACGCCAGCGCCGCACACCGATCCGCGCACCCAGAGGGTCCCCGCTGCTACTTCTACGGTCAGCAGAAGCACCCCCGCCAACACTGCCCGGCCCGCACTGCCGTTTGTAAAGCCTGCAGTAAAAAGGGCCACTTCAAGGCTGTGTGCCAGGCCCGCGCAGTTGCTGCGATCGCGCCCGCTATCGCCCCCCCCCATGCTAGACGCACAATGGGTGCAGCCATCTTCTCCTCCCGGGTCCATGTGCGACCAATGGGCGCTGCCATCTTGTCCCGACCCCGCAATGTGCGCACCATGGGCGCCGCCATCTTGACCCGACCCCGAAATGTGTGCACCATGGGCGCCGCCATCTTGGCCCCCACAGGGTCTCCGGACATTCCGACATCGGAACCACACAGGCTCGCCACCCGAAGCATCCGATGGTTACCCGCAGCTCGCTTCGATGACGCTGGACCAATCTCGCCCGCACAACCTGGCCACCACGTCGACGACGGTTAAAATCAACGGCCACGCGACCTCGTACCTGCTGGACTCCGGGAGCACCGAAAGCTTTGTTCACCCAGATACGGTAAGGCGCTGCTCCCTCGCGGTCCACCCTGCCAATCAAAGGATCTCCCTAGCCTCCGGATCCCACTCTATCCCGATTAGAGGCTTTTGTACAGTCACCCTCACGATCCAGGGCATAGAATTCAGTAACTTCCGCCTCTATGTCCTTCCTAATCTTACCCCCCCCCCCCGTACCGTTTGCAGCCTTGCAACCCTCAAGGTCGATCCCCCCTCCCTTTTTGCCAATCTAATTGTGGATTGCAAGCCCGTTGCCACTAGGAGCAGACGGTACAGCACCCAGGACAAGACCTTCATCAGGTCCGAAGTCCAGCTGCTGCTTAAGGAGGGTATTATCGAGGTCAGCAACAGCCCCTGGAGAGCCCAAGTGGTAGTGGTTAAAACTGGGGAGAAACACAGGATGGTCGTGGATTACAGCCAGACCATCAATCGGTACACGCAGCTCGACGCATACCCCCTCCCACGCATATCTGATATGGTCAATCAGATTACGCAGTACCGGGTCTTCTCAACAATTGACCTGAAATCCGCCTACCACCAGCTCTCCATCCGGAAGTCAGACCTGCCATACACTGCCTTCGAGGCGGACGGTCGCCTCTACCACTTCCTTAGGGTCCCTTTCGCTGTCACAAATGGGGTCTCGGTCTTCCAAAGAGAGATGGACCGAATGGTCGACCAGTACAGTTTGCGGGCCACCTTTCCGTACTTAGATAATGTCACCATCTGCGGCCATGACCAGCAGGACCACGATGCCAACTTCGATAAATTCCTCCGCACTGCCACTCTTCTCAACCTGACCTACAACAAAGAGAAGTGTATGTTCAGCACAACCCAGTTAGCCATTCTTGGCTATATAGTCCTAAACGGACTTCTCGGGCCCGACCCCGAGCGCATGCGCCCCCTCATGGAACTTCCCCTCCCCCACTGCCCCAAAGCCCTCAAACGCTGCCTGGGGTTCTTTTCCTACTACGCTCAGTGGGTCCCAAACTATGGGGACAAGGTCCGCCCACTCATTCAGTCCACCCAAATCCCCCTTGCGGCCGAGGCACACAACATGCTTTCGCCCGCTTCAGAGCAGACATTGCCAAGGCCGGGATGCGCGCAGTGGACGAGTCACTGCCTTTTCAAGTAGAAAGCGACGCTTCAGACGTCGCCCTTGCCGCCACTCTAAACCAGGCAGGCAGACCCGTGGCATTCTTTTCCCGCACCCTTCATGCCTCTGAAATTCGACACTCATCCGTCAAGAAGGAGGCCCAAGCTATCGTTGAAGCTGTGCGGCATTGGAGGCATTACCTGGCCTGTAAGAGATTCACTCTCCTTACGGACCAACGGTCGGTAGCCTTCATGTTCAATAACACACAGCGGGGCAAGATCAAAAATGATAAAATCTTGCGGTGGAGAATCGAGCTCTCCACCTATAATTGCGAGATCTTGTATCGCCCTGGTAAACTCAACAAGCCCCCAGACGCCCTCTCAGGTACATGTGCCAGCGCACAAGTGGACCAACTCCGGGCCCTACACGACAGCCTTTGTCACCCGGGGGTCACTCGATTGTACCATCTGGTCAAAGCTCGCAATCTGCCCTACTCCGTCGAGGAAGTAAGGACAGTCACCAGGGACTGCCAGGTCTGTGCGGAGTGCAAGCCGCATTTCTACCGGCCGGACCGTGCGCGCCTGGTAAAGGCTTCCCGCCCCTTTGAACGCCTCAGCGTGGATTTCAAAGGGCCCCTCCCCTCCACCGACCGTAACACGTACATTCTCAGTGTGGTCGATGAGTACTCCAGATTCCCCTTCACCATCCCATGCTCCGATATGACGTCTGCCACCGTCATCAAGGCCCTCAGCACCATCTTCGTTCTGTTCGGTTTCCCCGCCTACATCCACAGTGACAGGGGATCCTCATTCATGAGCGATGAGCTGCGTCAGTTCCTGCTCAGCAGAGGTATAGCCTCCAGCAGGACGACCAGCTACAACCCCCGGGGAAACGGGCAAGTAGAACGGGAGAATGGGACGGTTTGGAGGGCCGTCCAGCTGGCCCTACGGTCCAGGAACCTCCCAGCCTCTCGCTGGCAGGAGGTCCTCCCTGACGCTCTGCACTCCATCCAGTCACTATTGTGCACCAACACGAATAAAAGACTCCATGAACGTGTTTTTACCTTCCCCAGGAAGTACACATCCGGGGTGTTGCTCCCGACTTGGCTCACTGCTCCAGGACCGGTCCTTCTCCGTAGGCAGTCCGACATCACAAGGCAGACCCCTTGGTGGACAGGGTTCACCTGCTCTATGCCAACCCTCAATATGCCTACGTTGAGTTCCCCGACGGCCGCCAAGATACTGTCTCACTCAGGGACCTGGCACCGTCAGCTTCCACCCCAACACACACCCCCACCAATGCACCCTCCCCCCACCTCCCACCGTGCCGCCAATATTGACCCCACCAAACCACCCCCCCCCCTCCCCTTTTCCACACAAGAGGACGAAGAGGACTTTGGCACGCTCCCGGAGTTCCCCGAATACTGGTCAGCATCAGCACCGCCACCAGCGCCATCGGTGCCACCTCCACCACCACCAGCACCGACTTCGCCGCCACCGTTACGCCGCTCCCAACAAAGCATCAAAGCACCGGACCGGCTGAACCTTTGATGGACTCCGGACCGTCAACATGGACTTTTCTTTCCCTACCACTGTACATAATTGCACTAATTGTATATAGTTTCATGTCACCCCCGCCGGACTCATTTTTAACAGGGGGTGAATGTGGTGAACCACTGTAATAGGAGATGTAAGGCTGGCTCCGCCCACAGAGAACTGTATAAATATGTATGATCTCCAGTGCCCTGCCATCTCGCCAGCTGCAGCAGGAGGCCACGCATCTGACTGTAATAAAGCCACAGTTGTACCCAACTTTAGTCTTTGTGCAATTGATCGTGCATCAAACATCACGTTTGTATTACAATGGGAGCAGTGTCATAGATGGCCATGATGATCCAGTATCTCCGGCAGAGGTGACTTGTTACCTGATACTGTTGGGAGGTACAACTTCAGCCACAACAAGAGTAACTGCCAGTGGCATAGACCACCATATTTTCTGGTAAATCCTATTCAAATAGGTCAGCAATGCGTCTTCTACTTTGCTGACCTATATACCTTCCCCAGCCAGCATGAAGGCGCGTAGCCAAGAAATGAAAATGTAGCTAAAATTTACAGCAATTAAAAATACAAGCAACTGATCATACAAAGTTAACTACAGAGAGGGAGACAATTCAACATATCATTCACTTGAAAGCCACAGTTCTCCCTTCACAATATAAAACCTTTTAAGTAATTTCACAGTCTTTGGGTGCGATGTAACGCCAAGAAACACAAGGCTATAAACGCCACTCGTGTTTGATAAGAAGTATCAGCAAGGAACACGTGGCTGAGGCCGCACATAACCCCGTATTGTCACAAAGGAGCTCCGCTCGCCATACCCCCCTCCCCAACACACACACACACAAGGCACCCCTGGCCCGATCGCACCCATGCAAAAAATGCCAGCTTGGCACCTTGGCAGTGCCGCCTGGGCACTTTGGCAGTGCCAGACTGGCACCCAGGTGACACTGCCAGGGTGCCACCAGCAGTGCCAGCATACCACCCTGCCCAAAGGGCATGCACCTGGGGGCCTCCGATCGCCTGGGAGACACCAACGAGTGCCGTTCCGTCTGGTCCCCGCTTGTGGAGACATGCACCTGTGCTCACCTGATGTCTCCAAGGCCCATGCCTTGGGAATCTGCACGTTAAAGTGAGACTAACCGTCTCGTTCTAATATGAGGATTCGCTAAGAAGTGATCCCACCCACAATGGGGCGAGATTTATATCACAACGTCTCGTGAGATTGCGTTAGATCTCATGAGGTGTTGCGAGCCGGGTGCATCCCCGGAGCGGGGTCTCCCGGCTTCTATCGGCAGTGCGCGGGCTGCTTTTCGGGTGTAGCTTGGGCATTAAACCGCACCCTTTATCTCCAGTACTCTACTCAGATGACTATTCAAGATACCAAATACAATATTGTATGATGTTTTTCCCGGCCTCAATACTCAACTTGCCTGCGGCTGATCTGGACATATGCTCCCCTGAGCTGCAGAGATGCTGGTTTTACTTCAACAACAACTGCAATGGATTTGCTTATTTTCCATTCATAAACTGCTAAGATATATGCCAAGATGGTGACAACGTGAATGCAATTATATCACTCTTTTTCTCTGAATCTGGGGCGAAATTCTCCGGAAACAGCGCGACGTCCGCCGACTGGCGCCCAAAACGGCGCAAATCAGTCGGGCATCGCGCCGCCCCAAAGGTGCGGAATGCTCCGCATCTTTGGGGGCCAAGGGGCTAGGTTAGCGCCGGACGGATTTCCGCCCCGCCAGCTGGCGGAAAAGGCCCTTGGTGCCCCGCCAGCTGGTGCGGAAATGACATCACCGGGCGGCGCATCCGAATGGAGTGTTAGCGGCCGCTGACGGCATTCCCGCGCATGCGCATTGGAGGGAGTCTCTTCTGCCTCCGCCATTGTGGAGACCGTGGCGGAGGCGGAAGGGAAAGAGTGCCCCCACGGCACAGGCCCGCCCGCAGATCGGTGGGCCCCGATCGCTGCCAACCGGCGCGGCGCCATTCCCGCCCCCGCCGAATATCGTGTGCCGGAGAATTCGGCAACCGGCGGGGGCGGGATTCACGCCAGCCCCCGGCGATTCTCCGACCCGGCGGGGGGTTGGAGAATCTCGCCCCAGAAGTGGATTCAAATCCCACTCCAGACATGTGTGCACATAATCAAGGCTGACACTTCAATGTGCTACTGAGGAGGTGCTGCATTGTTGGGGATGGTGCCTTTAGGATGAATTGTTACTCAGAAGACTTGTCTGCCCATACAGCTAGATGTAAAAGATCTCACGTCACATTTAAAATGCAGGGTGGTTCCCCTAGTATCCTGGGCAGGGGTGCCATACCAAAGTTTGCAGTGCTGGACTTCTCAGAAAACATGTTGGCCATATCATTTCTGAATCTACTATTAACATTGTTTTCCCATGTATTCATCATTTGAGTCCCCAAAAAATCAGTAAAACTATGCTTTTTAAGTTAAAAATATTAGTTCCAGTAGGCATTTTATTTTGAACCATGCAGTATTTTTGAAACATTAGTCTTTAACATAGCTTGAATTTCATTATGTAACATTTTCATGTTTAACTGAAGCCTATTAAAAACATGAATTACAGAAAGCTTCATTTACTTCTGACTGGGGGTGTGGGGGGGGGGGGGGGTTATATAGGGGTAGTTGAACAAATGCTGAGCAACCGTGTAATAGATAAAAGGCAGAGAGATTCATAATGTCCAGAAAGAGCCAGTTCAAATATTGTAATTCCATTAGGTAAGTTTGCAAAAAATGTTATGATATATAGAATCCATTTGTGACAAAGGGTACATGTTTTATTGAAACTTCTTAAGTAGAACTGTGATAATCCCTTTTCAATATTCAACATAATAGCAACCGTGATAAAATGAACATTTTATCATCATGGGATAAAATACTCTCATCATCAGCCAAGTGCTTTGATTACATGTTTGGTGTCAGCTTTGCATCAGTGAATAATTAAATAATATTGCGCTGGAATATATCATTTTTCAAATTTACATTCTCTTTAAACCTGTATTTTGGACATTAAACATTGTTTACTCAAAGTGAAATTTCTATTTTTAAAAGGAGCACCTGGAATTTTGATTTGTGGAAAGTTAACAGCCAGATCACAGGATATCTTACTACAGCTGTTTAGCACAGGGCTAAATCGCTGGCTTTGAAAGCAGACCAAGGCAGGCCAGCAGCACGGTTCGATTTCCATAACAGCCTCCCCGAACAGGCGCCGGAATGTGGAGACTAGGGGCTTTTCACAGTAACTTCATTTGAAGCCTACTTGTGACAATAAGCGATTTTCATTTCATTCATTCATTTTCAATATGGTGGCTATTCAGCTTCACACAGTGTGACCGTTTGAGTTTTTGGTTTGTTTTCTATAAACTTTACGTATATTAAGTTGAAAGACAAAGTTAGAGACTTGCACGTTCATGTTCAATTTCCTCCAAAAGTCTTACATTTCAAATCCAATTAGCCACCTGTGTTGTTAGCAGAAACAGTAATTCCTTGCTCCTGTGAAACAGATAGTAATTACTGACACCGAAGAAAGAGAGTAGCAAGATGGAGAATGGCAACAGACACTGGGCGGAATTATCCCATCGAGGACTAAGTGGCAGGGACAAGGAATGTTTCTCGCTGCAGAGGCTAATGGGAAAACACACTGGGGCTGGATTCTCTGCAGCACCGTGCCGAAATCGCGTTTGGCACGGGGGCGCAGAATCAAATTTCCCAACGGAATCGGACCCGGCGCCGCTCCAGTGATTCTCCGGGCCCCGAATAACCGTGCGTCCGCAAATCACGCCACGTGGCTGGGGGGCTATTACCAGAGGCCCCCCAGTGATACTCCGCTCCCGACTGGCTGAGTTCCTGATGGCGTGGAACTAATGTGGTATTGCCGGTCGGGCTGCTCGCTTAGCGGCTGCAGACTCAGTCTGCGGCCGCCCAGCTGGGGGCAGGGGGATCGAGCACCGGGGGGGGGGGGGGGGCTTCTGGGCCGCCGGGGCAGCGATTGGGCTGGAAGGACCCTCGAGGGTGTGGCTGATCGGGGGGGGGGGCTAGTTTGTTGGTGTTGGTCCGCGGTCCAAGTCCGCCATGGCGCTCGGCGTGGCTGCTGGAGGCCACCGCCGTGCACATGCGTGGACTCGGAACCGGAAGTGCGGGGGCCCGTATCCTCAGCCAAAGCTGCGTAAAGCACTCCGGGTCCCTGCTAGCCTCCTGCAGATAAGTGAATCGGGTTGTTTTGAGACTGGCAGTATCACTTGGGCACCTGGGCAGTGCCACCCAGGTGCCAGCCTGGCACTGCCAGGTCGCACTGCCAGGCTGGCATTTTGCCCGCACCAGGGATCGTGGCCGGGGGTGCCCTGCTCATATGAGGTGGGGTGCAATTGGGCCCCCCCCCCGCCCGAAGACTCCCTTGTAGGTGAGTTGGCATGTCTGGGGGATCAGGTAATTTGGACGCCATTTAGAAATGGCACCACGATCTCTTCCTGTGCTGAGGAGCTCCACTTCGCTGGAACTCCTCAGTGCAGGAAATGCAACTGAGTGCGACCTCGGTTGGGCACTTCCCGCCGGCACTCAAAAAACCCCAATGTGCCATTAGTGGGCAGGGCTTGTAGCACTGGGAACGACCCCACTAATCCTGCCCAGAGTTTATTTTTTTTCGTTAAATCGCGCCCAATGTTCTACGGTGAGTGTCTTCAATCAGGAACAAACACAATGTGGTGAAATGCCAACAATAAACCGAGATCCTGGAATTAGCTCCCAAGTTAAGATTACAAATAATTAGGCGACATGATGATGCAGTGGTTAGCATTGCTGCCTCATGGCTCCGTGGACCCAGTTTTGATCCCGGCCCTGGGTCACTGTCCATGTGGAGTTTGCACATTCTCCCCGTGTCTGTGTGGGTCTCATCCCCCACAACCCAAACGATGTGTAGGGTAGGTGGATTTGGGCCCTAAATTGTCTCTTAATCGGAAATGTTTTTAAAAAAAAGATTACAAATCATTGCTTCAAGTGAAGCTACTGTATTGTTCTGACAATCCGTTCCTGCTGCCTCTCCCAGGATGGCTGTCACTTGTTAGCACCAGACAGAACTACAGATGCAAGTTATTATTATGATCTGGGCTTTTAATCTGTACTTATTTTATTGCAGACTTCCATCCTGTCCCAACAATTTCCTTTAGTTTTAAGACTTCAACTAACACACCATAAAGTTTAAACTGTCTAAGATTGCAACAGTGAAACAGGGAGGATTAGCCACGAAAGCCTTTAAATCGTAGGTGCGAGTGTGATGCTCCAGTGGTCTCTGGAGGCACTACACCTTCTGATCCGAGACAATTAGGAGACTAAGCAACAACCATCACCGTTAAAACACACTACCTGGTCATTTATTTAATTGCTGATTAATGGCCCTTACTGTACACAAATTCATTGGGCAGGACTCTCTGGCGCTTCCCACCGGCGGGCTCCCTGGCTGTGGGATGGGTGAGCCATGTAAAACACTGCGAACATCAGCGGGACCTGAAGATCCCCTCGGAGGCCAATGTTGATCCACCTCCATCGCTAGTAAACATACCACAGGGCAGATTGGAAAATCCCACTCATTGTCTTGATTTTCTGCATTACAACAGTAACTACATTTCAAAAGTACTCAATTCACTGTGAAATACTTTGGGGCATGAAAGACATACAATAAATGCAAGTTTTTTTCTTTGCGAGCACCTTTCCATTCGCCTCATTCCCAACATGGATCAGCTTTTGCGATGGAAGTGGATCAGATTCTGGGCACCAGCAACCAGGACAAGCAGAATTTATATCTGTAGGAAATGGTTTGCCATTATCTAACAGAAATATGAGGCAGCTATGAATGAAATGGTTTGTGGAATATAATATTTTTCATGCCTTCGAGCACAAATTGTTTCCTGCGGTAAATAAGTTTAGAAGGAAAAAAAATCTTCATCTGTTATAAAAGTCAGGTTGAATGTTCCCTTGAAATAATGTCTTTAGGAGAGGAATGAAGAAACCTGGAATGGTGGAGGGGGGTCAAAATTAATCTTTGCTCGAAATTCGGCCACTTTCGGAAGAAACAAGAGGGAATTAAATTTGAAACATGAAAAAAAATTAAAACTTGAACAATAAGTATAACATTAGTGGAAGCAATTTAAAAACAATACTCAAAATTTATCACAATGTGAATCAGCGTGTGACTAAATACACATGAAGATTAATCATGGCCAGGCTGAACAGGATCTCATACTGACACTCGGAGCAGGAAGGAAGATTTTTAACAAGAGGATTCAACAATTTCCATGCCAGAATTTCCTGACATTTTGTCATAATAGTAAACACACATCATACTGAGCTGACAAAATAGAATTTACAAATTATTTCACTTGTCTCTCGACTGATTTGTGTTACGAGAAACTTTACATTAGCTCAACCCAATCAAGCAATCCATCTTAAGGAACCTCTCCCGACAGCTAGCTGACGGCGACTCGGCATGCTTCATTTTCCACAGACAACACTGCAGTATCTCTTTAATCTTTGATGTGGTAAATGCAGGAATTGGGAGTCACCCAGACACGAAGAACCCTAAAATTTACTTTAGACTAAATAGCATAAAGACAGCCACAAGTGTGACTTTGTCTGTGGGCTAATTGTAGACATGCACATTCATGCTGCTACCTATTAATATGACCGAATTGGCAAGTTCATTGTGAACCTTTACACATCCTATAACCTTTCATTAAACAGTATGGGGGATGGGTTTTAAGGAGCAGATAGTTTCTGGTGTGAAACCGTTGGTTTGAGTGAGTTCTCTGCATCTTTCTCAGTGACAGTCTAAGGTCACGACCATTTTAATGTCTGGGCACTGTTAACATGTCACCGGCAGTGAGCGAGAAACGACAATCATCGGCCTTTGAAAATCAAGCAATACCCGAGCACCTGGCAAGATGCTGGCTTTGACGACATGTGGGGTGGGGAGAGGTCGTTAGATATCCAGGGCAAGGGAAGACTGTACCTTCAGCATCGGGATTGGGGGAAACCAAAGGAAAATAAATTACTTAGCTGGATGGCTTTTTCAGCTACCCGAGTCTCTTCTCCTGATTTACTCAACCAAAACCTTTCATGATTTTTAAAAATAAATTTCAAGTACCCAATTCATTTTTTCCAATTAAGGGGCAATTTAGCGTGGCCAGTCCACCTACCCTGCACATCTTTGGGTTGTGGGGTCGAAACCCACGCAAACACAGGGAGAATGTGCAAACTCTACACGGAGGGTGAACCAGAGCTGGGATCGAACCTGACAGTTCTGGTAGGCGAGCCTTTCATGATTTTGAATCTCTCTATTGAATTTTTCTTTTAACCTTCATTGCTTGAAAGAGAACATTCCCAGTTCCCACCGTCTCTTCACAGAATGACGTCCCTCATTTTTGTATCATTTTCGTAAACTTCCTCCAAGACCTTGACATTCTTCCTAATGCATGGTATGCAAAACTGGACACATTACTACAGCTGGGCTATACACACCCATTTGCAAAGGTTTATTATAACTTCCTTGCTTTTGTACTTTTATGTCCCTGTTTATAAATTGCAAATTGTCTTTGAGAGTTTAGACAAATTGTCAGCAATATTTGTGGTATAGGCACAGTTTGCTCCTGTCCTTACCAACATTCACACAGGCGTATTTTCTGGGAGGAGTTGGGACCAGAATAGAAATCCAGGCAAATTCTTACCCCTCCCATATCTAGGACTTATGAGGCCAATTAGAGACTCAACGACAAGCTGCTCAGAGATCAGATAAGATATCAGAAAGTGGGAATCAAAAATGGAAATCTTCTTAAAGATAAATGAGATGCAATGGTTCAGTTTGACACACTATGATGCGTGTTTGTAAATAAACAAACACAAACATTTTCCCCAACAGTTTTTGCATGAAGATGGTGCCTCCTCAAACTCCTCCAGTGATTGGGCTGTGATTGGGAATGTGCCTTGTGAAGACTTGCAGAAATGAACCCACATCAGACCACCATGTGGTCATGTATCACTTTCTCAATCATAAAGGCAGAAGGGAAAATAACTTTGTTATGATTCACTACATGTTTCACATGCTGGGACTGGACCTGAAGCCCAAATATAGCTCTAGCAAGGTACAAACCAAAAAAAACAACTTTTGAATTGCGAGAAAACTAGCAGAATTAGTGAGGAAAGTAGGAACATTCAGGGCTGCTCATAATGCTTTCCAATTGCATTACAGTACTGTCCAATATACTAGCCCATTACAAACCTCTTGCAGATTGGTGCTTGGTGAACACTAAAAATGGAGAGCAATACAGTAGGGAAATAAATGCTTCCCATGAGCAAAGTGCTTAGAAACAGGAAAATCACATTGGCCTCAGCATTGGCACTGGCAGATCAGACGAAGCAGAAGTGGTGGCACAATGATATACTGTGGAAAGGAAGTTGCTCTGGGAGTCCTCAGCATCGACTCTGGACCCCATGAAGTCTCATGACATCAGGTCAAACAGGGAAGGAAACCTATTGCTGATTACCATGTACGGGCCACCATCAGCCGATGAATCAGTACTCATCCATGTTGAACACCACTTGGAGGAAGTACTGAGGGTGGCAAGGGTGCAGAATATACTCCGGCTGGGGACCTCAATGTCCATCATTAAGAATAGCTCGGTAGTACCACCAATGATCAAGCAGCCCTGGTCCATAAGGACATAGCTACTAGACTGGGACCGTAGCATGTAGTGAGGGAACCAACAAGAAGGAAAAACATACTTGGCCTCATCCTCACTAACCTGCCTGCTGCAGATGCATCTGTCCATGACAGTATCAGTAGGAATGACCACTGCACAGTCTTTCTGGAGATGAAGGCCCGTCTTCACACTGGAGATGCCTTCCACCATGTTGTGTGACACTACCATTGAGCTAAATAGACTTCAAACAGATCTAGCAACCAAAAACTGGTTGTCCAGAATGCACTGTGGGCCATCAACATCAACCACAGTCTGTAACCTCATGGCCTGGCATATCCCTAACTCTACCATTACCACTAAGCCAGGGGATCAACTTTGGTTCAATGAAGAGTGCAGGAGAACATGCCAGTAGCAACACCAGGTATACCTAAACATGAGGTGCAAACCTGAAGCTACAAAACAGGGCTACTTGTGTGCCAACAGCATAAGCAAAAAGTATTAGACAAAGCTAATGAATCCCATAAACAACAGATCGGACAAGTAAACAAAACAGTGGAGGAGGAGGCTCCACAAATATCCCCATCCTCAATGATGGAGGAGCCCAGAATATCTGTGCAAAAAAGGCTGAAGCATTCGCAATATTCTTCAGCCCGAAGTGTCAAATGGATGATCCATCTTGGCCTCCTCTAGAGGGCTCCAGCATCTTAGATTCACTCCATGTGATATCAAGAAAGAGCTGCAGGCACTACATACTGCAAAGGCTATGGGCCCTGGCAATATTTCAGCACTAATACTGAAGACTTGTGCTCCAGAACCTACTGTACCCTAGCCAAGCTGTTCCAATAAAGCTACAGTACTGGAATCAACCTGACAATGTGGAAAATTGCCCAGGTATGTCCTGTACACAAGAAACAGGACAAATTCAACATGGCCAATTACTGTCCCATCAGTCTACTCTCGATCATCAGCAAAGTGATGGAAGGAGTCATCAACAGTGCTATCAAGCAGCATGTACTCAACTGTAACCTGCTCGTGGATGCTCAGTTTGGGTTCCGCCAGGGTCACTCAGCTCCTGAACTCATTACAGCCTTGGTTCAAAGATGGACAAAAAGGCTGAATGACGAGTTGAGGTGAAATTGACTGTCCTTGACATCAAGGCAGCATTTGACTGAGTATGGCATCAAGGAGCCCTAGCTAAACTGGAGTCAATGGGAATCAGGGAGAAAAATCTCCACTGGTTGGGGTCATGCCTCGCACAAAGGAAGTTGGTTGTCGTGATTGGAAGTCAATCATCTCAACTTCAGGACATCACGACAGGAGTTCCTTGGGCTAAGAGTCCTAGGTCAACCATCTTCAACTGCTTCATCAATGACCATCCTTCCATCATAAGAATAGAAGTGGGGATGTTCGCTGATGACTGCACAATGTTCAGTATCATTCGCAATTCCTGGCATGCTGGTGAGGTCCATGTCAAAATGCAGCAAGACCTGAACAATATTCAAGCTTGGGCTGACAAGTGGCAAGTAACATTCGTACCACACAAGTCCCAGACAATCACCATCTCAAATAAGAAATGAAATGAAATAAAAATCGCTTATTGTCATGAGTAGGCTTCAATGAAGTTACTGTGAAAAGCCCCTAGTCGCCACATTCTGGCGCCTGTTCGGGGAGGCTGGTACGGGAATCGAACCGTCCTGCTGGCCTGCCTTGGTCTGCTTTCAAAGCCAGCGAGAAGATCTAATCATCGTCCCTTGACATTCAATGGCATTACCATCGCTGAATCCTCGAATATCAACTTGTTGGGGGTTACCAAGGCTAGGAATGCTGCACCATGTAACTCACTTCCCGACTCCCCAAAGCCAGCCCACCATCCAAAAGGCACTAGTCAGGAGTGAAATGGAATTTTCTCCACTTGCCTGGACAAATGCAGTTCCAACATTCAAGAAGCTTGACACCATCCAGGACAAAGCAGCCTTCTTGATAATCCCTTCCACAAACATTCAATCCCTCCACCTCCGATGAATAGTGGCAACCGTGTATACCAACTGTAAGATGCACTGCAGTAACTCATCAAGGTTCCTTAGATAGCACCTTCCAAATCCATCACCACTACCATCTAGAGGGACAAGAACTGCAGGTACATGGGAACACCACCACCTGGAGGTACCCCTCCAAGTCATCACCATCCTGATTTGGAAATATATCGCTGTTCCTTCACTGTTGCTGGGTCAAAATCCTGGAACTCCCTCCCTATCCGCACTGTGAGTGTACCTACACCTCAAGGACTGCAGAGGTTCAAGAACGTAGCTTACCACCATCTTCTCAAGGACAACTTGGAATGGGCAATAAATTCTGGTCTAGCTAGCGACATCCACATCTCATAAATACATTTTTTAAAAACCTGCCATCAATCAAATATACCCACCTGCTGTCTATATCCTTGCTTTTCTTCTATATCTCCAGAAAAAGATCTTGTTGTATCTCGAATCTCATTGTACTTCTTGCTTCATTCTATACGCTTTGGTGAAAACATTCAGCGGGACTTCCGTTCTTTCTTCTATCATTTCAAATTGAACTATTTTCCTTGTATTTTAACGCTTCTGCACGATGAATAATTTGTTTGCATAAACTTGATCAATCACAATGAACTGTTCCTTGCAACATTGCTCTATTGCAAAGAGTTCACTATGAAAAGCCTGATTGTAATATTATGGGCACAATCTCATTGCACAACCAACCAACCATGCTGTACCCCAAAACAGCGATTCAGCGCAACATAGCCGGTAAATAACGGGGGACCCTGCTCCCAGGATCTACCTGGATCGATATGCCCTGCAGGATTCAACGCAATCTCACGAGAAGTCGCGATGTGATGCCCGCCCATTGTGGGCGGGACCATTTTTTGGCGAACCTGCATATTAGAGCGAGGCAGCTAGTCTCACTCTAATATGCAGTTCCATGAGGTAACCAAGGCATTGGGACCTAACCCCTTCACTTTGGAAACCTCGGGTGAATGCAATTCAGTGCTGGTCACCACAAATGGGGACCAGATGGAATGGGACTCATGAGGGTCTCCCAGGAGATTAGAGGCTCCCAGGTGCTTCCTCTCTGGACTGGGTGGCACCCTTGCACTGTCAAACAGGCACTGCCACCTGGGTGCCTGCATGCCACTGCCTAAGGTGCCCAGGCAGCACTGCCAGGGTGCCAAGCTGGCATTTTTCACACAGCGATGATTGGGCTCGGGAGGTGGGGGGAGTATACTGCGTGTCCAAGGGACCCACTAATAATGAGTTGGGGCTGGAGGGTTCGGGATCACATTGGGAGTTCGAGAGATCAGGACGCTATTTAAACGGAGCTGAGTGCAACCTTGGGTGTGTGTTCCCCGCTGATGCCTCATATTTAACCAGATGGGCATTAGATAGTGGGGTGTTTCTCGGCGCTGTGAGCGCCAGGAAGCACACGGCTAAATGTGCTCACTAAGGGACTCGGTTTCCAATTGGGTAGATTGGACCCATGAGTCAAGATTTTCCATCGATTGACTTTAGAAACTGTGGACCTGGTGAATGTAGATGCTGAAACTCCAGTGCAATATCGGAATAATGATCAGAAGCTGATGTAACTAATAACTTGAAAACATGCAAGGAAATGCGCAATCGTTCCCTTTTGACTCCCACCCCCTCAGAAGATTTTCAATGCTTGTAGCTGAATGAAGTGGAATACAAACATTGGGCAACTTAGGTCTGTGAAACCTGAAGAAAGACCCAGCGATCGAACGGTGTTCAAATCGCAATGCAATCTGGATGCAGTACATGCTGCACACACTGAATGAGGCCAAAGGCCTCAGGGCAAATTGATCAGCTGGTCTCATTATCAATGAGATAATTCAATCATCAGTAAAGTGATGGAAGGGGTCATCAACAGTGCTATCAAGCGGCGCCTACTTAGCAATAACCTGTTCACTGATGCCTAGTTTGTTTTCCGCCAGGGTCACTCAGCTCCTGGCCTCATTACAGCCTTGGTTCAAACATGGTCCTTGATATGTATGTCCCTGTCAGGCAGGGAAGAGATGGTCGAGTGAGGGAACCATGGTTGACAAGAGAGGTTGAATGTCTTGTTAAGAGGAAAAAGGAGACTTGTGTAAGGCTGAGGAAACAAGGTTCAGACAGGGCATTGGAGGGATACAAGATAGTCAGGAGGGAACTGAAGAAAGGGATTAGGAGAGCTAAGAGAGGGCATGAACAATCTTTGGCGGGTAGGATCAAGGAAAACCCCAAGGCCTTTTACACATGTGAGAAATATGAGAATGACTAGAGCGAGGGTAGGTCCGATCAAGGACAGTAGCGGGAGATTGTGTATTGAGTCTGAAGAGATAGGAGAGGTCTTGAACGAGTACTTTTCTTCTGTATTTACAAATGAGAGGGGCCATATTGTTGGAGAGGACAGTGTGAAACAGACTGGTAAGCTCGAGGAAATACTTGTTAGGAAGGAAGATGTGTTGAGCATTTTGAAAAACTTGAGGATAGACAAGTCCCCCGGGCCTGATGGGATATATCCAAGGATTCTATGGGAAGCAAGAGATGAAATTGCAGAGCTGTTGGCAGTGATCTTTTCGACCTCACTGTCAACAGGGGTGGTACCAGGGGATTGGAGAGTGGCGAATGTCGTGCCCCTGTTCAAAAAAGGGAATAGGGATAACCCTGGGAATTACAGGCCAGTTAGTCTTACTTCGGTGGTAGGCAAAGTCATGGAAAGGGTACTGAAGGATAGGATTTCTGAGCATCTGGAAAGACACTGCTTGATTAGAGATAGTCAGCACGGATTTGTGAGGGGTAGGTCTTGCCTTACAAGTCTCATTGAATTCTTTGAGGAGGTGACCAAGCATGTGGATAAAGGTAAAGCAGTGGATGTAGTGTACATGGATTTTAGTAAGGCATTTGATAAGGTTCCCCATGGTAGGCTTCTGCAGAAAGTAAGGAGGCATGGGATAATGGGAAATTTGGCCAGTTGGATAACGAACTGGCCAACCGATAGAAGTCAGAGAGTGGTGGTGGATGGCAAATATTCAGCCTGGATCCCAGTTACAAGTGGCGTACTGCAGGGATCAGTTCTGGGTCCTCTGCTGTTTGTGATTTTCATTAATGACTTGGATGAGGGAGTTGAAGGGTGGGTCAGTAAATTTGCAGATGATACGAAGATTGGTGGAATTGTGGATAGTGAAGAGGGCTGTTGTCGGCTGCAAAGAGACATAGATAGGATGCAGAGCTGGCTGAGAAGTGGCAGATGGAGTTTAACCCTGAAAAGTGTGAGGTTGTCCATTTTGGAAGGACAAATATGAATGCTGAATACAGGGTTAACGGTAGAGTTCTTGGTAATGTGGAGGAGCAGAGAGATCTTGGGGTCTATGTTCATACATCTTTGAAAGTTGCCACTCAAGTGGATAGAGCTGTGAAGAAGGCCTATGGTGTGCTAGCGTTCATTAACAGAGGGATTGAATTTAAGAGCCGTGAGGTGATGATGCAGCTGTACAAAATTTGGAGTACTGTGTACAGTTCTGGTCGCCTCATTTTAGGAAGGATGTGGAAGCTTTGGAAAAGGTGCAAAGGAGATTTACCAGGATGTTGCCTGGAATGGAGAGTAGGTCTTACGAGGAAAGGTTGAGGGTGCTAGGCCTTTTCTCATTAGAACGGAGAAGAATGAGGGGCGACTTGATAGAGGTATATAAGATGATCAGGGGAATAGATAGAGTAGACAGTCAGAGACTTTTTCCCCGGGTGGAACAAACCATAACAAGGGAACATAAATTTAAGGTGAATGGTGGAAGATATAGGGGGGATGTCAGAGGTAGGTTCTTTACCCAGAGAGTAGTGGGGGCATGGAATGCACTGCCTGTGGAAGTAGTTGAGTCGGAAACATTAGGGTCCTTCAAGCAGCTATTGATAGGTACGTGGATTACGGTAAAATGATATAGTGTCAATTTATTTGTTCTTAAGGGCAGCACGGTAGCATTGTGGATAGCACAATTGCTTCACAACTCCAGGGTCCCAGGTTCGATTCCGACTTGGGTCACTGTCTGTGCGGAGTCTGCACATCCTCCCCGTGTCTGCGTGGGTTTCCTCCGGGTGCTCCGGTTTCCTCCCACAGTCCAAAGATGTGCAGTGGATTGGCCATGATAAATTGCCCTTAGTGTCCAAAATTGCCCTTAGCGTTGGGTGGAGGTGTTGACTTTGGGTAGGATGCTCTTTCCAAGAGCCGGTGCAGACTCAATGGGCCGAATGGCCTCCTTCTGCACTGTAAATTCAATGATAATCTATGATTAATCTAGGACAAAGGTTCGGCACAACATCGTGGGCCGAAGGGCCTGTTCTGTGCTGTATTTTTCTATGTTCTATGGTCAAAAGAGCTGAATTCTAGAGGTGAGGGGAGAGTGACTGCCCTTAACATCAAGGCAGCATTTGACCGAGTATGGCATCAAGGAGCCCTAGCTAAACTGGAGTCAATGGGAATCGCGGGGAATACTCTCCATTGGTTGGAGTCATACCTGGCATAAAGGAAGATGGTTGTGGTTGTTGGAGGTCAGTCATTTCAGTCCAGGGACATCACTGCAGGAGTTCCTCAGGGTAGAGTCCTAGGCCCAACCATCTTCAGCTGCTTCATCAAAGATGTTCCTTCCAACATACGGTCAAATGTGGGAATGTTCGCTGATGACTGCACAATGTTCAGGACCATTCAAGACACAGACACTGAAGTAGTCCACGTGCAAATCCAGCAATATGTGGATAATATCCAGGCTTGGGCTGATAAGTGGCAAATAACATTCATACCACACAAGCGCCAGGCAATGACCAATAAGAGAGAATCAAACCATCTCCCTTGACATTCAATGGCTTTACCATCACTGAATCCTCCACTATCAACATCCTGGGGGTTACCATTGACCAGAAACTGAACAACTACTGTAGCTACAAGAGCAGGTCAAAGGCTAGGAATCCTGCACTGAGTAATTCACCTCCTGATTCCCCAAAGCCTGTCCACCATCTACAAAGCATATGCCATGAAGTCAGGAGTGTGATAGAATACTCTCCACTTGCCTCGACGAGTGCAGTTCCAACAACACTCGAGAAGTTCAACACCATCCAGGACAAAGTAGCCCGCTTGATTGGCACCCCTTCAACAAACATTCCATCCGTCCACCACCGGCACAGAGTAGCAGCAGTGTGTACCATCTACAAGATATACTGCAGAACTCACCAAGTATCCTTAGACAACACCTTCCATACCCATGACCACTATAGTTTAGAAGGACAAGGGCAGCAGATACATGGGAACCCCACCACCTGGAGGTTCCCCTCCAGGTTATTCACCCTCATGCCTTGGAAATATATCACCGTTCCTTCACTGTTGCTGGGTCAAAATCCTGGAATTCCTTCTCTAACAGCAGAGAAGATGTACTGCAACGGTTCAAGGAGGGAGCTCATAATTGAACAGCAATTAGGAATGGACAGCAAATGTTGGTCTAGCCAGTGAAGCCGGCATCCCATAAAAAAATGTTTCTAGCACTCGTAAATGATGAGTATCAGTCACAGCCCCAGAGATTGCATTACGCTAAATTGTCTTTTTTTCATTTAAAGTAATTTGACAATAATTCAGCAATACAGCAGTGTTACATTAAACAAGACAGGATAAATGTTACAATTTACAGATGTGCTGGAAATTCAGTTGTTCTTTTTTAAAAATGCATCAGTTCAAATGTTAGATTTCATCCAATCAACTTCGGGATGAATTTGGACCAGGCGAATCAATGTGATGTGTAAAATCAGGTTGTAAAATTGGGGCTCCACCATGCATCACTTCCAAACTTAGCCCTAATGTTTGCTCACCCAAAGCACCTCACCTTGTGTCAATGAGTCTATGATCCACACAGACCCAATTAATTTAGCACCAACAGATCAGAATTTTATTTGTTTTTCATTGCCGAGGACATTCATCGCTGAGAGTTGATTACAGTTATAATTGTTTGATACGAGTCAACCACATCAATAACCTCCAATGTCTAGCTCTGTAAGACTACATCCTCAAGTGGTTCCACTTAGACCTGTCCAAACACAGCCAGTACATCTCCAGCAATGTTTTTCATTCACCCACCCCTACCTCCACTCTGTCACCTCCAACTGTCAGAATTTCCACATACTGAACAATGGGAAAATCTGAGTCATTGATTTCATCGCCCACCAAAGAATTTTCTCCCCTGCCACTGACCCCGAGGCTCCCAAGTGAATGTAACCAAGTGAAGCATGGTGTCCCTCTCCAACCCAGCACTCACCTTCAAAACCCATATCCGACTCTCAATGTTATTGTTTTTTTTTTTAAATCAACATTTTATTGAGGTATATTTGGTATTGTAACAACAACAAAATAAACAATGTACATGAAACTATAAACATAGTACAAAATGCGCCTCCCTTCCTTACAGGTCCCACCTTTATTAACCCCCGACTCTAAACTAAACTAACCCTTCTGCTGACGATTAACTTTCCGCGAAGAAGTAGACGAACGGTTGCCACCTCTGGCCAAACCCTAACAGTGACCCTCTCAGGGCGAACTTGATTTTCTCCAAACAGAGAAAGCTAACCATGTCCGATAGCCAGGTCTCCGACTTCAGGGGCTTTGAGTCCCTCCAAGCTAATAGTATCCGTCTCCAGGCTACCCGGGAAGCAAAGGCTAGACATCTGCCTCTTTCTCCTCCTGGATTCCCGGGTCTTCCGGCACCCCGAAAATCGCCACCTCTGGACTCAGTGCCACCCTTGTTTTTAACACCGTGGACATGACATCAGCAAACCCCTGCCAAAATCCTCTAAGCTTCAGACATGTCCAGAACATGTGGACATGGTTCGCTGGTCCTCCCGCACATTTTGCACACCTGTCTTCCACCCCAAAGTATCTGCTCATCCGGGCCACTGTCATGTGAGCCCGATGTACGACTTTCAATTGTATGAGGCTGAGCCTGGCACATGTTGCGGACGCGTTGACTCTACTCAACGCGTCCGCCCATAGACCATCCTTTATCTCTCCTCCCAGCTCCTCTCAATGTTATTTAATTCCATCTCTCCCTCTACTTCATCCTTTTCCAAATACCACTAGTTGAAACCTTCTCCACACGTTTATCGTTTGAAACCTCAATTTCTCCAATGTCTTCCTTGCTGACATCTCATCCTTCACCTCCCATAAGCCCCAACTAGCTGAAAACTAAGCCGGTTGCATCATGCTCTGTGCCAAGTCTTGCTTGCCTATGTGGTAAACACCACTGTATTACGGTACTGCCATTGTACTACAGTCAATACAGTAAATCCCGGCCTGCTGGCTCCACCCAGCAGGCTCTGTATAAAAGTGTACACTCTCCTGCGCTGCCTCCATTCTGGTTCCAGCTGCAAGAGACTTAACATCTAGCACAATAGTTCACTATTTTGTCTCGTGGTCATTGATGGTACATCAATTTATTGTGCTAGAATTTTAAAGATGAACGTCTTAATCAAGCCGGATTGCCTGGAGCTGAACCCTCATGCAGCCGACACCACAGCCACTTTCGAGCACTGGCTAGCCTGCTTTGAAGGATATCTCGGAGTAGCCACAGAAGCCCTCTCAGACCCACAGAAGCCACTTACCCTGAAGCAATGGCACTACTAAAAGGACAGTACATCAAGACTGTTAATCAGGTGTTTGCCAGGCAACTCCCAGGGGAGTCTCAGGACGATGTCCTGCGTGTTTTGCGGTTCTTGGTAGAAACTGTAATTGCCATGCAGGGTTGGCAGTCCAACACACGGAACTGCTGATCAGAGACGCCTATGTCACGGGCATCAAGTCCAATTACGTCCGCCAGCGATTATTGGAAGGGGGTACAGTCGACCTTTCAGAGACTGTACAGCTCACTAATGCCCTAGAAGTGGCCTCCCGCAATCTAGAGTCCTACACCTCGTGGGCGCCATGGGCCCCACCATCATCCGACCCGGGTACACCACAAGCCTGCACCGCGCGGCAGCCAGCTAACTCCGGAGGCCCCAAATGCTATTTTTGCGGCCAGAACAAGCACCCCAGACAACGCTGCCCAGCACGGAGCGCGACCTGCAATGGGTGAGGCAGGAAGGGCCACTTTGTCTCCTTTTGCCAGGTCCGATCAGTCGCTGCCGTTTCAAGGCCCAGCATCACTACACCCGCCACGTGCGGCCTGTGGGTGCCACCATCTTGGACGTCGCCCGCCATGTGCGCCCCATGAGTGCCGCCATCTTGGAACGCACCCCAGGACCCCTGCTTGCCTGGTCGTTCGCGGGCCAATGATACCTCCACCACCGCCGATCATCCCCCCCACCAACTTCCACAGCTCGCCTCCATCACCCTCAATCAGTCTCGGCCCCACAACCGGTACAATGACCGTACGGATCAACGGGCACGAGACGACCTGCCTCTTCGACTCCGGGAGCACAGAGTTTCATCCACCCTGCTACGGTAAGGTGCTGCTCCCACCTGGTCCTCCCCGTCACCCAGAAAAGCTCCCTGGCCTCCGGATCCCATTCCGTACAGATCCGGGGGTACTGCGTCGCGACCCTCTCCGTACAGGGTGTAGTGTACAGTAACTTCAGACTCTATGTCCTCCCCCATCTGTGCGCTGCCCTGTTACTAGGTCTCGATTTTCAGTGCCACCTCCAGAGCCTTACTCTGAAGTTCGGTGGACCCCTGCACCCCCATCACCGTCTGTGGCCTCACGACCCTTAAGGTCGAGCCGCCCTCACTCTTCGCGAACCTCACCCGGACTGTAAGCCCGTCGCCACGAGGAGCAGATGGTACAGTGCACAGAACAGGACCTTTATCAGGTCGGAAATCCAACGGCTTCTGCGGGAGAGGGTCATTGAGGCCAGTAACAGCCCCTGGAGAGCTCAAGTGGTGGTAGTTAAGACTGGTGAGAAACACCGGATGTTCATCGACTACAGTCAGACGTATCAACCGGTATACGCAGCTTGACGCGTACCCCCTTCCATGCATATCTGACATGGTCAATCAGATTGCGCAGTATCGAGTCTTCTCCACAGTTGACTTGAAGTCCGCCTACCACCAGCTCCCCATCCGCCCGGAGGACCGCCAATACACTGCATTCGAAGCATATGGCCGCCTCTACCATTTCCTTAGGGTCCCTTCGGCGTCACCAATGGGGTCTCGGTCTTGCAGCGAGAGATGAACCGAATGGTTGACCAGTATGGGCTGCGGCCACGACCAGCAGGACCATGACGCGAATCTCCAGAAATTCCTCCACACCGCTAAACTCCTTAACCTTACCGAGAATAAGGAGAAATGCATTTTCCGCACTACCCGCATAGCCATTCTTGGCTATTTTGTGGAAAATGGAGACCTAGGGCCCGACCCCGACCGCATGCGCCCCCTCCTGGAACTCCCCCTCCCCCACTGCCCCAGGCCCTGAAACGATGCCTGGGGTTCTTCTCATATTACGCCCAGTGGGACCTTAATTATGCGGACAAGGCCTACCCACTCATCAAGTCCACAGTTTTTCCCCGGCTGGCTGAGGCCCGCCAGGCCTTCAACTACATCAAGGCGGACATCGCCAAATCCATGATGCACGCAGTCGACGGGTCCCTCCCCTTTCAGGTGGAGAGCGACGCATCGGACATGGCTCTGGCCGCCACGCTCAACCAGGCGGGCAGGCCCGTGGCTTTCTTCTCCTGCACCCTCCTTGCCTCCGAAATTCGGCACTCCTCTGTCAAAAAGGAGGCCCAAGCCATTGTGGAAGCTGTGCGACATTGGCAGCATTACCTGGCAGGCAGGAGATTCACTCTCCTCACTGACCAATGGTCGGTTGCCTTCATGTTTAGCAATACAAAGCGGGGCAAGATTAAGAACGACAAGATCTTGAGGTGGAGGATCGAACACTCTACCTATAACTATTGCCCGGGGAAGTTCAACGAGTCCCCAGATGCCCTATCCCACAGTACATGTGCCAGCGCACAAGTGGACCGACTCCGGGCTCGCCACAATGATCTCTGCCACCCGGGGGTCACCCGGTTCTTCCACTTTATCAAAGCCCACAACCTGCCCTACTCCATCGAGGAGGTCAGGACTGTGACCAAGGACTGCCAAGTCTGCGCGGAGTGCAAACCGCACTTCTACCGGCCGGACAGAGCACATCTGGTGAAGGCTTCCCGCCCCTTTGAGCGCCTCAGCAGCGACTTCAAACGGGCCCTCCCTTCCACAGATCGCAATGTGTACTTTCTCAATATCATTGATGAGTACTCCCGTTTCCCTTCGCCATCCCATGCCCTGACATGACTTCTCCCACGGTCACCAAGGCCCTACACAGTATCTTCACCTTGTTTGGTTTCCCCACCTGCATCCATAGCGATCGGGGATCCTTGTTCATGAGTGATGAGCTGCGTCAGTTCCTGCTCAGCAAAGGCACCGCCTCGAGCAGGACGACCAGCTACAACCCCAGGGGAAACGGGCAGGTGGAGAGGGAGAATGGGACGGTCTGGAAGGCCGTCCTGCTGCCCTTCGGTCTAGGAGTCACCCAGTCTCCCACTGGCAGGAGGTCCTCCCCGATGCGCTCTACTCCATCCGGTCGCTCTTGTGCACGGCTACCAACGAGACCCCTCACGAACGTGTGTTTGCCTTCCCTAGGAAGTCCATCTCCGGGGTCTCGCTCCCAACCTGGCTGACAGTTCCTGGGCCCGTTCTCTTCCGGAAGCATGTGAGGAGCCATAAATCGGATCCCCTCGTCGAAAAAGTCCTCCTCCTCCATGCGAACCCATACAGTCTCCCCCTGGGACCTGGCACCCGCTGGTTCCCCATCCACAATCGCCACCACCCCTGACCTGGTACCATCCCCTCCCCCTCCGGTTGCCACCCCCGTGCGTTCACCCCCCCCCCCCCCCCCCCCACCACTGACTATCACCGCAACCCCCACCCCAGCAGCACCCGTCCCCCCACCGGATCCACTACTGGATGAAGAAGGAGAGGACAACACGCTCCCGGAGTTGCAGGTACCGACATCGCGCCCACACCACAACCAGGACTGAGGCGATCGCGGCGGAGGGTCAAAGCCCCCGACAGACTCGACCCGTAACGATGCTTCACCCCGCTGGATTCTTTTTTAAACAGGGGCTGAATGTGGTAAACAGCACTGGTCATACACTACGTGTATTACGGTACTGCCATTGTACTACAGTCAATACAGTAAATCCCGGCCTGCTGGCTCCACCCAGCAGGCTCTGTATAAAAATGTACACTCTCCTGCACTGCCTCCATTCTGGTTCCAGCTGCAGGAGACTTAACATCTAGCACAATAGTTCACCATTTCGTCTCGTGGTACATCAGTCTACTACTCTCTTTCTCACTGGTCTCTACTTTCCCCATCAACCAACACACCGCACTTAAAATCCACATTATTCAAATCCCTTCATTGTCTCATTCCACGCTATTTCCATAACCACCACCAGCATTACATCTTTTTCAACACCCTAAGTCCCTGGCATTTTGTACAAGATCTATTCCCTTTGACTTATCATTAGTAGAGTCGACAGACATTTTGCCCATATTCACTGTGAGAGAACCAATGATGGAAGAAAAACAGAGCACTCAAAGGACAGTGAGAGAAAAAAGAATGATAGAGACAGAAATGTTAGCTGTGCACAAAACAGTAAAAGAATCAGACCGACAATTATATTTTGTTGGAGATCAACTTTTCTCAAATTGTTCGATATAATTTCACTTCAGAAACCATTACTCTCATCCAGTAGTCATTCCTGACCATTTCTCCTCCTTTTCCTGTGTTCTGTTGTCTATTCCTCAGTTACTCACCCATTTGTCCTCCCCCCTACAGACACTGCCGGTGGAAACCCAAGTTTAAAAGACAGGATTATAAGACTGTGGCATCCATTCTCTGATTTGACTGTGACTCCCCGCTGGGAAGTTCAAACAACAAAGAAATAGCAGAGCTCCAAGCAATAAAGCCCTCAGTCTGTCATTATTTGAGGAGTCCATGTCTATCCTGTGTTCATGGGACCTTGTCTACTAAAGCATATTGTGAATTTAAACAAGAGCCACTTCACATTGCTCATTTTATCTCATCAGTAAAAAAGCAAATGGAGTATATCATGTGATACTCATTCAATACATATTTCACATTCCAAAGAGACGTGATCTACTTTAATTACAGCAGCCATTAAAAGTGTTCAGTAAACTGCTTGGTTAGAGAAAGGCTAGCCCAACATGCTCACCAGTGCATTACCGAGTATAAGTTATGCATTTTAATTGCCTCTCATACAATCCTAATAGAAGTGATGAAAGCATATTATTAAAAGAAATAATAGTGAATGTGATGTAGATTTTTTTTTTAGTACACAGTACCCGGGTTCAATGCCAGCCATGGGTGTCTGTGTGGAGTTTGCACTTTCTCCCCATGTCTGCGTGGGTTTCCTCCAGGTGCTCCGGTTTCCTACAACAATCCAAAGAAGTGCAGGTTAGGTGGATCGGCCATCCGGAATTGCCCCTTGGTGTCCAGGGATGTGCACATTAGGTGGGGTTACGGGGATAGGGTGGGGGAGCGGGCCTAGGAGGGTGCTCTTTCAGAGGTTCGTTGCAGACTAAATGGGCCAAATAGCCTCCTTCTACACCGTAGGTATTATTCAATGGACAATACTATACATACTATTTATAAACCAGTAAAATGGAGGAATTATATATTTTCTTCCAACATGGCCTAATAAAAATTTTAGTTCTGTGCTTTGATGATTGTCTCCTTCACCACAACTCACACAAATGCCTCAAATTCACAGTTAATTCGAGTCAGACGGACTTGAAATGTTAACTCCGTTTTCTCTCCATACAGATACTGCCAGACCTGCAGAGTTTTTCTAGCATCCTCTGTTCTTGTTTCAGATTCGAGCATACGTGGTATTTTGCAAATTTTTGCCCCAAATTCACTTTCCGTTTCCAGAGCTTGATCATTCCTCTGGTCGCTGAGCAGTTGGGTATATGTGTAGCACTTCCAACAGTCAATAATCACTTCAGCACTGGACTGCTGTCTAAAGAACAAAGGAAAGTACAGCATAGGACCAGGCCCTTCAGCCCTCCAAACCTGTGCCGATCATGATGCCCTAACTTAAATAAAAAACCTTCTGCCCTTACGCGGTCGGAAGATTTTATTCCAAGTTCTGTTGGAACATGAAGGGCGCGATTCTCCACTCCCACGCCGGTTGGGAGAATCGCCTGGGCCGCCAAAATTTCTGGGGACGCTGGTCCGACACCCTCCCGCGATTCTCCCAAGCGGCGGGAACGGCCTGGTCGGGTTTCGCGGGCCGCAGGCCGGAGAATCGCCGGAGACACCCAAAATGGCGATTCTCCGGCACCCCTGCTATTCTGAGGCCCGGATGGGCCGAGCGGCCAGGCCAAAACAGCAGGTTTCCCCCGGCGCCGTCCACACCTGGTCGCTGCAGTCGTGGGCGGTGCGTGAACGCTGGGGGGGGCGGCCTGTGGGGGGGCGTCGGGCCGTCCTCTCTGAAGGAGGACCTCCTTCCTTCCGCGGCCCCGCAAGATCCGTCCCCCATCTTCTTGCGGGGCGGACTTAGAGAGGACGGCAACCACGCATGCGCGGATGACGTCCGTTATGCGGCGCCGCTTTTACGCGGGCGACAAGGCCTGGCACGTGTAGATGACGGAGCCCCGATACTGGCCCATTGTCAGGGCCTGAATCGGTCGGGACCGGGGCCGTTCCGCGCCGTCGTGAACCTCGACGGCGTTCACGACGGCGCGGCCACTTCGGAGCGTGAGTGGAGAATCCCGCCCGAAGTGTACTCCATCTTTCGCATACCACAGAGACTCCAAAATTGTGCCTACTTTCCAATGTGTAACAGTGTATAACAGGAAAAGGAGATTAGTTTCCCTTTTTTCCATATAATGTGTACATGCAATTCAAAAGACAAAGGTCAATTCCCAGACCACCCACTCACCCTCATTTTAATCCCAAAGTTTCTTGAAGATAGTGGCTCACACTCCTTTGGTACCTCAATTATGTTCTTAATGCAGAAATCTAGAGTGAGTTTTAGAAAGTTATTTAAATACGGTACAATGACAGCGGAGTTGGTTTTCATTTTGCTTCTATTTCCCTCTCTCATTTCTTATAATCCCTCTCCCCAAGGTGATGATCAATGCTGACGTACAATTCCATGGTCATGCTAACCCTCTGAATCTGATCGGTCAAACTTAGTATTACTCGCATAGCAATCCCTTCAGGAGAAAGGTAGTATAGAGAATTTTAAAAATGAAAATCATCCCTGTGATCACAGACTCTTTACTTGCCCAAAGGTTGTTCATATTTTGCATCGTTCAGTTCTAGTGAAAGATCATCGACCTGAAACATGAACCCTGTTTCTCATCCTACACATGCTGTGTGATTTGCCGAGTAGTTCTGGCATTTTCTGTTTTTGTCTTGATCAGGAAAGAAGATTGGAAGAGAGGGGGAAAATGAGCATATTCCTGGACTACATAGCATCAGAGAGACAGGTTCACAGTAGATGGCTGTCTTTCTCCAAATATGATGATGTGGAGATGCCGGCGTTGGACTGGGGTGAGCAGAGTAAGAAGTCTTACAACACCAGGTTAAAGTCCAACATGTTTGTTTCAAACACTAGCTTTCGGAGCACTGCTCCATTCACCTGAGGAAGGAGCAGCGCTCCGAAAGCCAGTGTTTGAAACAAACCTGTTGGACTTTAACCTGGTGTTGTAAGACTTCTTACTGTCCAAATATGATAACATTTTTCCTTTCGGGAGCAAAGAAGTTCCCAAACAGACCTGTCAGTCCACAGCCTTTGGCTTTACCAACATACCAAAGCATATTCTATGCCTAATATCCTTAACTCATTTATCACTTTTACAACAATGTGGGATTGACCACACCACATTTTAAGACACAGCTGAAAAACTAAGGGCACAAAAACGCACTGCACATTCAGTCTTTGAGAATATTTGCTACCTGCCTGAGGTGAGGCCATTTGGAGATTGAGGTTGTCAGTGGGGTGATTAATCACCAATGCATCACATATATTCTATAGCCACTGCTTTTTTTATTTGCTCTTCCCTGACCCCTGTCTCTTATATGTCAGCAGGAAAGTGCTAGCTGTCTTTTATCCACCTGAAAGATGCAATGACTGCTCCTGTGATGGATTTGTCAGCTACCTCACCTTTCTCAAGTTTCGGATCCAATACCTCTGTGACAACCTTCGACATCTACTGCAGCTGTATCAATTCACCATCATCAGCTAAATATGTTCATGACATACCCTATCCAGTTTAGTTATGTGCATTGAATCCCATTCTCAAAATTTATTAAACTGAAGAATGAAAATGTGAGTTCCAGATGGCTTAGTAAGTGGTCACTGGGTAATGTGGTTTGTAGCATTCCTTCCTGCTCCCTGGCAATTTCCCAAGTCAAAGATGGCTACCTCACCAAGGTGATAGCAGCTAATATGCATGAGACAGTAAGTAAAAGCAGTGTCAAAATATAGTCAAGCATTCCCATCATGCTTTAGCAAGTGCCTTTTCTTTAATAGCAACTAATATTAATGTATTCTTTAAGCGGGCAACTAATCCTCACATTAACTTCCCTTCCACAAAAAGTAGTTGCCCTAGTCCCAGATGACAATAGGTTGCTTTCCCCTTTAAGGGGGAGAGCTGACTGATGGTGATTTAATCTGAAGGTAACCACACCTCAGGCGAGGGGGAAGGTTGAGAAGGTGGGGCCTTCATGAATAACCTCAGCCAGTACGGGAAGTGAACCCGTGCTGCTGGACTCACTCTGGATCACAAACCAGCTATCTAGCCAAGTGAGCTAAACCATTGTTTTTTAAAACCTTGAATGTTCTTGTTTTCTTTAAATCAGAATCTGACCAAAGAAAACAGCCTTTGGAGACCCAATTCTTTTCAGAGCACCACTGCAGATTATAGACAATTTTTGAGGGAATTTTAGCATAATTATGGATGCCTATACTTGTATTTAAAGAGGGTACTGAAGGTCAGCCTGATTTCATGCAGCCAGAAGACATTTGCATAATAGTTGTGTGATACAGGATGGACTTTATTTCTTCAGCAGTCCTGTTAATACTGCAAAAGCGTTCCTGGATGAACAGAGTGGTCTGTTTGGTCACTATGCACCATGAACATTGGATACAGCCCATCGTGGTCAATCTAGGCACAATGTTGATAACTGACTCAATGTTGCCATTTTATGTCTGGCAACCGAGCCCAAGACTAACAAAGAAGGAACTCGAAGTTGCAATGATTTGTCTCTTTTCTGCCATCTGAATCAGGGTGATGATGGTGTGCATTTCTCCATTCCTTGAGAGCTGCAAAGTTTGAACACAAATTCATCCAAGTCATCTCAAGCCAAACCATCGTGCAAGAGGATGCACAGGGCAAAACTGTCTCCATTTTTAGCGCAAGTAGGCAGTAAATGGCACATTCATTCAGAAAAGCAAGGAAAACTGGAATGGGAGCATGAAAACTCATGGTGGTCCTGTAGACAGTCCAGTCCTTGCATTACCAATCATTTGCATTACTGGGCAGTGAAATTTCATTCTGAAATTGACCTCTCCTATCCCCGAGCTCCCAATATTTAGAATCATGGTATTTTACAGCTTTGAGGGAGGTTGGTTAGCTCAGTTGGCTGGACAGCTATTTCTGAGTGAGGCCAACAACGGGGGTTCAATTCCCGTACTGGCTGAGGTTATTCTGAAAGGCCCGCCTTCTCAACCTTGACCCTTCGCCTAAGGTATGGTGATCCTTAGGTTAAATCACCACCAGTCAGCTCTCCCCCTCAAAGGGGAAAGCAGCCTATGGTCATCTGGGATTACGGCAACTTTGCGTTTTTACATCATTGAAACAAGCTGTTTGTTCAGCATATCAAGTCTGTGCTGCTGGTTTTTATCCATTTCAGCTGCGGATCTACCCTTATCTCCTACTCATTCCCTCATTCTTTAATACTCCTAATTTGCAACTATTTCCAAATTTGAAAATATTTAGGGATTATATACATCAACATTTGTGAGAATGAATTTCCAATTCCAACCATGAACTGTCTAGAGATTTTTCTCATTTTCTCTTTCATCACTCTTAATAATTACCTCAAATTATTGTCTCACCATCCAGTGTAACATTTTGTAATCCTTAAATCCTCCATCAGGCTGCCTTGTTAATTTATATTACCAACTTGGGGCAGCACAGTGGCACAGTGGTTAGCACTGCCGTTTCATGGCGCCGAGGTCCCAAGTTGATCCTGGCTCTGGGTCACTGTCCGTGTGGAGTTTGCGCAATCTCCCAGTGTGTGCGGAGTTTCGCCCCCACAGCATAAAGATAAGTGGATTGGCCATGCTAAATTGCCCCTTTATTGGAAAATTGGATGCTCTAAAAAAAAAAATTTTAATGTTAAAAATGTGTAGTACCAACTTGTGAATTCATGGGCAGCACAGTAACACAGTGGTTAGCATTGTTGCTTCACAGCGCCAGGGACCCGGGTTCAATTCCCGGTTTGGGTCACTCTCTGTGCAGTCTGCACATTCTTCCCGTCTCTGCGTGGGTTTCCTCCCACTAGTCCTAAAAGACGTGCTTGTTAGGTGAATGGGACATTCTGAATTCTCCCTCCGTGTACCCGAACAGGCGCTGGAATGTGATGACTAGGGGATTTTCACAGTAACTTCACTGCAGTGGTAATGTAAGCCTACTTTTGACACTAATAAAGATTATTATTAACCCCAAATCCTCATTGCCAGTAATGTACTGCACTAGCAAATCCACTGCACCTTTCCTTTTAATATAGGGGTGCTCCGAATGTGTGATCTAACTAAGGTTTTGCTCAAGTTCAATGTTATTTTCTCCTTGCAATGCTCTTTCAAAAATAAAACTGTCTGTAAATTGTTAAAACCTCACCAACTGGAACTGCTAACTTGAATGAACTCTGTATTTGCACATCGAGGTCCCTCTGTTTCTGTGCTCCATTTCAAATCCTACCATTTAAGGAATTTCTTTTTGCCTCATTCTTGCTTCTAAAATGCATTATGCTACATCCCACAGAATGAGTAATTTATTTATCTCTTCCAGGAATAGGAGTACATATTGCTAAGTCTTGTATCACTTGGCATTAATATGGCCTGTAAGAATAAAAACCATTGAATTTACCCAGAAACTACTCAAGCAAAACAAAATGTACTTTGAGAATTAGAACCTGCTTATTTTGAAAGTGAATATCAGGAGGGGACTAAGTAACAGAAAATTCCACTCACTCATCCATAGAGGACTTAGCCCCTTCCCTCAGTGCTTCAACAATGCAAGGCTTATGCAATGCTCGTGCTATTTAGACTGTGAAGTAAAATGATAAGAAACAGACCATCCATTTTGTAGGGTTAAAATAAAGTAGTTGTGATCATTTCCTGCAGAGCTGGTTTAAAATTATACAACATGATTGCATTTTTAAAAAACACACTCTCCTCCAACATTTCAGAGATATATATATCTATATGACAGGCACCAGAGGGATATGAACTTAGATTGTTTATTTTTTACTGAAAAAGTGCAGAAGCCTGACCATGACACCCTGCCTGTATCCGGCATAGAAACATCTGTAATATGTATTCTGGGCACCGTTGGTGATAAGGACCTTTACAGGCAGATAGATGAGGGCAATTGCAATTAAAGAAAATAACATGCTTGCATAATTTTGTGGATCTTGGTTGAGAAAAACATTTCTAACCCCTTTGTTTCGCTCATTAAACTCATGTTGGTGTATGACTGAGCATTATATTTGCATCAAATAACTACTTCGAAGTTTAGGTTGAATGTCCCAGTGGACCATTCAACTAAGGGAGTAAGAGCGATCACAGCCAAGTCCCATCATCACCTTGCCCAACATCAACATCTTTCATTCAAAACCATTTTATAGTCAACAACACCGGCTAATTTTCCTGAAGCCACCTCAGTATAGACTAAATGATTCAACCTGGCATTGTTAGATTGTGGGAAGGGCCAGAAAGTATCTTGGAATTTTAGAGCAAAATTATTTCTATCCGTTCCTGATTCATAGTCATTGAGTTTTACATCACAGCAAGCGGCCCTTGTGTCTGCACCAGCCACCATACACCTGTGGTGAATGTATAATTACTGATAATTCACCAGTGCACTGTGTTATGTTATTAACCCTGTGGGCTCTACCTATGGGCCATTGTGTGGCTTCACCCACAGGGGATATGTTGGGGCCTGTACGGGCTCCGCCCATGGCTCCACCCCCTTTACAGGAAATATAGAAGCTGCTGACTTGCGGGGCCGCCTTCAGTGTTGTACCGGTCACAGGCAGGCTCAGTTCTAAGCTGATTAAAACCACGGTTTACTTCTCCACGTGTCTTCGAGTGAATTGATGGTTGCATCAACACCCAAGTATTCAAATCCCATTTTGATCAGAACTTGACCCGTAGCCTCGTATGCGATGGCGTTTCAAGTGTTCATCTAAATGTTTCTTCAATGTTTTGAGGGTTCTACCATGTTTTCAGGCAGTAAGTTCCTGATTCCCACCATCCTCGGGGTGAATGGGCTTTTCCTCAAATCCCCACCTCCTGTCCCTTACCTTAAACCTTTGCCCCCCCCCAGTTTTTGACCGCTCTTCTAAGGGGAAACTTTTCATCCTATCTACACAATCTATGTCCCTCATAATTTTATACACCTCAAATCAGGTTTCCCCTTAGCCTTCTCTGCTCCAAGGAAAACAACCCCAGCCTAACCAGCCTCACTTCATACCTGAAACCCTCCAGCCCAGGCAACATCCTGGTGAAACCCCTTTGCATCCTTTCCAGTTATTCACACCCTTCCTATTGTGTGGCGACCAGAACTGAATACACCACTCTAGCTATGGTCTAACGAGCGTTTTATAAAGTTCCATCATAACTTCCCTGTTCTTATATTCCATAGCTCGGCTGATAAAGGCAAGTATCCCATGTGCATTCTTAACCACCTTATTTATCTGTCCTGCTGGCTTCAGGGTTCTTTGGGCGTGTGCCCCATGGTCCCTGTGGTCCTCTGATACTTCCTAGCATCCTGACGTTCATTTTGCATTCCCTTGCCTTGTTAGTCCTCGCAAAATGCATCACCTCTCACTTTTCCGGGTTAAATTCCATTTGCCATTGTTCAGCCCAACTGACCAGTCCGTCTATATCACCCTGTAATTGAATGCTTTTGATGCTCATATCCATGTGTTTGTTATTGCGATACATTCTCGATTGATACATTTATCAAGAGCTCGAGTGAGGTTAGACAAGGCTTTTACGGTCACAGCATCTATGTTTAAGAAAACACTGGCTGAGTTTTATTGAAAAGGCCTTGTTCGTGTTCTTCAGGATGCATGTTATTTAACAGCCTATAACAAGTTAAGCAGACCAACATGCAATCAGGTAAAGATGAGGTAATTACTGGTTTGAAACACTTGCTGGCAGGGTCACTAATTTATCTGGTGCTTTCTGGAGAACATGATGAATTTTCAGTGCATTCAAACTCAAGTCATTACTCAACTGTCTGAATGGAATTTCATAATGTTTCCTCTTGCAAGCCATATGGCAAATATTTTGTCAACTAGGGTGAAGGCCTCTTTCCTGCTTGCTAAGGTTACTTTAATTGCTGGGTGACCCTGACAGTACTGCCATCAGAAGGGGGGGGGCGGGGAGAAGAGAAAAGCTATTCCATGCTCTTGTCATTCACCTATTCACCAAGTAGAATTCCATAACTGACTTTACAGAACCGATGGCTCAGTCAATAATAAGATGGCAAGTGTGAAACTGAACCAAGAGGCTTCCAAGTTTGATCCACAGTCTGAGCAGAGGCAGAGTTTTAACTCATTTCAACAAGGGTAGCAGTGGGAGCACTACCAGCAGTCTCCCTGGAGTATTGAAGGGGAAAATCAGCCCGGGATTTTGTTTTGGATTAGTATCCAGGGCTCCCTGTTTGAATTTTTTTTGATCATTCGTTCACGGGATATGGGTGTTGCTGGACCAACATTTATTTAAATGCATATGCGGATGTGAAGGGGATCAGTTTCGGAAATGATGTTCCTGTCAAAGAGTCTGCTGGGCCTCGCTGTTTCACTGTATAGTATTTCACGCCATGCAAATGTTTCAAAGTACTTCACGCAACAAATTACTTTTGGGCTGTTATGTCAAACAAAATTACCGTTCCCAGGCAGCACAGCCCACCGTCAGATGAAGGACTGAGTAATCATTATTATTTTGGAATACCGCTTGAGAATAGAAGAATTTTCAGAGTAGAAGATTGGGGAGAATATTGCCATCTTTAAAATCCACCCAAATACAGTGAGGGCAGCATCTCTGACAGTCCCTCAGGGTGGCAGGCTCGATTGTGTACTTGAATCTATAAATGGGGCTCATCCTTCAGACTCCGAGGTGAAAGTGCTGCCAGACGAGTCAAGCTGTCATGAAAATTTGTCACTTGAGTCACTGCCTGTGAGAAATGTACTGCAGGATGATTCAGAGTCTTGACTGGAAGAAGACCGAGGGTGGAATCTTGTTCAGATGGTGGGGGTCTCATCTTCCATCTGTGCGAAGTCTGCACATTCTCCCCGTGTCGGTGTGGGTTTACTCTGGGAGATCCAGTTCCCACCCACAAGTTCTGAAAGACGTGCTGTTAGGTAATTTGGACATTCTGAATTCTCCCTCTGTGTACCCGAACAGGTGCCGTAATGTGGCGACTAGGGCATTTTCACAGTAACTTCATTGCAGTGTTAATGTAAGCCTACTTGTGACAGTAATCAAGATTATTATTATTCCGCTGGAGAGACCCACACTGCCTCTTTTCAGGAAGAGCTGCTGAACCACAAACCAATCAGGCAATGGTGAGACCAGCACTGGGCCTTCGCTGGATCAAGACCCTGGAGATGGAAGTCTCGCTTGTTGAGGCCTACTGTCCAATCGAGGCCAGCAGCTCTCGTGCTCAGCGAGCGCCATTGGGGAGGGGTGGCCGATGCCAGAAAGGCAGGCACCAGAGACCCAGGATTGAGGTGCGACCCAGCCACAGTTAAGTGATATACCATCAATGACCACAAGACGAATGGTGAACTATTGTGGCTTTATTGTGCTAGATGTAAAGCCTCCTGTCGCTGGACCCAAGAATGGGGGCAGTGTAGGAGAGCATACACTTTTATACAGAGCCTGCTGGGCGGAGCCAGCAGGCTGGGATTTACCGTAATAACTGTAGTATAATGGCAGTGTACCATAATACATGAAATGTATGTTCAGTGGTTTACCACATTAAGCCATATGGTGGGGGAGTTTTCAGGTGTGAGGGGCAGGGAGATGGACAGATGCATGGGGTCAGCAAGAAGGGCAGGGAATGGCTCTCAGAGGGCCATCCCCATTTCCGATATCCAGTTCTTCGATTCGGCACTGAGTGCATTTGATCGAGGATTCGCTGCCCCCAAGGAGATGACAAGCCGGCCACATGGCTTTAGCTGCTGTGCACATAGCATGGTGACAGGCCAGTCTGCAGCCGGGTCAATCCCTGTGGTGGTGTCATGAAGCACTTAAGTCATTAATTGGCCACTAAAGCACCTCAATTGGCAGCAGGAAAGTTAACCATGGGCCATCCTGCCCAGAATTTGATTCTGGCGGAGGTGGGGATGCAGCGTGGTCCAGATATGCCACCATCCCACCAAATTAAATGCTCTTCCCACCTCCAAATTCACCTCCAGAGATAGCAGAAGAATTGTGATTAATTTGTTCCTACTGTATTCTTTTGCCCCTTAGAAAATTACGACACAAAAAATAAAACTCCCAATTGATCTGTTGGAAAAGTGCTTCTGCATCAACAGACAGCAGAAATCTGTCAAAATATAAAATAAACAATCTTAAAAACACCAGTTACATTAATATCAGGTTGGCTATTCAATTTAAAATCCCAAACAGTATGGTCATCAAAAAGTAATCAAAACACCAGTAATAGTACCTCAAAAAAAGCTTTTCCCGTAATGTTGAAAACGAGTATGCATTTCTCCTTGCACTCTTTTCTCAATCATCATTAAGAAAGAAAAAGAGATTTCAATTGTACCCAAACACTTATAGGAAGGTGAGGGGAGCAGTGAAAACTGGGAAAGAAATAAAACAGATCGCAGACATGGCTTAGACTGCATTTCTAAGTCAAATCGCAACTTGTCATTTTGGAGGCAGATGTCTCAATTTAAATATAAACAGAAAAGCCAATTTGAACAGGATTTCCTTGTCAGTTTGAAGGAGTATTGGATAGAATCTAGTCAACTTCAAAATAGTCAGCTTTGCGAACATAGAATCATAATCATAGAATTCCTATAGAGCAGGAAGAGGCCATTCGGCCCATTAGGTTTACACCGACCCTCTGAAATTTCACTCTACCCAGGTCTACTCCATCACCCACTCTACCCTAAGCCCGTAACCTAACCTGCATATTCCTGGACACTAATGGGCAATTTAGCATGGCCACAATCCACATAACCTGCACATCTTTGGGCTGTGGGAGGAAACCAGAGCACCCGGAGGAAACGCACGCAAGCACGGTGAAAACTCCACACCGACTGTCACCCAAGGCCGGAATTGAACCCGGGTCCCTGGTGCTGTGAGGAAGCAGTGCTAACCACTGTGCCACCGTGCCACCCAGGCAGATGAAGGACATTCTTACCATTTTGGATCTGACCGAAATGAAAATAACATGACTCTCAGTTCACTCCCTCAGCTAACATAGTGCTCCACAAATCACAGTCTAATGCCTCATTAATTTTCTTTCAGTTAGGCCATCTACAGATGTAAAACTGCCCCCCTCACACCAATCCTAACTTACATGACGATAGACGTAATAAAAAAGTTGTAAGTTTATTTGCAAGAAATAGTCACACATTCACTAATAAATCAAACAGACAGAGATGGCTGTATTTGGTACTGTTGCAGTTGGGAGAACACACTTGTTCAATGGAACATAAATAATTATAACTTGCAAATACTTTTTCATCTCAATAATGAGTCTTGTTGAGACTACTGTCAAACACCTGATGTTAATATACAACTCAGAATGATTCAGCAGAGTTCACCAAATTTCTGTTTCGAATTTGGGACTGCAAATTTGACTAAGCACTATATTTCACACACTGATTAATATACTTGTATCAATACTTAAACACGGTCAAACTGACTCACTTAAAAAAACAGCAGGGTTATTGCATTGTTTTACATACAAAGAGAAAAGGCTTTTTAACTCCAACAATGTACATTTCTGCTCTTGCCTCATGTAGAGTATAGTCATATGGGACAGAATACTTTTCTTCTTCATTCTGAGGATGCAAGCATTGCTGGAGAGGCTAACAATTATTGAGCAGCCCAGATTGCCCCTGAGAAGTTGCTACACTGGCATCTTGAACTACTGCCATTCTTGTGCTGAAGGCACATCCACAGAGCTGTTAGGTAGGGCGTTCTGGGATTAGTGATCCAGCAGTAATGAAGGAATGATAATATATCACCAGGTCAGGATTGTGAGCAATCTGGAAAGAGTTGTTGTTGTACCAATATGTTTGCTGCCTTCGTTCTTCTAGGTGATAAGAGACTACTGTTTTGGAAAGTGCTGGCAAGGAAGCCGTGGCAAGTTGTAGCAGTGCATTTTTGCAGATAGCCACGGTCCACTGGTGGTTGAGGGAGTGAATGTTAAGGTGGTGGATGCCTCGAGTGTTAGAAATACATTCATTCAGGCAAGGGGGCAATATTCCATCACACGCATGGCTTGTACCTTGTGAATCGTCGACAGGCTTTGGAGAATCGGGAGGAGAATTACTTACGGCAGAATTCTCAACCTCTGACCTGCTCTTGTAGCCACAGTATTTATATGGCTGGGCCAGTTAGATATCTGGTCAATTATCTCAGAATATTGAAGGTGGAGATTCGGTGATGATAATGGGCGTGATCCACACTGCACCCGGAAAGCAGCTCGCTACAGTGCAAGGTGGTCAATAAAAGCCGGAGAGCCCACCCCCGGGATCTATCTGGCACGCAAATGCGTCTCAGATTTAACACGATCTCGTGAGATGTGGCAATGCAAAGCCTACCCATGTGGGTGGGATCACGTTTTAGCAAATCTGCATTTGCTAGTCTCACTCTAATATGCAATTTCCCAAGGTAACCGAGGCGTTGGTATCTATTTTCGCCTCGGAGGCCTCGGGCGAGCACCGTTCACCACTAGTCCCCACAAACGGGGACCAGATGGAACGGAACTCGTGGGTGTCTCCCAAGAGATCGAAGGCCACCATGTGCATGCCCTTTGGGTAGGGTGATACCCTGGCACTGCTGTTGCCACCTGGGCACCCTGACACTGCCAGCTAGCAGGGGCACTTGCCAAGGTGCCAACTTGGCACTGCCAAGGTGCCATGCTTGCATTTTGTCTGCACTGGTGATTAGGCCAGCGGTGCAGTGTGGTGCCTGAGGGGGGGGGGGGGACACACGTCCCAAAGTATGTTGGGGCTTGAGAGGGGGAGGGGGTCAGTGGTCACGTTGGGGGCCTCGGAGATCGGGGCAGCTCAATCTCTCGCTATACTGAGGAGTTCCGGTGAGCGGACTCCTCAATGTAGAAAATGGGGCTGTGTGTGGCCACGGCTGTGCGTTCCCTGCCGAGGCCCCTTATTTAATGCCAGTGGCTTTGTATAACTATGTGTTTCTTGGCGCTGCAAGCACCAGGAAACATGTGGCTAAACACGCTCGCTATGGGACTTTGTTCTCATTCACTCCCCAAGGAATTGCAAACCGAACTGGACAATGGGTAATCATGAATATCCCACATCTGACGTTATGATGGAGAGAAGCTGATATATGAAGCAGCTAAAAATGGTTGGGCCAAAGATACTGCCCTGAATAATTTCTGATTGGATGTCCAGGGATTGAGATGATTAGTTCCAACAACTACAGTCCTTCATGCTAGGTAGGACTCCAATCAATAGAACATAGAACATTACAGCGCAGTACAGGCCCTTTGGCCTTTGATGTTGCGCCGACCTGTGAAACCACTCTAAAGCCCATCTACACTATTCCCTTATCGTCCATATGTCTATCCAATGACCATTTGAATACCCTTAGTGTTGGCGAGTCCACTACTGTTGCAGGCAGGGCATTCCACACCCTTACTACTCTCTGAGTAAAGAACCTACCTCTGACATCTGTCTTATATCTATCTCCCCTCAATTTAAAGCTATGTCCCCTCGTGCTAGACATCACCATCCGAGGAAAAAGGCTCTCACTGTCCACCCTATCCAATCCTCTGATCATCTTGTATGCCTCAATTAAGTCACCTCTTAACCTTCTTCTCTCTAACTAAAACATCAAGTTCCTCAGCCTTTCCTCATAAGACCTTCCCTCCATACCAGGCAACATTCTGGTAAATCTCCTCTGCACCCTTTCCAATGCTGCCACATCCTTCCTATAACGTGGCGACCAGAATTGCACGCAATACTCCAAATGCGGCCGCACCAGAGTTTTGTACAGCTGCAACATGACCTCATGGCTCCGAAACGCAATCCCTCTACCAATAAAAGCTAACACACCGTACGCCTTCTTAACAACCGTCTCAACCTGAGTGACAACTTTCAGGGACCTATGTACATGGACACCGAGATCTCTCTGCTCATCCACACTGCCAAGAATCTTACCATTAGCCATGGAGAGTTTTCCATCAATTCCCACTGACTTCAATTTTACCATGGTTCCTAAATGCTACACTTGTTCAAATGCCACCTTGATACCAAGGACTGTTACTCTAGCCTCACCTCTGGATTTCAGTCTTTTGTCCATGTTTAGACCAAGGCTGTAATGAGATCTGGCTGAGTGGTCCTGGCAGAACCCAAAGTGAGCATTCATGAGCAGCTTATTGCTGAGTAAGTGCTGTCTATTATACCTCCCATTATTTTGCTGATGATTGAGAGTAGACTGATGGGACGGTGATTGACCAGATTGGATATGTCCTGTATTTTGTGGACAGGACCTGGGAACTTTTCACATCATCTGGTGGTTCTGTCCAATAACTTCCAAAACAGCCCCTTACGAACCGTGGCTCTTTCAAACGATGGATTTATTACAAACATCTGCAAAGACGCTGACTTGATAATGTTGCTGCAATGTTTTGATGTGATCTGGTTTAAGAGCTTTTCCTTCTGATTTTTCTCCCTTTCATCCTCGCATCCTGAAGCTGGTGAACTATGCTCTTGTACAGTCCCACGGGTGCAAGCAGCTCTCTGCAATCTTACCCAATTGAAATTCGTCAAGTGGGAAGCTAGACAGGCTCTAAAACAAGGGTGGTGGTGCGGGCAGGGACCAGCTCACTGTCAAACACAAATTCTGTCTCAACCTAACATTTATACATGTGCACTTCCCAGCAAGGATCATTGTCTTGTGACAGTTAGCAATGGCAGCCAGTTCAACAATGGAGGCATCACAGCCAGGTCTGACCCTGTCCTCACTTAATGGCCATGTACACAGTGGATATTAAATAGGAGTAGGAATCCTTTTCCCCTTCCTAGCCTATGAAGCTAATGAAAAATAATCATTGCCCCAGCATAGATTAGTAGAATCATAGAGTTTACAGTGCAGGAGGCCGTTTGGCCCATCGAGTCTACACCAGCTCTTGAAAAAGTGCCCTATTTAAGCCCACACCTCCACCCTATCCCCGTAATCCAGCAACCCCACCTAACCTTTGGACACTAAGGGGCAATTTAGCATGGCCAATCCACCTAACCTGCACATCTTTAGACTGTGGGAGGAAACAGGAGCACCCGGAGGAAACCCATGCAGACAGGGGGAAAATGAGTAAACTCCACACAGGCAGTCACCCAAGATGGGAATTGAACCCGGGTCCCTGGAGCTGTGAGGCAGCAGTGTTAACCACTGTGCCGCACAGATCAACTAATTCAGACCAGTTTAGGGATCAACCTTGTGTATGATTCTGTTTCACAGTGGTTAATGCACTTAACTGCTGAAGTATTGGGATGTACTATTTTGAAGCTGTAGACACACATTGCCAACAACAAAAACAACCACCTTAGTCTTAACCCCATGTGTGGACTTATTCAGTCATGGTTGCACACCAATCACCTCAGGTAGCAGATTTGATTTAGAGTTCTAGTTTTAATAATGAGTTTCCTTTGCACGCTAATAATTTTCCTGTGAGAATGTTCAACCAAACAGATCTGATTGGAATGCTCCTTTCAAACTTCCTGTCATTTTGATATATGGCCAAGGTAGGTGACACAATGACATGTCTAATTACGTTCAAAAACAATTCTTCATGTCATCATTTTGGGACTACAATTCAAAGGCTAATTATTTCCTCATTTCTTAGACCACTTACTAACCCTGGCGCTTTCAAACAGTGGATTTATTACAAACATCTGCGAAGAAGCTGACCTGACAAAGTTGCTTCGATGTTTTGATGTGATCTGTGTTAAGAGTTTTTCCTTCTGATTTTTCTCTCTTTCATCCTCCCCTCCCAAAGCTAGTGATCTATGTTCAGTCCCAAGAGTGCAACTGGCCCTCTGCAATTTTACCCAATTGAAATTCTTCTGAGACAAGACAGTGACTGTTGTTAGGCTATGCAACCAAGGGGGAAGGGGGGGCACCTAATCCTACTTCAACCTAACATTTACACTAGTGCACTTTCCAGCAAGGATCACTGCCCTGTGGTTAAAACGTGGTCATTTTTCCCATTACGAAGCCTATAAACACAGAAGTCTGATCACCAGAAGAGACCATAGATCAAATCTAGTACAAATCGAATCCACTCCTTCGACAGCACCTTCCAAACGCATGACCCCTACCACCGAGAAGGACAAGAGCTGTAGAAACACCATTACCATGCATGTTCCCCCTGGTGCCACACACCATCCTGGAAGACATACTGTTAGGTGAATTTGACATTCTGAATTCTCCCTCCATGTACCCGAACAGGCGCCGAGGGGATTTTCACAGTAACATCATTGCAGTGTTAATTTAAGCCTACTTGTGACAATAATAATGATTATTATTATTATTCAAAAATGTATCATCGTTCCTTCACTGTTGGGAGATCAAAATCCTGGAGTTTCCCTCCTAAGAGCACTGTGGGAGTACCTACGCCACAGGGACTGGAGTGGATCAAGGCAGCGGCTCATAACGACCTTCTCTAGGGCAATTAGGGATGGGCAACAAATGCTGGCTGAGTACATCCCATGAAAGATTTCTTATAAACAACCCTGGTCTGTAGATTTCACGATAATTCCATAAATGTATTGAATCTTAGAGTGACGTAGCAAAGAAAGAGGCCATTCAGCCCATCATGCCTGTATTGGCTCTTTGGAGAGTTGTCCATTTACTTCCACTCTCCGTAGCCTTGTAAATTTTTCCCCTTCAAGTATATAGCCAATTCTCTTTTCAAAATTCTATTTGAATCTGCTTCCACCACCCTTTCAGACAATGCATCCCAGATCATGACCACTCACTTGGTTTTCTTCTTCCTAGTGGCTCATTTAGCTCAAATGGGCTAGACAGCTGGTTTGTGATGCAGAACGAGGCCAGCAGCGCAGGTTCAATTCCCGTACCAGCTGAGAATTCTGAATTCTCCCTCTGTGTACCCGAACAGGTGCCGAAATGTGGCGACTAGGGGCTTTTCACAGTAACTTCATTGCAGCTTTAATGTAAGCCTACTTGTGTCAATAAAGGTTATTTATTTTAGGGGCTGTTTAGCACAGGGCTAAATCGCTGGCTTTGAAAGCAGACCAAGGCAGGCCAGCAGCACGGTTCAATTCCCGTACAGCCTCCCCGAACAGGCACCGGTATGTGGCGACTAGGGGCTTTTCACAATAACTTCATTTGAAGCCTACTTGTGACAATAAGCGATTTTCATTTCATTTTCATTTCCTAGGTGTCAAAGAACAAAGAAAATTACAGCACAGGAACCGATCCTTAGGCCCTCCCAGCCTGCGCCGATCCAGATCGTTTATCTAAACATGTCCTCTACTTTCCAAGGATCTACTTCCCTCTGTTCCCCACCCGTTCATATATCTGTCTAGATGCATCTTAAATGATGCTATCGTGCCCGCCTCTACCACCTCCGCTGGCAAAGTGTTCCAGGCACCCATCACCCGCTGCGTAAAAAACTTTCCACGCACATCTCCCTTAAACTTTCCTCCACTCACTTTGAAATCATGACCCCTAGTAATTGACACCCCCACTCTTGGAAAAAGCTTGTTGCTAACCACCCTGTCCATACCTCTCATAATTTTGTAGACCTCAATCAGGTCCCCCCTCAACCTCCGTCTTTCCAACGAAAACAATCCTAATCTATTCAACCTTTCTTCATAGATAGCACCCTCCATACCAGGCAACATCCTGGTGAACCTCCTCTGCACCCTCTCTAAAGCATCCACATCCTTCTGGTAATGTGGCGACCAGAACTGCACGCAGTATTCCAAATGTGGCCTAACCAAAGTCCTATACAACTGTAACATGACCTGCCGACTCTTGTACTCAATACCCCATCCGATGAAGGCAAGCATGCTGTATGCCTTCTTGACCACTCTATCGACCTGCGTTGCCATCTTCAGGGTATAATGGACCTGAACTCCCAGATCTCTCTATACATCAATTTTCCCCAGGACTCTTCCATTGACCGTATAGTCCGCTCTTGAATTAGATCTTCCAAAATGCATCACCTCGCATTTGCCTGGATTGAACTCCATCTGCCATTTCTCTGCCCAACTCCCCAATCTATCTATATTTTGCTGTATTCTCCGACAGTCCTCCTCACTATCTGCAACTCCACCAATCTTAGTATCATCTGCAAACTTGCTAATCAGACCACCTATGCCTTCGTCCAGATCATTTATGTATATCATAAACAACAGTGGTCCGAGCACGGATCCCTGTGGAACACCACTAGTCACCTTTCTCCACTTTGAGACACTCCCTTCCACCACTACTCTCGGTTTCCTGTTGCCCAGTCAGTTCTTTATCCACCTAGCTAGTACACCCTGAACCCCATACGACTTCACTTTTTCCATCAACCTGCCATGGGAAATGTTATCAAACGCCTTACTGAAGTCCATGTATACGACATCTACAGCCCTTCCCTCATCAATTAACTTTGTCACTTCCTCAAAGAATTCTATTAGGTTTGTAAGACATGACCTTCCCTGCACAAAACCATGCTGCCTATCACTGATAAGTCTATTTTCTTCCAAATGTGAATAGATCCTATCCCTCAGTATCTTCTCCAACAGTTTGCCTACCACTGACGTCAAGCTCACAGGTCTATCATTCCCTGGATTATCCCTGCTACCCTTCTTAAACAAAGGGACAACATTAGCAATTCTCCAGTCCTCCAGGACCTCACCCGTGCTCAAGGATGCTGCAAAGATATCTGTTAAGGCCCCAGCTATTTCATCCCTCACTTCCCTCAGTAACCTGGGATAGATCCCATCCGGACCTGGGGACTTGTCCACCTTAATGCCTTTTAGAATACCCAAAACTTCCCCTTCCTGATGCCGACTTGACCTAGAGTATTTAAACATCCATCCCAACATCAGTCATGTCCCTCTCCTTGGTGAATACCGATGCAAAGTACTCATTAAGAATCTCACGCATTTCCTCTGACTCCACGCATAAATTCCCTCTTTTGTCTTTGAGTGAACAAAGAACAAAGAAAAGTACAGCACAGGAACAGGCCCTTCGGCCCTCCAAGCCCGTGCCGACCATGCTGCCTGACTAAACTACAATCTTCTATACTTCCTGGGTCCGTATCCCTCTATTCCCATCCTATTCATGTATTTGTCAAGATGCCCCTTAAATGTCACTATTGTCCCTGCTTCCACCACCTCCTCCGGTAGCGAGTTCCAGGCACCCACTACCCTCTGTGTAAAAAAACTTGCCTCGTACATCTACTCTAAACCTTGCCCCTCTCACCTTAAACCTATGCCCCCTAGTAATTGACCCCTCTACCCTGGGGAAAAGCTTCTGACTATCCACTCTGTCTATGCCCCTCATAATTTTGTAGACCTCTATCAGGTCGCCCCTCAACCTCCATCGTTCCAGTGAGAACAAACCGAGTTTATTCAACCGCTCCTCATAGCTAATGCCCTCCACACCAGGCAACATTCTGGTAAATCTCTTCTGCACCCTCTCTAAAGCCTCCACATCCTTCTGGTACTGTGGCGACCAGAATTGAACACTATACTCCAAGTGTGGCCTAACTAAGGTTCTATACAGCTGCAACATGACTTGCCAATTCTTAGACTCAATGCCCCAGCCAATGAAGGCAAGCATGCCGTATGCCTTCTTGACTACCTTCTCCACCTGTGTTGCCCCTTTCAGTGACCTGTGGACCTGTACTCCTAGATCTCTTTGACTTTCAATACTCTTGAGGGTTCTACCATTCACTGTATATTCCCTACCTGCATTAGACCTTCCAAAATGCATTACCTCACATTTGTCCGGATTAAACTCCATCTGCCATCTCTCAGCCCAAGTCTCCAAACAATCTAAATCCTGCTGTATCCTCTGACAGTCCTCATCGCTATCCGCAATTCCACCAACCTTTGTGTCGTCTGCAAACTTACTAATCAGACCAGTTACATTTTCCTCCAAATCATTTATATATACTATGAACAGCAAAGGTCCCAGCACTGATCCCTGCGGAACACCACTAGTCACAGCCCTCCAATTAGAAAAGCATCCTTCCATTGCTACTCTCTGCTTCTATGACCTAGCCAGTTCTGTATCCACCTTGCCAGCTCACCCCTGATCCCATGTGACTTCACCTTTTGTACTAGTCTACCATGAGGGACCTAGTCAAAGGCCTTACTGAAGTCCATAAAGACAACATCCACTGCCCTACCTGCATCAATCATCTTTGTGACCTCCTCGAAAAACTCTATCAAGTTAGTGAGACACGACCTCCCCTTCACAAAACTATGCTGCCTCTCACTAATACGTCCATTTGCTTCCAACTGGGAGTAGATCCTGTCTCGAAGATTTCTCTCCAGTAATTTCCCTACCACTGATGTAAGGCTCACCGGCCTGTAGTTCCCTGGATTATCCTTGCTACCCTTCTTAAACAGAGGAACAACATTGGCTATTCTCCAGTCCTCCGGAACATTACCTGAAGACAGTGAGGATCCAAAGATTTCTGTCAAGGTCTCAGCAATTTCCTCTCTAGCCTCCTTCAGTATTCTGGGGTATATCCCATCAGCCCCTGGGGACTTAACTACCTTAATATTTTTCAAGACGCCCAACACCTCGGCTTTTTGGATCTTTTTGGATCTCAATGTTACTGTCACACCCTTCTCCAGACTCAACATCTACCAATTCCTTCTCTTTGGTGAATACTGATGCAAAGTATTCATTTAGTACCTCGCCCATTTCCTCTGGCTCCACACATAGATTCCCTTGCCTATCCTTCAGTGGGCCAACCCTTCCCCTGGCTACCCTCTTGCTTTTTATGTACGTATGAAAATCGCTTATTGTCACAAGTAGGCTTCAAATGAAGTTACTGTGAAAAGCCCCAAGTCGCCACATTCTGGCGCCTGTTCGGGGAGGCTGATATGGGAATTGAACCGTACTGCTGGCCTGCCTTGGTCTGCTTTCAAAGCCAGCGACTTAGCCCTGTGCTAAAGTGGGCCAATCCTTTCTCTGGTTACCCTCTTGCTCCTTATATACGAATAAAAGGCTTTGGGATTTTCCTTAACCCTGTTAGCCAAAGATATTTCATGACCCCTTTTAGCTCTATTTATTGCGCGTTTGAGATTTGTCCTACTTTCCCGATATTCCTCCAAAGCGTCATCAGTTTTAAGTCGCCTAGATCTTATGTATGCTTCCTTTTTCATTTTAGCTTTCCTTAAAAGACTCCCACATTTCAAATGTGGATTTACCCTTAAAGAGCTGCTCCCAATCCACATTCCCTAGCTCCTGCCGAATTTTGTTATACTTGGCCTTACCCCAATTTAGCACACTTCCTTTAGGACCACTCTCGTCTTTGTCCATGAGTATTCTAAAACTTACGGAATTGTGATCGCTATTCCCAAAGTAATCACCGACTGAAACTTCAACTACCTGGCCGGGATCATTCCCCAATACCAGGTCCAGTAT